>NC_044006.1:27450087-27753778 GCF_900496995.4 Aquila chrysaetos chrysaetos
CTCGGCCTCAAAAATCACATAATGGTATTTATTGGTAATGGGAGTAAATAACTGTATTTGACATTTGCTTTTGTATAGTCAGTAGTTATTTTTTCTTTCTTTTTTCCCCAAAGTGATTTTATTGTTGATTTTCAGGGTCTAGAAATCACACCTGAAAGTTTTCTTGGTGACCATTTTTGTTTTATCTTTTAGATCGATGTGATTGTGACTTTGGGCGGACTTGGTGGACGCTTTGACCAAACAATGGCATCAGTGGAAACACTTTTTCATGCAACAAATATCACTCCTTTTCCAGTGATAGTTATCCAGGAGTGCTCACTGATTTACCTGCTTCAACCTGTAAGTGTTGTGAAAAGTTACTACATAATAAAACTGATCTTCCACCCACACTGACCCTGTAGGTCTTGCACTATTAAACACTCATTTTCTTAATTGTATTCTGTAGGGTGGGAGCCTAAATATAAAATACATTGCAGGGAAGTGGACAGCAAATGACAGGGTTCTGCATTCCTGCCTTGGAAAAGATTGTGTTTAATTTGTTCAGGATAGATTTGTTTAAAAGGGGAGGAACATAGAAATCCAAAAGGTGTGAAAACTGAATTTGGGTAAATATAGGATTTTGATTATAAATGAAAAATTTAAAAAAAAAAAAACCAAAAAAACAAAAACAAAACAAAACAAAAAAAAAACCAAAAAACTTTTTAATTAGATTCCAGTAAGTTTAAATTTAGCATATAGCCCTTTTGCATGTTGAGTCGTAATAAGGATGTCTGCAGTAAGAGAAACAAAAGAAAGATATAATAGGAAGATATGAAGGAGTTCCTGACAAACACGTCAGGCAGAGCTCTTATGTGGTCTGAATGGTGCAGTTCATTATGATGGAAATCCAGCTAGCATCAACGAGGGAATTTATTTAAGATGTGTTATTTTTGTGGTTTTTCAGGCCTGTTATTCCATTTATTGATTCATAAAACAACACACACAAAAGATCTTGCTGGGCTTCTACTTCTAAGATTTAAATTAAAGGCAAATCTAAGCATCAAAGAGTCTTCTCTAACAGTGATTCATTTATTTGCTTGGAAATATCTTTTCCTGATGTTGGGGTTTCTAGAAGCTTAAGTAACTTTCCCATTTTATCTTGGACAGCTTATTTCATTAAAATAAATAACATTCACAGATAAATTTGACAAAACCCTGCACCACATGTGCTTCATTGTAATTTGAAAAAAGCATTAATAAGGTTCTATGAGATTATAGATTTAAATCCACAGGGGCAGGTGCTGTATTAACAACTTTGAAGCACTGTGTCTGCAGGAAAGATAGTAGGCACAGGAGCTCATTTGCCAGTATGACGAGGAATGACTCTGATCGTTGGTTGCACAGCTAAATAGATAGAGGCAGAAGAGTAAGGGGGAAAGGGGGCTAAAGGATAACTGTGGTTCAGATCTGAAAGTGAGGAGTAACTCGCTTGTGATTGATCTGTGGGTGCAGTACTTCACTGACCACTGTAACTTAATTTTAGGATATTTTTAAGAACCTATTGAAAAGCTGAAGTAAGATGGAGAATTCCCAATTTAGCGTACAAAACGCATACTTGGACTGGAAAGACTTTTAATTCTTTTCATTCATCTTTTCCATAAGTGGCTTTAAAATGCCATGCCTAAGGTTGCTTTCAGAAGAGTCTTCAATGAAAAACTAAACCCTTTGCAACTTGAAAAAACTTCATGATCTGTGCATTTAAATAGAAATAGGAGGTTGCTAATTGTTTGAGCTTGCTGGAAACTTTTTAATGTTCTTTTCTTAATAATGCCATATGAGAAGCATTTAATACTTTTTTGTTGATGGGGAGAGTTCCACAGGATATTATTTTTTTCTGCCATTCCTGGCTGTCAGTCTGCATTGCCAGTAACTGACTTTTGTAACTTCAGGCTGTTTCTGGCATTCAGAAATAAAGGGCAGATATAGGGGGCAGGCCATTTAAACAATCTTAATGCTAACTTTGACACAAAATTGCTTTTCATCGTTGGTTTAAACTTGTCACTGTCAGCATCTTCAGTCAACTGCCGTGGTACCTCCAGATAATAACATTAATCCTGCATAGTTTAGATAAAAATCAACTGAGTAGTTTATACACAGAAAGAAATGAGGATACTAAGCTTGGAAGTATTCTTTTTTTTTTTCATATGGAGTTCAGCATGATATTTTTCTCTTGTAAACAGCCGCAATCATGACATTCTCTCTTCTTCCCCTCTCCCCTTTGTAATTTAAAATCAAGGTAGGAGGGAGTTGAACACAGTGGGAGATCCACTGACTTTTTCAAACGCAAGTCTGGAAACTGTGCAACAAATGAAGCAAGGTTTTGAGATTCAAATGCTAATGCAAATGATAAAGTTAAGAGCATGTTGCTTTTTCTATAAAATGTAGATCTGAAACCTTTCTCTCTTGAGGAAGAAGAATCTCGTCTTCATTGGATTCTTTGGATAAAATATATGAGCAAAGTATAACCATGTTTTTGCTTTAAAATAACATTAGTTCTCCGTTCACTATAACGGGAGACTAGTATTAGTTCTCTATCATGTGTACCTAGGCAGAGGCTAAAATGTTTGGATAGAGCTGATAAACTGATAATCCCATAACAGCCCTAGGAAGGATACAAAGGGGAATAGCAAGTCAAGCTGCTGAATTTTTAGTTACTAATGCAGAAACTAAGAGGAGGATGGTGTGAGTAGATATCTAAGCATACCATAAAATCTGTTAAGTAATTGCTTTGAAAGAGTTATTTTGCATTATTACAATTTTGATATAGAGGGCTACAGCAGAAGAAATATATCAATATTTAACACACTTGTAAAGAGTCGACAGTGTTGTAGGAAACAGACTTATAGACTTGCTAAAAGTCTTCAGGGTGATAGAGGAAGACAGCAAGGACAATGCCCGATTTGGGATCCACTGCAGACTACCAAGCAAGGAGGACCAGGTAAACAAAGCCTTTTTTCATCAGCAAATAAAATTATCCAAGTGCTGAATGTAAGGGTAATTGGCATTTTGAGTACTGAGGCATCTCTAGGGAAATAGATGGACAGACAGTGCAAGTTTTTGAAATATACTGATAAAAATGTTTTGGCATGGAAAGTGAGGAAAACTACAAGGAAGTAAACTCTTTTATATTCATTTCTGACCTGTAAGGATGAACTATGCTGAGAGGTGAAGAGGAGAAAAAAGGTGGGAACAATTACACCCCATAAATACCTGTCTCCGTGAACTCTATGGAGAAATTGGGTGGTAGGCTGAGATCTAGGTATACACTGTAGGTATCTAAATTTAAATAAATGAATTCCAGTATAGGTCAAATTACTAAACAAGTACTTGAGAAAAGACAGCAGGCATGAAATGAGGTGCACCTATGGAAGGGCCCAAGCAATGAGAACATAGTTTGTAACTACAGAAGTTGTTAGTTGACAGCGAAAGATTTTCTCTCATCTGAATGGGAAAGGAAAACTAATGACAAATAGTGTAAATTTAATGCATCTTTTGCTCAGTGTTCACTAAAGAAAAATATTCTTTTGAGCATATAACCAACACAGTTAAAATCAGTGCTGAAGTCCGAAGACTTCAAATTGCTTCAGAGAAAAAGCAAATAGGAGATTGAGCTGCCTTTGATTTTGCCAACTCCAAGGGCTGTTAGTTTTTGTGTGCCATGCAACACTAATTAGGATAGGCGTCAGAAATAGGGAGATTGTGTAAGAATTCCAGGAGGTGAAGCCTGCTCTGAAGCATTTTCTAATGTGGTCTGGAATTGAAAAAAAAAGTATCTCTGTACTGAATAGCCATCATATTTCTTTCTGTAGTTGCGGGGGGGGGGGGGGGGGGGGGGCTGAATTCTTAATAAGGAGTAATCACTCTTTATAAGCAGGATATTTTATGCAAAAGTCTGTACATTTTATGCTTGAAATTTTGGTAATATCAATTATCATTAGAATATACCCTAGCTGAAGAGCATTAGGCCCTTAGAGTCATGTTTATCATGCTAGCCATGCTCAATATGAATGGCTTAAGGTTTCACATACATACTTTCTCATTTTCTGGTTGTGTGCTTCTCAGGAGTACAGAAACATTAGCTTCTGTACACTGAGCATAAATTATCTTTTATCTGTGAGTTTTATGGCAGTTTGTAATACAAGGTAATAGGATTTATGACCAAGAAATGAGAAGATGTCCAAGAGTTAATGAGGCCTGTCTTTTACATTATACTGAGCAGTTCAGTTTTCCCCACACAGGATTCCAGCCCTGGAATGTAGAGAAGAATTGCTACCTACACATGAAAATGTGTTACAGCAGCATATTTTAGTCAGATAGGTAACTCTTTTGAAAGACTGTGTGAATACTTTGATAACCCTTTTTTTTGCACACAGCTTTTCTTGTGAGTGCATGCCTGCCTTCCTTGTGAGAAATGATGAATAATTTAACATCATAGGTAGTAGTCCAGCAGCTAAATATGAGCAATAAGAATCAGGAGTCCCATCCCTTACTCTTGGCTCTTTACTACTGTTTCATTGGAGAGAAGTAAATTGTATAGCCCTTTGATCTCACAGTCTCCTAGTTTGTAAATTGGATAAAACCCGCGTCCTTCTCTGAATGGGTACTGTGAGGCTCGTTTAGTTTTTTACAAAACGCCATTACATCCTCAGCTCTGCACCGGGGTGGAACATAGTATTATGGTAATAGTAACAACAGTATTAATAAGGCCCTTAATTAACATAAATATTGCCATACAGTAGGCTGTGCAGCTAATTAGTTAGCATGTTCCCAAGCACAGTTTTAGTGGTAGTCAGCTATCATTCTTAGAGACAGTGCCTGGACACAGTGTGGGTTTAGCACAGGCCAGTTACCACTTACTAAGCGTTTGGAGGGTACTGCCTTGTCTTGGGGACAAGTGAGAACAGCCATATGCATGTGAGCAGTGCTGTGCCAGTTGGCTTGAGGTCCAGAGAGTATTACCTGAACCATTTTAGAAATGCAGACAGAGTGACTACACATGGATATCTGCTCCTAGATGGGGACACTGCAATAGATATAAGTGAGGGAAGGTACAAGACTGGAAACTTTACTGGAGTTTGTTGCTGCAATTCTCTATGCCAATGCTATTTGGTTTGCTTTGTGTCCCTGCTTGTAAAGTTTAATGGGAAGTTCAGGGTATATACCTTCAACTTCTGAGCTTTCTTCTGGCAGCCAGTTCCTTGAGTTTTGCAGGAACTTCAAGAATGAGTTATCAGATCAGTTCTATACTGCCTCATATGTGTAAGAAGCAGGTCTAGCTTGCACTGGCACTCAGTGGAGAAAATCCTTAGTGAGTGTGTCTCTTCTGGGGGATAACTTTGGAATTTGGAAACTTGGCGATAACCTTTAATGTCTCCTTTTCCTATATTATTAGTACATTTTGTGGGTAGATTCAGTTGCAAAACAGTCCCAGCTGCCAAGGAAGGGGTTTAAACATATATTTAATATTTAAACATGAATTTCATATTTAAACAAAATATTTAAACATATATTTAGTACTTAAAATATTTATTGTCCTGAAAGGCCATCTTTCTTGTTTAGTATCTGCTCTCAAAGAGCACTGTTGGAACTTTAGTTGACAAAGCAGTGAGTCTCTGTGCCTCAAGTGCCTTGTAGGTTACTTGAATAAGTGTCTGTGGAATTTGCAAATATACAACTTGTTCTTCAATAAATACATCTTTTTGTGAATTCTTCTATAAGAAATCCAGCTGTTCAGCTGGACAGAAACACTGCCAATGTCAAAAACATTAGCAGTGGAAAAGTCTTACTCAAGCCCATCTCTGGGAGCCTGACTCCTTCACAGAAACCCTTGCAGAAAGGGATTTTGTGCTTCCAGAGCTTCAGTAGCACATTTAAATGGCTTCTTTGAAAAAAAGTTGCTATGTTGGTAGTATAGCTGCCTTAGTTTCCTTCTTTGGTAAGAAACTTTGAGGATTTGGTTACAGCTCAACTTCTGTTCTTGAAATAAGACTGTTAAGAGTTAGAGCCTGTGTTTTTCTTCTTCCCTGGGAAAATCCAGCTGGGCTAATGATGATTCAGTCATTCTTATGCGTTTTTGTAATGGGTCTGTGTAAATGTGACCTTCAAATGGCTCCAGGTCCAAGTGACTTCAGTTTTATTTCATGGTAATTTATGGGTATGAAGTGGTGTTGCTTCATGTTTAGTACTGGATTTCTGTGTTTTACTGGATATCAGTGATCCAAATTTAATTAATTTTTGTCAATCATATCTTGACCTGGGGAAGATTTACTTGCTATCTTGCTTCTCACTGTTACAAAAGGAAAATTTTAGTGGGATTTTCTCTTAACAGCTAGATTCTTTATAACTTAGTTCTATTCCAGCATCAGCAAATGTGTAGTATGAAGTATTCAAAGCTTATATAGTAGAAAATAATAGAAATAATATTATTAGAAATAATAACTAGCTTTTGAAACACTCGTATCTTTTCAAGCAGTTTATTTAGCATCAGTTAAAAGTGCAATCTGCATCAATTTTATGAAATATTTGAAGTTATGTGGATTTTTTGTGGACTTTTTTCAGAGGATGACATCTAATAGTTACGGATTACTTCTATGTAATGAAGACATATGCAAAATATTTTTTTTTAATAAGTCTCATCCTACAGCCTTTGCTTAGACAAACAGATTACAACAAATTCATAAGAGAATTTGTTAGCTTGCAGGTAACCACTTTAAAAAAAAACCTTATGTTTCAGAGAGGAAAGGAAAATACCAAACCGTCATTGCCAAGTGAAAAAGAATAGCCTTTACTAAATGAGATTTTCATCTGCTCATAATTCTTAAAAAATGAGTAATACTCTATAGCAGGATATGTTAATCACACAGCTGGTTTTAAATTCACATCTTAATGCTTGTCTGCAAGAGAAGATGATGTAAGGAGTCTAATTGGATTACTTACGTATTTCTAAATTCTGGAGTCATCCAGTTTGATTCTGAATCAATATCTGGTGTTTGGTAAGTTTCAACGGTTCTGCTCTCAAAATTTTTCAGTCTTTGTCCAGATTTTTAAGTAGTTACTACAGCAGCTGATGGATGATCATCTAAGAGAATCTTGACCCTAAATAAAGCTCTTCCAATGAGGCTCCTACTATCTGTTGTTGCCCCTAGCTGTTGTAATATGATCTTGTTAATATGATAATATCTATTTTGCTGCTTTATGGAAACCACGAGTAGATTTCTGTTACAAAACTAATTTTCTTAGAGCTGTTTTTTTTCCCAAACCTGTCAATTACTTGTGTTTCCTTTGAATTCTTAATCCTCCTTTACGTCCCCACCCTTAACAAACTTCTTTCTGCAGTTTTCTGATACTTTGGGGTTTTGTGTGCAATGTAGTATTAATGATTTTCTGTACTGTAAAACAATTATTGTACTGCATGTTGCCTGCTTTACATTAAATGATCAGCAGCAAAACATACAACGTTTGTCTTTGACGTTTGCTTATTGGTAGGCGCTGATGCTTAAACAGGGATCAATGGGAAGCTGGTAAAACTTTCTTCTGCTTTGGTGATAGTGCTAAGCTGAGGAAGACCACAGCATTATATACACTTGCTGTGTGTTCATTTAATCTTTCTTCTGTAACCAAACAGGACAAAGCTGAAGTGTGCATGCATGTGTGTGTTCATTCTAGTTTTGTTTGGGTTTTTTTCCAGGTAGGACTTTGAACCTATGTGGGGATTTTGTAGCAAGCTAAAGAATTCCCAAGCTTTTTGTGAATAGATTTTTGGCCAAAAAAAAGAAAAAAAAGGCATTTTAAATGGCTGTTAATATGGATTCCAAATTTGATCAACAGAATTAAATATTTTGTACTTAATTTAATAAGCTTTCTACAGGGTGCCATATTTTTGTACTTCAAAAAAGAAAAATTATTCAAATGCTTGTCTGTATGAAGGTCTCATAGACTGGTACTTTACAGATTGATTTTGTAGTATTTTTATGATTTTTGCTGTGGTTTAAAATATTTGTCTGCCACCTGACACCCAGAGGGAGTAATACAATGTTTTTAAGTTTCAAGGTTTACCATTAGACATAAAGGACTAAGAGGACTTAGAGGGATAATTATGAACACTTTCTGTGACTTGCCTAATCAGAGGCCACTCCTCTCACTCATTAATCATCATGCAGTAAGATCTTATTTTCTCTTTCTTATCTTGTTTCTTCTTCTTTCCTTTTTTTTCCCCACCTCTGGATTTTTCTTGGATCCCATCAACTGTCTTTTCTTGGCACATCATGATACCTTAATTTTTTAGTTTAGTTTTGTAAAAACTATTCCTGCTTTAACTTAAGCAGCCACTGCTGCCCTGAAGATTTTTCCCAGGATTCATCTCCTTCCAGCAGTTACAGTTCTATGCTATGAAGCATTAATTCATCAATGCCCTTTTGTCATTCTGGCTTCATCTATTCCTCTTGGGTCTCGCAATATTTCCTCTTGATTCTGTTGTACCAATGACCAAATTGGCCTCATCTGTGTCATATTGGAGGCTATTGGGGTGATGTCTACTGCAGCATGCCTAGGCATCACCCTTAAATTATTGCTGAGTTACAATTCTTTGTTCAGCTTTATTGAGTTAGACCAAATTTCTCAAATCCTAGGATTCTGTGCTACCCACTAAGTGACACTGTCTCCCTGAAGGCATCTTACTGCTTTGCTCGAGGTGAATTTCACTGAAGTTTTGTAGTAAGAGCTTTCCTCTTTGAGTATTAAATGGATTTCAGTGATAGTTTGGGAGTATGGGATTTTTTCACTCCCTCCCTGGCATTACAGAAAGTTCTGTAGGGAAGCTAACAGGTATCAGAAGTCTGTAATCTGTGACAGAGCCTCCTCTGGAAAGAAAATGAATGAAAATATTTTATTGCGTATAATTAAAAATATAGCAGGGAAAAACCAATATTATTGTTCCTAGATTGAATGTAAATGACAGTAAAAACTGAAGTGATAGTAGATGATAAATTATTACCTACTACAAAACCAAAACCAATCAGAATGCTGAATGCTTAATGGTTGACTAAGCCTGAAGGGTTTATAGATTCCTTTAGAGGAAAGCTTAAAAATGGTCCTTTCTGCTCACATCTGAGTACTAGCATTAACTGAAGTTGCAGAAGGTGAGCATCTGTATTCTGGCCTCAGTTATATTTGAAAATATGTTATCTCTTAAATTCAGTCCCCTTATGAAATCGCTTAGGCTTTTCCAATCCCTTACAGTATCACTGTTAATTCTGTATCAGCCAAGGCAGTGGTGTCAACACTATGGATTTTCTATGTTTACACATATTGTTAAATAAGGATCAGTGCAGAAGAATGATAAAGTTTAGTAATATCTGAGGTTCTAGGGAAAATGCTGTATTACCCTGATAAACAAGATTTAGCTAGAACTATTCAGCTTTGCTATGGGAAGTGATTTAGTTCGCAATCCAAATTTTTTTCATGTTGGTAACAACTGGTTACATTAGCACTCTCAGCACTTCAGCACTCTCTCTGCTGTGACAGAACATCCCAAGAGGAGACACTGATCGGGGATTGAGTTCTTCAGTGTTTTTAAAGACTGCAATATGTCTATCACTCTCACATCAACTGCAATCAAAAATACTTGCCAACAGTGCAGTTGGGCTCAATGACCTTCCCGGGAGCACGGGCTTCCTACTCCTAATCCTGAAATCAAGATATTTGGAGTGAATGTGTTCCTGTTAAAAGCAAGAAAAGGAGTCTGGAAGCCTATGACTTGGCAGCAGAAGAAAGGCTCCTTCTCCATCCTCAGATCTAAATTTACAGAATTGGTACAGTGCCCCTAAAAGGCAACAAAAGGGAACAAGCTCCTTTTGGGGAGCCATCTGAGCATTAGCAACAGGTGGAAGCAGCAGGTAACAGTGATTGGAGATACCCTTCTGCAGAATACAAAGGCACCAATCTGCTGATCAGACATGCTTTCACAGGAGTTGTGTTGCTTGGCAAGGGCCTGAATTCAGGATGTTGCAGAGAGACTGCTAAGGCTTGTCTGGCCCTTGGACTGTTAACTCTTGCTGCTCATCTGCGTGGACACCAGTGACACTGCCAAGGGAAATCTGAAGTAAATCAAGACAGACTGCAGAGCTCTTTAGGCAAAGGAGAGCCTACATGCAAGCCTAGGTAGTGTTTTCCTCAATCCCGTGGATGAGGGGAAAATGGTCAGGTAAGTGCAGACACAACCTGTGAGTTAATGGCTGGCTATGTAGCTGGTGTCACAAGAAGTGCTTTGGCTTTTGTGATCGTGGGTTCCTCTGAGGAATGAGAACTGCTAGTGCGAGACAGGATCCAGCTGACAAAGCAGGGAAAGAACATCCTTGCCAACAGGCTGGCCAACCTGATGAGAAGAGTTTTAAACTGGGTTATATCTAAGGATGGTGATGACAGCTTATAGTTAAGTAAGTGAGTAGCGGTTAGGGGTGATAAGTTCAAGGGGCGGAGGAATGGAGTGAGAGAGTCCTCAGGAGAGATAAAACAAGTCAAAAGAGAATCCATCTCAAGTGCCTGTACACAAATGCATGCAGCCTAGGAAACAAACAGGAGGAGCTAGAGCTCCGTGTATGGACACAGAACTGTGAAATCATTGGAATAGCTGAGAAGTGGTGGGGTAGCTCATATGGCTGGAGATCTGATAGAGAATCATCTGATAACAGCTCTTTGGGAAACACAGGCAAAGAAGAAGAGGAGAGTGGTGGCCCTTTTTGGGAATGAGCAGTTCACAGTAGAAGGGATCCTGTGGGAGGCAGCTCTGAATGTCAAAGCAGCAGGTTCAGTGGAGGATCACCAAGATGGCTGGGGGCTGGAGCACATGCCCAGTGAGAAGAGGCTGAGGATACTGGGCTTCTTCAGCTTGGAGAACAGAAGGCTTTGGGGAGTCCTAATAGCAATCCTCCAGGGTCTGTGAGGAGGTTATCAAGAAGATGAAGCCAGGCTTATTCCTGAGGTGCAGAGCAGAAGAATGAGAGACAGTGGTCCTAAACTAAAACGGGAGATTCTGGGTAACTGTAAGGAAAAATTTCTACTGTGAAGATAATTATGTACAGGAATAGGTTGCCCAGAGAATCTCCGGCCCTGGCAGTGTTCAAAACCCCATTGGAAGACTGCACTCAATGACGTCCCAAGACCCCTTCCCACCTAAGTGATTCTGGGACACTTGTGGAGATGCAGGTAGATTGAACAGGTGCATTAGAGCCATTGTACAAGTATCTGTTGAGAAGAATCTGGAATCTCCTGATACAGAAGACTATGTGGCCATGTTCAGAAATAGTAGTTCTGTCCACTCCGATCTCTGTTCATGTTTTTGTTACCTTACAAGAGAAGATTTGTTTTAGTCTCTTGTGTAACCTCTCAGAAAAAATGCTGAAAAGAGAAATGATTGCTGTCTCTAAATGCACTGAGTAAATGCCAGGGAGATAAACAGTCTATTTAAGCTCAAGGCCAATGTTAGAACAAGAGTAAATTGCTTTAAACCAGTGATGGATAAATTTCCATCAGAAATTAGGAAAAAAGTCCTTAATCATTGGTCTGATGAGATTCGGCAACAGCTTTCCAAAAGGGAATAATGGGGAGGAGAGGGACAGTTAGAAACAGAGCTCACTATGTTGATTTTTCATTCCCAACTGTATTGCCCAAAAAAGTTAACATAAAACTTTCAAGAGTTGCCAACATACGACCTTATGTAGGCATTGCATTTCCAACCATCCTTCATTTCCTGCTTTTTAAACTTGAAGCCTGGCAGTCGCATTAGTCATTTTGAACTATGAGTCATATGAGCCGTGGTGGTCTGTGGCCAGCCTTTCAGCAGTGCTGGTTTGCAAACAGTTAGCATTAGTTCCAGCCCCGGCCATGGAGTCTGTTTCACAAATGTAGTTCCCTTTTGCATTTTATTTACTATATCCGGAAATCTAGGCATCGCTTTTGTGTATGCCATAAAAAATCACAGATATCCAAAGGTGGTTTAGCAATCAGGGAAGTTTTACTAGCATGAAAGTATATACCTTTTGGCTAGTAATGTTACTAGTACAGAATAAATTTAAGCATATGGCAAAGCAGATTAATGAAATCTAAGCATGTGCTTAAGCACTTCATTGAATTGTGGTCTGCAGATGTAAGTATAGTATCTCATCTGGTGAATAATTCCAAGTTAAGATGTCTCTGCATTTTCCCATCCACATGACAGCCAATGATGCTTCATAGGGAGTATCTGCATTTCTGTGGCATCAACATCTGTTTCAGAATGGTTAATTTTCATTAAAAGTTCCCATCCGTTGTTAATTGAATTATAGCCTTCAATTTCAGCAATGTCAGGTACTTGAGGGAGAAGACCCAGAGGGGAATCCTTTTGTTCTGATGAAAGAATAAATTATCAGATTGAATAATAATTAGCTTGCAGAATTCTCTGCTAGTAACCACAGTGTTCGCAATGAAATGTGCCCTTGCGTTATGAGTCTGAGGTCTTCCTACCTCACAGCAACTTAAAGATTTTTAGATACATGCATCTAAAAGCTGCATTGCAGCAGGTATCTCTCCTTAGGCTCTTAATAATGAGGTCACCTTGTTCAGTCCTTTCTCAGCTATCACGTTCCTTTTGGGGCAGGGAAAAGAGGAAGCCTCTCTAGTAAAAAAAAGATACATTTTTCTCCTCTTTGTAACAACCAGCAGTTTTTCTTCAACTGGGGGAGGTACTTCAGAGTGAAGTGAGAGCAGCTGAAGATCTGGAATTAGACTTCTGTGGCAGTGATGCCACAGGCAGAGAGTCTCATTAGCTGTGAGTTTGCTGAATTTCTTTAAGGACAAGCTGCCTGTCTCCTTTACGTTAGAGAAACCTGGGAACTGGCAATAAAATTGGTAAGGTATTCACTGTACCCAGGGTATCAGCTGAAACTTCAAAGCAGTTAAAAGAGCACCAAGGGAGGACTCAGTAGGTCTCTGCGTGGCCAGTAGGTCTCTGCGTGAAGTCCCAGACCCCCCTGTCCATTCAGGATTGCATGGGAGTTATTTCCATGTGTTGTAGGTGTGCAAGCTACTGCATGCAGCCTTAACCCACCCATGCTCACTGGTTCTTGAAATCCCATGAGGAATGTGGAGAGTCTGGTATATTCCTGTTGTGCGAGATGGGTGGCCACAGGCAGAACTCTTGAGCAGCAGCCTGAGTTATCCAGCTACTCTGTTGTGCCAGATGATGTATGCCACAAATGAAGGTGTACTTCAGGACCTGTGCAGTTAAAGGAAGTAGCTCATCATCTCTATTACACATATTTTATCAATTTTCTGTAAGCTCGATGATATCAACTGAATTAATAATGCCATTCAGCCTGTGTCACTTCTTGGTCTTTCATGTGTCTGACTTATGGATCTCCTTTCTTACCTGTTCACAAGTGATCAGTGATATTGCAGAAGTATCAGGGCAACATGAAATCTCTGTTATAATTTATGAATAGTAATGCCCTTCATGCACGTCTCTCTTTTTTTTAATTCTCTTTTGTACTTAAACCTAGTTCCAGATTACTGTACTAAATGTGTTCTGTGTCTCCTTACGGAGGTATTATGAAGCTGTTGATTTAGAAAACAGGTTTTCCAACAATAGTCTAGGAAGTTTTTAAGTGCTTCCAGTATAGAAGCACATTGAACTGTCAAATATATTTCTAGAAAACTCTTAAGGAGATAAAATACTTAAACATTCTTTTTTTTTTTTTTTATTCCAAGTCAGCCAGGAAAGTAAATCAGTTTTAGCTATTTAGTGTAGTCTGTTAAAAGGCACTAAATGGTCAGAAATAACTGTCAGCACTATGGTGAGCTGCCTGACATTGGTAATACAATTCAAATGTGCAGCTGAGATGTTCCTCTTCCTAATTTATGCTCTTTTGTGGCAAGGACAGCAATGTTCACAAGCATCAGCCTGAGCCACGGTCTTCAGATAATGAAGCAAGTGTAATTGCTCATTTCTGTAGCACTTGGAAACCCATGCATAATGATGTTCAAATCTCTCATCTTGAAAGACGGTAGGAGCTCGTGTTTCTGAGACAGGCTGAGACAACTCCCGCAGTTCAGTGAGACTGACACCCTGCTGGTGTCTCCTCCTGGAAGCCCAGAGGCATCTCCTGCTGAGAACCTGCATCTGGTTGCTCCTATGCAAACTTCACTTTCAGCTGGGGGAATGAGAACAAGATCTTCTCTCCTTGATGTTTGGCAGTGTTTTTCCATGGGACTCTGGAAATACAGGGTGATTTTTAAGACCACAGCTTTATAATTGGATATTTTTTCCCATCTGAGGGTTAAACATCCAATGGTGAGTCAGCTAGAGCTTACCTGATGGTGCTTTCTCTTCACTGATTGTTTTGATAATTCCTACTTCATAGTCATGTTGGAGAGGGTGAAATGGTGATGAAGTTAATCTGAAAATAAGCCTAGTATTTAGACATGCTTGATACTGGTTTGTACAGTTTTATACTAGAGTGTGGTACTGCAGTACCATGGTTTCTTTCCTTCAGGTTATATACCTAAAATCAGATTATTAGGGCTATGTGTATTCTCAAAATTCTTTATCATGAGGGGCAGCTGACATACAAAGTCTTTGGTGGAAATAGTTATTTTTAGAAGAATCCATAAGACGAGGAATAATAACTTAGCTAGCTTTTCATGTAGGCTCCGATCTTCCATTAGTGAATCAGACTACATCTCATGTCACACTCTTTAGCTAGATCTCAAGGTATATTACTCTCATATTACAGTGAGAGAGAGACAAAGGCATGAGGAAGTGAAATGATTTGCCCAGGTACCCAGGGAGTCAATACCGTATTAAAAATTGTATCCAGTTCTCCAGGTTTATATCTCCAGTGACCTGTCAACTGGCACCTTTTGTCTCACTTCTTGGTGCTTGTGACTTGATTAGGAGTGACCTTTAGAGATGATGGAGGTTTTTACTGAAAGCACTGAATCCTCTCAGAAAAATCACAAAGCTCACTTCTCTATAGTAGTCAAAAATTCATCCTAACTTCCTTAGGAGAAATTGTGAAGAAGGTGGATAAGTACAAATTAATTAGTCTCAGTTCTAAAGAAACATGAGAAAAAAATCTCATGTCTGAATCTGAGAATGTCATGGCTTAGATTGGCCAAATATATATATGCCAATTAAAACAACAGCTGATTGTTTCTAATGAAGAATAAATCCAGGAACAAAAAGAAAAGAAGAACTTGTCGGGATGCAGCAGACAATTGCTAGAAATATATATCTTTTAGCTTTCTGCCCCTGTGCATGAGCAGTGAGCGTTGTGCCATCCAATAAAACATTTTTCATCTCATCAGAATATTGCAAGTTCTATTTTGATTGTCATAAGAAAAAGCAGTTCACAGGAGATATTAGAGGATGGATGTTTGTTCCCTCCTGCCTTTTTTAATGTGTTCAAGATGTGTAGGTTAGAAATGCAGAAGAGAAAATGACTACAGCTATCACAGTCTTTCATAGGTGACTGAGCAAAAGAAAATCCTAGGATATCACATAACAGACCTTACAGCAAGATTTGTTCTCATTCTGTGAGGGTTCTAGGAAATTCACTTATCATGTCTCAGTCCAATGAGCTGTCATGAACACAGCCTACTCAGGCACAGCAGTATGTTTCTGCTCTTTTAGTATGTAGCCAGATAAACTTTTGTGGTTGGATGGACAGGCACATTTTCCCCCTTTCTTATCTGAGCTAATCTCTAACTGTAGTTGTATAAATCCCTAAGCAAGTAATTGATTCTTTCCTTTCTCAGAACACCTGCTGACCTATATTTTTAGATGCCAAATTTCTTGAAATTAGTTTAAAAATACAGAATTTAAATGTTCATTCACCACAGCTGTATAGAACCAGCATATATTTATTTCTTTTTTTTTTTTTTCCCTGAAATTAAGATACTTCACAAATATGTGTCACATAAAGTATTTGAAGTGTAGTGTTCAGCATGGAGGAAGAGACTGAATACACTATGAGAAAATCAGAATCACATCTGTCCTTTTATAGAGGGAAGGCAGAGGAGATTTTAAAGTGTTGGGTTAGGTCTGTAATCTAGGCCAAGTTAGGCAGTAACTTTGGAAGTGCAGGGAAAACATTTGCATTTAATGATCTGGAGGAGTCAAATTGGTGAAAAGATGCAAAGAGAAGAGAGAGGTGATGCAGATCTTGTGAATTGTATATGGACTGGAGAGGAGAGTACTACGGACTTTAGACAGGCTAGAGAAGGAGAATGAAATAAAAGACATGAAGAACTAACAGTATGGATATGGTAATTATCTACTGGGATAAAAACGTGAAGCGTTTGTTGTCCTATTGTATTGTTTAGGAAAAATGTTAAGAGATGCTCATAATCTGGATCCGTGGTAGATTGAAAAGGAGATTGAAGTGAGCTCTAAGGTCATATCAGAAGTTATCTGTTGCAAGTCTCATCTGTGCCTGATCTTCAGAGGATCCAAGTTGTTCCTTGCACTCTACAGCTGTGGACTTCAGCAGAAGCTGCAATAACTCCTGAGGTGACTACCAGGGTCTCAGCCATCCCAGTTGTTAAGTTCAGAGAAATACTGCCCAATCAGTGTCTGAATGTAGTGGGTTTCCTGTGAAGGTCTGTGACAGTCTCTAGCAGTTGTATGTGCATGTTGGGTGCACTTTACGTAATGTTACCACAATTGCTTCTCCCTACACACACTCACACTCACATTCAGTCTGCTTGTGGTGTTGACTGCTTCCCCAGGCAGTGTTTATTCACGTAGGGGATGAAGTCAGGGGAGAGGGTTCTTCTCTGTTTGATTTATTGGGGAAGGAGGGAGTGATTCTTGGAGATCCGTTGCTTTGTTGTTTGGTTTTGATTTTATGTTAAACCAATGCAAATATTCACCAGTACACTTATAATGCACTACATAAGATGTCGGTGCATGGATCATGCATCACCCTGTATAAAAACTGTGCTGTCACTGACTATTTCTAATCCAGTATTTAAAAAATCACAGGTAATGTATGCTTGTGTGTAGTAAATTATTCCTTAGCGGCTAGTATGGGTTACGTGGGTAACCTGTGTTCAGAAGGTACTTCTTGTTATATTTGTGTCTCCTTTTCTCATTGATTGTATAGGATTTCACTGAGTGAACACTTGTATATGTGCTTATCTCTATTCACCTGCCTAGTCCCAATCAGATTAGTGGAAATACTTGTTTGAGTCATACAGAATAATCTGGGCCTCTCATTGCAAACCATGGATGAAAGGAGCCGGACTTTCTCACTAGACCTTCATACATAAGTTGGCACAAAGGGTGCTCCGGAGACCAGGCACTGTGGCAACTATGTGGCTAGTATGGTAGGTGGACACATAGCCATCTGTCATGGTTTAACCCCAGCCAGCAACTAAGCACCACGCAGCCGCTCACAAACTCCCCCCCCACCCAGTGGGATGGGGGAGAAAATCGGGAAAAAAGAAGCAAAACCCACGGGTTGAGATAAGAACAGTTTAATAGAACAGAAAAGAAGAAACTAATAATGATAATGATAACACTAATAGAATGACAACAGCAATAATGAAAGGATTGGAATGTATAAATGATGCGCAGTGCAATTGCTCACCACCCGCCGACCGGCACCCAGCTAGTCCCAGAGCAGCAAATCCCCCGCCCCCACTTCCCAGTTCCTATACTAGATGTGGCGTCACATGGTATGGAATACCCTGTTGGCCAGTTTGGGTCAGCTGCCCTGGCTGTGTCCTGTGCCAACTTCTTGTGCCCCTCCAGCTTTCTCGCTGGCTGGGCATGAGAAGCTGAAAAATCCTTGACATTAGTCTAAACACTACTAGCAACAACTGAAAACATCAGTGTTATCAACATTCTTCTCATACTGAACTCAAAACATAGCACCGTACCAGCTACTAGGAAGACAGTTAACTCTATCCCAGCTGAAACTAGGACACCATCTGAGGAGACAGCCACAAAAAGACTTGGAAGGGAGTCAGAAGCAGAGGGAGGTATACTGGAAGGATGAGCCTTTTTCCTACCTGACCCCTGTTTCTGCATCACAAAGCAATGAGTTTCCCAAATCAAACACAAATTCTTCCATTTCCAAGGACAGAGTGGGTCGTGCAAGGCATGCCAGTCTTTGCAAAATGGGCTCTAATTGGCACAAGCCAGAGCCTTAATATTCATTACTTGCAATTGAGTGGCACTCAAAAAGTCTGACTTCTTTTCTCCATCCTAAGAAATATTCAAAGGAAATAAACAGTATTGCTTCCATTCTGTTCCTTACAATTGAATGGCCATGGTCAAAATAAGTGAGGACCAAACAAAGCCAGAGTAAAAGATGGTGCTTCTTGGAAGTAATTTCATCTCTGAGTAGCTGATGTGATTTCTGCAAAGAAGTATCACTTAAACATGATATATCATGTAATACGTAATGAGCATAGTTTGTTTTAAAGGTTGTAGGTCTGTGTGTGTAACTATAAATATATCACAATGATAAAGTTAGTCATGTGTGAAGAAGTAAGATTGACTGTAGAACTTTTCCCCTTCCAAAACTGCTCAGACTTTTTTCTGCTGTGTGGGTGTGTTCTTACATACCTAGAGAAAATTACATACTTTTAAAAATTGAGTGTTATCCAATAAAGAACATTTTGCTGAGTTTCATTATAGACCCATAATATGTTCTCAAAAATGGAACATGATTTTTGAAGAGGAAGTTATTAACCATGGTGTTATAACTCTTATGCTCCTAGGACTATGATGGATAGAAAGAATATGCTTATAAGGCATCTGGGGACAGTGTTTTGTGCCACTTTTTTTATTGTTACGGGGGAGAAAAAGCAATATAATAGTATCTATTGGAAATTACTTGAAGGCTACTCCATTTGAACTGATTGGTATTTCTGCTGGTTAAAAAGGGTGTTTCCATTTTATGATATTAAGACAAATTAGATAAAAACTGAATAAGGGTTTTAAAACACAGCTTTCATCTAGACAGAAGTGCAAAGACGGGTCTGTTCTTGTAAACTGTAAAGTAACAGAGTCAAAACACTCTCTGAGTCTTCTTGAAATGTCTACCTATAGGTGTTTTTTAAAAGGAAAAATGAATATAACATTTGCTTTACAACAGGAATATCCCAAAGACATCTGTCCTAGAAATATATGCACAACTTCAGGACTGTGTGTGCTGCTGTTTACTTCAGTAGAATTTTAAAAAGATTTAGTTGTGCAGTGTTTAACACTTTTTGGATCTAAGGCACTGCTCAGTCTAACAGACATGTTTTATGCATCAGCAGGAAAGTGCATGTGTTTATGAGAAAGCTAATTGGAAAGAGGAAGGAGAATATTTAGCACTATACCGCTTTTGGCTGGGATAGAGTTCATTTTCTTCATAGTAGCTAGTATGGGGCTATGGTTTGGATTTGTGCTGAAAACAGTGTTGATAACACAGGGATGTTTTCGTTATTGCTGAGCAGTGCTTGCACAGAGTCAAGGCCTTTTCTGCTTCTCACCCCACCCCACCAGTGAGCAGGCTGGGGGGGCACAAGCAGTTGGGAGGGGACACAGCTGGGACAGCTGACCCCAACCGACCCAAGGGATATCCCAGACCATATGACGTCATGCTTAGCATAAAAAGCTGGGGGAAGAAGAAGGAAGTGGGGGATGTTCAGAGTGATGGCGTTTATCTTCCCAAGTAACCATTATGCATGATGGAGCCCTGCTTTCCTGGAGATGGCTGAATACCTGCCTGCTGATGGGAAGTGGTGAATGAATTCCTTGTTTTGCTTTGCTTGCGTGCACGGCTTTTATTTTACTTATTAAATTGGCTTTATCTCAGCCCATGAGTTTTCTCACTTTTACTCTTCTGATTCTCTTCCCCATCCCACCAGGGCTGTCTGGGGCTTAGTTGCCAGCTGGGGTTAAACCATGACAAGTGCTATCCGAACTTTTGTGTCCATGTGGATAAGAAATCTTACACTTCTCTAAGACGCTTGTGTAATTGTGCTGCCCAGAAGAATGCAGTTGTCTGCAGGGGTACAAGACATCATTTGCAGGAGTTAATTTTTAAAAAGGCTACCTGAGCCCTCCTATCAAACCTGATTCCTGACCCCTCTTTGGTTTAATTTACTATATTAGAAATGCTAGAAATAAGCACCTGCAGTTCTGTATGTGTGAGTGTTTAATGGAGAAAATGAGATTACTGCAGTTTTTGAGAATGGACGAGGGAAAAGTTTGACTCCTTATTTCTCTCCTGACTGATATTTATGATGGGTAGGAAATATGGGTGTATTTGTGTATGCAGGTAATAAAACCACATGGACTTTTATAACAAAGAATTGAGTTTAAGAGCATTTGTGAGTTCATTAGATTACCCAGCCACATTTTGGGAGGTTACAGGCAGAACACATTCTGGTAGAAAAACATCCTATTAGGCAGCAAACACACACTGTATATGTCATGCATTTTTATTACTGCTTCCATATTCATTAAAGTTTAAGGCCTTAAAAGACTTGTCAAAATGTTACGCCAAGCTGAGAAACATTGCCTTGACGTGCCTTAGCTTTGCAAGTCTTATTGGCATTGCTAGCACTCTGAGTAGTCAAGAAAAAACCCTACATTTTTCAAGTCACTGGTATGTTTGTCCCCAATATGTACTTCTCATTTTTCTTCATTCTTGATATATTTTTCAGGATTTTCTACCTTTCTTATGTAACTCTTGTCTAAAAAGTGATGGGTTTTACTTGTACGTGTATATGGTCCTGATTAGTGAAGGTCGAGTTAGATCTGAACTTTCTCCAAGTTCTGGGGACATCACATTGGAGGCTTAGTCTTAGGGCATCCATAGCTACTGTTCTTTATTTATGAATAAGAGGACTTTGTGTAGGCTTGAATCCATATACTTACTGCAGTATGAATAGCTAAATTCAAACATGGTTTAACTCATGTTGCTCTCAGGATGTTCTGCTTGATGTAGAGGACAAATAGAAAAATATTCAGAGGATAAAGAAAGTAAAGATAGAATGGGGAGTGAGCAGAGTTTAAAAAAAAGAAGAAATGAAGGCAGAAAAGAGAGAATAAAGGTGTGGGAAAACTATACTCTGTGTGCTTGTGTGTAAATTATATGCCCGATAGGATTGACAGCAGTGTTTAGGAGTTTGGGATGCTTTATACATATGGTACATTGTAAGTAAGCACCTGCTTCTACCAAACGAACAGTTTGATTGTGGCAGTTTCTTTGTTTCTAAAAAAATATAAAGAAACTCTTAGAAGAATTTTGATAGGCTTGAGTCTGGGGTAGAAATGGATGGGGAAAGAGATTTACAGACAAGATAGTATATCATGCCTTTATGTAAATATCCTGTATGTATAACATTACAATACAAAAATTCTACTAGATTCTAAAGATCACTGTTCTAGCCATCTACAAGTAATTGTATCGGACCAAATGGGAAACCAATGGTTTAGGCAGTTCGTCAATACATCGGAAGTAAAAAAGAAAAAACACATAGCGGAAAGACAGGGATGGTGACATTAGAAAACTGAGTGCTTCTATTTTTAAACAATGTTGTATGTGTAAGTCATTGTTAACATTTTTTCAGAAAAGTCCAGTGTGACTTACCTGAGTTCCCACTGGGCCCTGGGGAACTTCATGGTGATGTTGGTGAGAGGAGAGGCAGATGAGTACAGACTGCACTTGAAAACACCCATGTGAAATTTCAATGATGTGCAGGAGAAATTCTACAGGAGCATGACCTGCAACAGACTTTTTTTTCCAGTGACAGCTCTGGTCTGTGAGATACGGAAAAGGGAGCCTTTTGTAATAAGAGACCCTCCCTCCTCAAGAAAAGTCTTTTCTGTCAGACTTTGCCTGTTCTCTGAAGCATCTTAGACCTAAAATAAATACCAGAACAGTTGGGCATCTTTACACTCTGGTTAGTAAAACTTAATTTAAAAGTAAAAGCTATTTTTACTGGACCCACTGGTGTCAATGACTTAGGAGTGCTCAAACAAATTTTTATTATCCTGGCAACAAACTAAAAGCATTAACTTTTGTTTTGTGCTTGTCTCTGCCTAAAGCAAATTTTTATGGTCTAGTTAGGTTCTCTTGAAAACGGGCTTTTATAAGTAAATACTCACGGATGATTAACCATCCTAAAATAAAACTGTTGTCAGATGTTTAAAATGTGTGGCGCATGAGGGAGAAGGTATGTATATGTTGACTTGAAAGCTAATTTCTACATTTCAGTGCATCTGCAATGGTTAGTAAAACTGAGGCACCTGCAGAGGTACATCCAAGGACTTGAGCTTGGGGAAAGTGTGTCTTTTTAATCTAGTAGGTTCTAGTGTTTGGGAGCAAAAAAAAATTGTGGCATGGTGAAGTGGTTTCCTAACTTTTGCAGTGTAAAGGAAGGATATCTTAATCAAAGCAGATCTTTCAAGACCAAGACTATTTTTACAAAGTTTAAGTGGAACAGACATCAACTGAAGAAATGTCATATGAAGAAACATGGGGAAAAACCTGTAAATGAGTCCACAGAAAATATTTTTATGTGTTCTTTTACTGTACCCATCAATAAAATACCAATATACTGCTGGCTGGTTACTTGTCACTATAAGAAAAAACAATTGGATTTTGGAAATTGATTTTCTTAGAAAGGCATGCAGAAATCTTACTTTCAGATAAGTATTTCACACACTAATTTGGCTTTTCTCATTCATTCTTATTTCAAGCATAATTTGTAGAGCAGTATACAGTCTGTAATTAATGCAGTGGACTCAGTTGAATAACTTTGTAACTGACGAGAGACGGTCCTTTTTGACCTTCATTTTAATCTTGCAAAATTAGGCAAAATGAAACAACTTCTGCAAAAGAATTAATAGAAGATGGTTCAGAAAATGTCCTTTTTCAGTAAAATAACAATATACTGTTTGATGATCCATTAATCACCGATAGCTGGTCTAATTTTGGGGTGGGAAAAGCAAATCGGTTTTTGTGACCTTTTATTTCTGCTCGACTTATAAGAGAACCTGATTTTTTTAAATTATTTCTGTCTTCTGTGGTAGAAATATCAGAACTCGCTCAGGAAGATGTAAAAGTTCTAATTGCAAGCTTTTTTCTCCCCCTTATATCTCCCAATTTCATGAGCCTTCTTTTTTTTTACTTAGGAGTAACATGAAAGCACAGACATGTGGGGTGTGATGGGGGCTGGGGCTCCTTGGGCACCAGGAGCTCTGGGGGCCCCATCCAGGCAGCACCTGGCAGCCCAGCCCATCCCGCCAGCCAGGTGGCAGCCCCAGCCCCAAGCATCGGGCACCTCCCTGGGGCTGGGGCAGGACATGGGCCCGGGAGGGCAGGGCCATGGGGACCTGGTGAGACTGGGGCAGGGACTGACAGCCCCAGGTCCTAACATGGGGTCCTGGGCCACAGGGGGGGGGGGGGGGGGTGGCCAGGGGGCTGGGCAGGGACAGTCAGGGCTGGCAGTGCCTTAGGACCCCGACAGGGTAATGAGAAGGGGATTTGGTGTTTAAAATGAGTGATGTGTCTATCAGTGAGTTCACCTGAGAGGGAGTTCCAGGTGCTTTTAGTTACTGCATGAGTCAGGCTCTCCCCTCTGCACACACAGCTTTTCCATAAAGACCCCCATCCTAGGGTCTGTTTGTTACTGCTCTGTGCTGGTAAAATTACAGCTGGCTTCTTTACTCAGCCTTTCTCGCCACCGGAGGACAGACGAAGTGTTGTACGAAAGGCAGTAGTAATGTACAAAAGCTACATGACTGCTGGTGAGAGATGTTGCATTGCCTTGACAACAAGTACATTTTAAGTCTGCTGATTGACATTTTACTTCCTTCCCTTGCATATAGTTTTATGAAACCTGCTGGTTTTCAGACAATGGAAAGAGATTTCCTCAGGAATGTGAGCCCTGGGTCAAAAGAGTTATTTACACAAGGGAGAAAAACTGAGCAGACCCATGCGCTGCATGGAAGCATAAGGTTCAGCAGCAGCAGCGTGTTCGTGGCATGCAGAGGCAATTACCAATAATCTTGTTTGAATATGAAAATGAATAGAGTCATTCATGTTGCTCAGGGTAGGTTTGGGTTTTTTCTTTCTCATTTTCCAGCAGGTGAGGGAGCTCTCCCCATCAGGCAGGTATTGTGGAGCTGATCTTTAGACAGCTACAGAAAAAGCATCCTGTGGTGCCTTTCTCTGCCTCTGGTTAATAATAGCTAATCTGAAAGCAGGAATGGATTGAATGGGTTACCCATATACCTGTCACGCTTGCCAGCTGACTTTCTTATTTATACGGGGATCCCTGTGAGAATTTTCCGAGGGGGGGAAATTTGTGTTTTAAATTAAAAACAATGAGCAACTCTCCTTTGGGCTAGGCAGGGACTGCCAGAAGTAGAAATGTAAATGATTTTTAAGGATCTAGGATGCATTGATTTCCTTGTTCTACTTTCAAGTCTCAAGTTTGCTGAAGCCTCTGCAGCATATTTTGGTAGTCATTCAAATCCATGATTGTTGGCTGAATCTGTGGAAGTAAAAAAAAAAAAAAAAAAAAAAAAATCCCATCTTCCAGTCATTGAAATTTATGGTAAAACATTGCCTTGCAATGAAACTAAGATTTGGCCTGTAGCCTGCTGGGTTTTAGTTGTGCCGCATAATTACATGCAGTACTGTTCATGCAAACTGAGACTGACTGCATGCCAGTAATTTGCAGAAGTCATTAACGAGTTTTGGGGGGAGATGGTGAAAATTAAACATTATCAGCTGGCTGGTTAATGGGCATTTACTGTGTACAGTCTAGTCACTGAAACATAGGAACTTTCATTCACAAAGTCAGAACAGATCTGTTCATTTTGTTCTGGCTCTGCAGATGGCAGTGTTACAAGATTATGCATTTTTGGAAGTGTCTTGAAATATTTTTGCATGATGATATGAAGGCAGCAGTGAAGAAGAAATTCTTGAGTTGTAATATGAAGATTCTGTTTACCTATGAAGCAGAAAATACTTAAAAACTTTGGGCATGCTTATCTTTAATAAATCCCCATGGTGAACTCTACCTTTGGCTGCTGTCCAGCTTCTCAGTCTTACAGTCACACAATTTTTTTTCACAAAAGTCAGAAGCCTTTATTATGGAAGCAAAAGCAATGGACCCTTATTTCTCTCTTGCTGAACAAATAGGTGCCTACAGCAAATATTTTTTCATCTCTCAGCTGTGTAGATGTGATCAGTTAGTGGCCTGATTTAGGAACAGTATTATTCTCCTGTACTTCACATTACATATCCCTAGTATATACTGTGTTTACTGTACAGCCCACATCTGTGTTCAGATTAAGCTTCAATGTACAGTGAACCAGTTCAAGATGTAACCAGAATTTCCTTTTCTTACACAGCACAGCAGTTTAACTTAGAACACATTAGAATTTATCTTTCTAAGCAAGGATTTTTTTCCTTTTCATCATGGGAATAGTATTTAAAAATGTGCATGGTGTGAATGGGATTATAGATATATAGCTGTGTAGGGATCTGTGTCATACAGTCAGAGGCTTAAGCACTTTACATTCCATGGGAATCTAAAGATCACATTCTAGATATATTTAAATGGTTAACACCAAATGCAGGTTAACAGTAAATTAAAATTAAAAAACCAAATAAAAATGTATGTGTAGGTAGTGTACCATTTATCACATGTCCTTTGCTGGATATAGGTGAAAATGCAGTCTCTGATTCCATGGTGCAGAAAAGTTGTACTAGAGAAGTTCACCTTTGGTGTTAGAGAGATTGTCCTTCCCAGGTTTAACTACACCCAATTTATAGAATGCGCTGTTGAATGTTCAAAACTGTAGAATCCCATTTAAAAAAACTTAATTCAATGGGTTACAGAGATTTATGCTAATAAACATCATATGTGGTAACAGTTCTGTATGTAATACCTGCATACACTGTAGAGATAAGTGTTTCAGAAAAAATGCAATATAATTTTAGGTAATGCGTTGCACTAGATGTAGATGTATTTACCTCTGATCTTGGAATATGGGGAAATAGGGCAATTATCCACAAAACCCTTCTGCTTTTGGGCAGAGGCAAAAGATGTTTGTAGTGCACGATTGCTTGTGTACACAAACTTTCCAGGAGAAAACACATTACTAGTTGTCCAGAGGTTTTATAAATAAACTGACTTCTAGACTTACATTACTTTCAGTGATAGCTGGAGTAGCTCATAAGAATATATGATAGGCAAATGTTTGTTTGGACGTCTTTCTGATTCTTCTGATTTTAAAAACAAACACAGGTTTTGACCTCCTAGATATTTCATTGATCATGCAAATGAGATATATGAAGTCTGAAAATATTTAAATCTTATCTATACACATTATATCTACTGACACAAAGTACACAAATACAAAAAAAGAAAAAGAGTAGGCATCAAAGCTGTGCCCCAAAGTGCTTGGTATTTAAAACAAAACCTGCATTTAGAGTGGATTTAAGGCTACCTCAGCTGCAGACGTCAGGAAACACAATGGTGTGTTTAACTTTACCCGTTCGTAGTTCAAGATGCAATATCCTGAAAGCAAATTTGCTACTTTGAGCATGAAACTTTAACTACTAACACATATCTTTTGGATGTAGCTGCAGTAACTCTAGATTAGGGGTAATAACTCAAGTTTAAGTTTTGTTAGGTCTTGCTCTTGCTTTGTTTTTCAGGATAAAAAAGTGAAAAGTCTATAGAGTTTTTAAAATTCTTTGAGAAAATCACTAGCTGCTCTGATGAAAACTGCCTACCAATTACACGTTGCGAAGCAAAATTTAAGGATTACACAGTTGATAGCTACAAAGACAGCAGGTGGAAAAGAAAAAGGGCATAAGCAATGAAGCAGCTAGTAATTTTGACATCAAGAAAAGACGGATGGAAAATTAACCCCTTTGCAAAACAGAACCGCCACTAGGTTTATAGCTGGAATTCCCAGATGTTGATGGGCTCTCAGAGACAGAGCTGTCTGTTAAAGTGACATCTAGCCTGAAGACCATCCAACATCCCAGGAAATTGCAGGGCAGTCTGTGTAATACAGGTCTTGTTTCAGTTTCAGCAGCTGCAGCTGTTTAAAAAATGGAAGAAATGTTCATATATCCAGCAGATAGGCAAAGAGGCTGTATAAGAGAGATGTGTATTTTAATTTTGGGCACAAGAGTCTGGAACACTGACGTTTTCCCGCTTTGTTTCTGTTACATTCATTTACTCTAGAACTAAAATAGATGTACATATCTTCCATAGATATTTCTCCTGTGCTAGTCTGAGAGCAGGTTTCTGTGATGAGTCACATTTTGCAGTAGTAGAAAAACAAAATTCTGTATCTTAGCATTGAAAGTTTGGGGAAAGCTTGGATTTAAGGTTGGATCTGAACTTTCTGATTGTTCCATATCTGAATTTGTCTTCCCTTGTACATGGGTGTAACCATTTTCTAAGAGAAAAATGCATTTCTTTCTAGAACAATGCAAGTCAGTACCATGTACGCTATCTTTGAAATGAAGAAACATGTATGGTTATAATTCAGGAGGAAAGGGAAGGGAAGAGGTTTAATAAACAAGAAGATATATATTTATTCTTTGATCTGATTATTTTTTAGTTCCTTAGTTAAAGTGTGGGACAGTGTAAAACAATAGTAGTTTTATTATTTTAATCTATATACACACTTGTAGGTATGATTGTAATGGTTATTTTTTGCAGTATGTCCTAGTAGCCATGCTCAGCTTTAGTAATTTTGAGAGGAACCAATTTGCGCAGTAGAGAGATTGCAGATCTAACAATGTGCCACTATTGGTTTTTGCCTGTGTCAGTATATTTTTATTTTTTACTTTATTTTATAGCAAGAACAAAGTTTACATAGAAAGGATGAGAAAAGATCAAATGGAGCAGAAATACAATGTGTGAATTGTGTTCATTGACTTGTAAGCAGGTCACAAAATGTTGCATTTTATAAATTTAGTGTTGAGAAGGTTAAATTCAAATTTTGGGAGTTGGGGGGGGGGGCGGTTGGACAGGGGTAGCAGCTTGGTTGCAGTTACTCCTTAAACCAGGCATAGGCTTCCTGGAAATAAGTCCAGACCAGCTTCTTGTGTACTGGGGAGTCAGCAGATCCAAGCAGCAGATGGATCAATTCAGGGCTAGCAGATCCAGTGCCGTTGTGCACCTGTGATGCCTCCTTTCAGGAGTCTGTGAGCAGCAGTCAGTATAGTAATCAGACACAATCTTACATCAGCCTGCTGTGTATTTTAACATTAAAAACAAAACACTTAAGGAAGTTGATATGCAGGCTGTTTGCTGCTTCTAGTTCTGTCAAATGGTTAGCTGTAATCTTCTCCAGTGATGGCAGACCTATCTTTTCAAATACCCTCAGCAGGTTCCTTAGCAGCAGCTCCTCCAAAGTGCCTGTCCTCCTTGCCAGAGAGTGATAGGTCCTTCCATACAACCAGAACCAAACTGTTTGGATCCAGAATTTTATCTGGCATCCTCTGAGCCAATATTTTTTGTCTAGAGTTAAAAACTAAAATCTTCACAGTTCATCTGTCCATTATATTGCAACAGTCCCAAACTAACTATTCAAGAAGAGTTTATCCCAAGCTGGTGTTGCCTGCCCGTTTCTGTAAAATGTACTAAGAGAAACCACAGTATACATACACTGTATCATGCCACTGTGTAGCATTTACGAATTGTTGCAAAGGACATCACATAAATTATTTCAAGACATCAAAAATTTGCTTTCCTAAATCTTGCTGAATGTAATCGTTTGCCACTTTCTGTGGAGGCAGATGATGTTGCCCTCTATTATCACATTTGTCTTAGACCTCCTTCATCTCCAGACTATATGTCTACATTAACAAGCAGTGCAGACCAATAAGAGGTTCTTAGGGCTGAAACACTTTGTGGTGGCTGATGTCCATACTGCCCACATTTCACAGTGTTTTATTTCAGACTCGTCTTAGTCTGGGTCTGTGATTCTGTGAATGCCCGTTAGTGGGTGAAGTCCTGTAGATGCTCTTCTGAAGAGCATCTGCCAGGTTAGCTTTGTCCAGAAGGAATTTGCTGTGTGTGCTCCAGCTCACTGTGAATCAAAGCACAGTATGTCAAGACAGTCCACAATATTTTTTTAAAAAAACAAAACAAAAGAAAACAAAAAAGACCACTCTCCCTGATCTGAAAATGTTACTGTAAACACACTATGAATTGCCAATAGTAAAAGCCTACTAGTACGTATGTTTGTTTTACAGCTTTAAGCCCTTTAAGTTTTCCCTCATTTTATATATAGGTGTCGTGGTTTAAGCCCAGCTGGCAACAAAGCACCATGAGGCCGCTCACTCACTTCTCCACCCCGGTGGGATGGGGAGGAGAAAATACAACGAAAAGTGCGTAGGTCAACACAAGGACAGGGAGGGCTCACTCACCAGTTATGGTCACAGGCAAAAAACAGACTCAACATGGGGGAAAAAAAAAACCCAAATCAATTTAATTTGTTACCAATCAAATCAAAACAAGGATAATGAGAAGCAAAGCCAAACCTTAGAACACCTTTCCCCCCCACCCCTCCCTCCTTTCCCGGCTCAACTCCACTCCCGATTTTCTCTACCTCCTCCCCGCCAGCAGCGCAGGGGAACAGGGAATGGGGGTTGGGGTCAGTTCATCCTACGTTGTCTCTGCTGCTCCTTCCTCCTCAGGGGGAGGACTCCTCACTCATCCCCTGCTCCACAGTGGGGTCCCTCCCACGGGAGACAGTCCTTCACAAACTTCTCCAGTGTGAGTACTTCCCATGGGCTGCAGTCCTTCAGTCACAGACTGCTCCAGCACGGGCTTTCCCATGGAGTCACGGCCATCTTCAGGGGCATCCCCCTGCGCTGGCATGGGGTCCTCCATGGGCTGCAGGTGGGCATCTGCTCCACCGCTCCCCTCCATGGGCTGGGGGGGGACAGCCTGTCATCTCATCACGGGCTGCAGGGGTATCCCCTCCTCCGGCACACCTCCTCCCCTCCTTCTTCACTGACCTCTGTGTCTGCACAGGGGTTTCTCCCACATTCAAATCCCCCTACTCACTGCAGGTTTACCCATTCTCCCAGAGTTGCTACCACCATTGCTGATGGGCTCGGCCTCGGCCAGAGGTGGGTCTGACTTGGAGCTGGGGAAGCTTCTAGCAGCTTCTCACAGGAGCCAGCCCTGTAGCCCCATCCCCTGCTACCAAAACCGCACCACACAAACCCAATACAATAGGCATACTTTTATTTAAATCCCTTATCACTCCTGGGTGGATTTTTTTCCTCTATGGAAATTCCTTCTGTGATTTCAGCTTGCACCTCCTTCATTTGAACTCTGATTTTTTGCCTTGTCCTCCACTACCGGATTCAAAGTTACCCTTATGTTGCTGATGTCCCTGGCAGATGTCTTTGTCTGACCTGAGTGCTCCTTAGCACCTGTCAGCTTTCCTTCTCACTCTTATTTAAATTCTCAAAAGCTTTATCATTTTTGTTTCACAGCAGTTTCACTCCAGTTTGATAGAAGTTCTGCTGCCCCAAAACTTTTGATGCCCCAATAAAACTTTGCTTTTAATTCTCTAGTCTTACTTAATACAGTCAAATGTGACCTTTCTGCTGTCTAGCTATGTTTGCGTTTGCAATGGGATGCATTTTAGAGACCTGAATTCCTCATTCTTTTCTTTTTTTCTGCTTGAAATCTAAGTGCAAGCTTCCAGGTAGATGGACATGAATCAGATGGGGGAAACAACTGCATCTCCAGTTTGACCACTGAAAGATAATTTATCTAAAATTGAAGATTTGTGAATTTTACTTAAATTTTAGCTTGGCACTTAAGACCCAGATGTGACAACAGGAATCCTAATGCAATTAAACATGTATTTTGATGGGCTTTTACAGTGTCTTTACCAACAGAGAAGGGAAGGATTTGAATGACAGAAAATGAAAACCCTCTGGGTTTTCACACCCTCTTGGCATTCTCAGGACCTGTGAGGAATGCTAGGCTGGTGGCTGAGAGCAAACAACAGATGAAATGGTTTCCTTACCAATCACTAGTGATGAGTCAGTGATGACTCATTTTCATCAGAAGTAATGTTTTCTTGAAGCTAACAGAAAACACTTATCTCAAGAATTTATTGGTCCTTGAGGCTGATAAGGTGCTGTCCCGAAATTGTCCTAAGAAAAGCAAAGGAAAGAAGGAGAAATCGAGAAAAACAGGCCGTACTAATTTAGAAGGCAGACCTGAACTTTTTTTCTTCCTTGTATCCCAAAAAGACAAGTTACAATCCTTTGGTCTAAAGTGGAGATGGAGGCCAACGATACTCAATACATTATGTACAAGTTGTTCACATTTAAATGTAGTTACAAATAATTCTTTCCCAAACCTCGTTCTATCTAAGAGCTAAGACAAGCACATAATATTTTATTGTCCAGACACAGGCAAAATTAATAACAACATATTTCATCTTATATGTCATCTTAGATTTAGTATCTGATGAACTTCATTTGAAAAAAAAATACTGAGACATTAATCTCTTGTGTTAATTAGTTAAAATGACACAATTTGGGGGTCTTAACAAGATATACTTTCTAAATTAAGCTCAAATATCAAAAGTAATTTAGATTAGTAACATACTGTAGAATATATAGAAGTCTGCAGCACCAGCTAAATGAAAGAACATACTAGCCAACTTTTTTGGCATTATCCATGCTAAAGCATAAACAAATGAACTTATTTATTACTTAAATATTCTTCCACTAAGTGACTATATAAAACCTCCTGGTGCATTTCAGCCACTCTAGATACGCACGAATTATCTAAGCAAGTCCTTCTCAAGTAGCTAACAAGGGTGTTGTAACTATTTAAAATAAAATAAAACCTATAAATTGAATCTATGTTGTTGTGGATGAGTGTTTCATTAGAGTGACACCAGATTAGAGAGGGGTCTTCTACCATTCTCTTCCAAAAGAAATCTGGAGTGCCTGTTTTATTGTCTGATAACAAAAACATACTATTTTCCCGCAGTAGCCAAGGTGAATTACATTTTAAAACAGTTTATGTTCCCCTCTTTCTCTTCAAGGCATTTTAAAAATCTGATGTGCTTAATATTTCTTGACCATATTGACTAACCAATATAGTCTTGACCAAAGTTTGAAACTCTGTATTTGCCTTCCTTTGGTTTCTTTCTAAAAACCTCCAAAAAAACCCAGAAGAAATGGATGATTTGTCTCCAGAGATTCTGTTAATACATTAAACTGTTTGTCTGGTTTGCCAGGCTCAGCCCTGTAGCCAGAACATGTGTGGCGAATTGTATGTTCAGCCCTCTTAAAGGGCCATGCGGGGATTGTTGGCTGTTGACAACTGTTTGGAGAGATGTCCATTGAAAGGCTGTAAACTGCTACAGTGATTGTCAGCTGCCTGTCACGCGTCGGTTCATGTCATACATCTCTATTGTAGGGTTTTAATTTTTGTCTTAAATGAGAAAGTGCTTTGTTGCTGTGTGTTTGTGCAGCATCAGAGTCTGGCCTGTCACAGGAGCTGTTGGAGCTCCTCTTGGGCACCACAGTGCAAAGACTTCCTGACGGTGGTTCCATGTCCCCGACTCTCACAGCAGCCAGTCTGAACCTTTTCCAAAAAACTCCTTAAAAAACAATCATGAAAGTGGTTGGGTTTTTATCTGGAGGTTGAAATGACTCTGTCCTTCCAGTGAACCATTGTAGGCTTCTCTACAGTTTGTCTCAAGTCATGGTTGTTAAGGAGCAAATTGCTAAGTCTTTGCTGAGTAGAACAGAGCTGTTGGAGATGAGGGAAGGGACTGAGACCCATATCGGAAAAATCTTTCAAAAGAGCATCATATCCTGAGCTTCTCATTTGCAAGAAACACTGTTTGCCCTGATTCTGGAAAGGGTCCCTCTGCAAATTCTGTGTGTGCGTATGAGTGTCTGCACATGGGATGCTTATTTGGAGCCAGGAATATTTATTGCTGCCTGTTTCAAAGTCTCAGATAATACGTTTAAATTATGTAATTATTTTTTTCAGAGATGCCTGCGTTGGAACTTAGTCAATCAAGTCAAGGTTGCAATACATTCCAGATAGTTGTAAACTTGATCTTCTGAAATGATAAGTCAGAAGAAACTTAAGAGAAATTAACCTTTTTCTGCTCTTTGTCAGTGCTGTTATTGTATGCAGTCCTCACAAAACCAGTTCTGATTTAGTTTTCTATTAATTTAAAAAAAGGGGGGGGGGGAATCAAGTGTTTTGGGGAGAAAAGTTCGACTTCAAAACTTTCTTCCTCATTAGACAATTTCACATCATTTTGAGCTAAATTGTTTTCCAGGTACCTCTCCTATGAAGAAAAGCTGAGAAAGTCGGGGTTCTTCAGCCTGGACAAGAGAGGGCTCCAGGGAGACTTTATTGCAGCATTTTTGATACGTAAGGGGGCTTGTAAGAAAGACGGAAACCAAGGCCTGTAGTGACAGGACAAGGGGCAATAGTTTTAAACTGAAAGAGGATAGATTTAGATTGGATATAAGGAAGAATGGTTTTTACAGTGAGGGTAGTGAGACACTGGAACAGGTTCCCCAGACAAGTTGTGGATGCCCCATCCCTGGAATTGTTGTAGGTCAGGTTGGATGGGGCTTCGAGCAACCTGATCTAGTGAAAGATGTGCCTGTCCATGGCAGGGGGTTGGACTCAATCTTTAAGGGTCCCTCCCAACCCAAACTATTCTGTGATTCTGTGATATATGTAGCTAAAAGTTTCCTATGAAAGCATTTAGTAGCCCATTTCAGTGCTGCATAAAAAGTCCTCTCCTGTTCTGTCCTCTCCAGTATTTCATGTTTCAGAGTTTCTGGGGGTGGGGGGGGGGAACCACAAAGGCATGCTGTACCTGCTTAAAATTAAAAAACCCAAACAAACAAAAAAAACAACCAAAAAAAAAACCCCAACTTGCTTTGCACTAATGTCATCTCACCTACGCTCCATGCCAGGAGGTATGTGGTCTGTACATTCACTGCCACCTCCACAGGGAAGCTCGCGGGGCAGAGTGGAGCACTGGGGAAAAGTCTGCTGCTGGCTGTAGGGAACAGGTGAGGCACTCAAAGGTGCTAATGCTGACCAAGGGGAAACAGAGGCACAGCCCAACCAGCAGCTGCAGAAGGGATGTCTGCAACACCTGCAGCTACAAATACAAGGCTTTGGTATTAGAAAGCTGGACTACTTCAGCTTGCTAAGAAGTGATGAAAATAAATGAACTCCATGGCTCATTTTTGAGGGGCGGGGAGAGTGTGGACATGCATGTATTTTAGAAAGAGAAAACTTTGTCATTAGAGATAAGATTGTTTTACTATTCAAGGTCAAAACTTTTTCCCTAAAGTAGACAGAGATATGGACAAATGGACAGACAGATACATTCACAGACATCCACACATTGTGTTTTCTGTATAATGAAAGCGACTGTTCACCTAAATCATTCTCAATCCATATATGCCCCTATTAAATTTGGCTAAAATGTTCATAAGCATAAAGTAAAGCTGAGAAGAATTGAGGAGGTGAGTGTATAGTATTTGAGGGTCCACAATCAATGCTAGAAAATAGAGACCTAATTTTCAGCGGATATTAAGTGTCTGCTCTCAGAAATTTGGCAGCCACCTTTCCCCCCACCCAGTTGCTGGAACACTAGCTAGTTTTTTTAAAACTGGACAAAAATGCACCTTCAAATACCTTTTTGTACCAAGTGCAGGCCTCGGAGATTTGTTGGAAGACAATGTATTTTCTATTAGCAGAAAAGTTCTCTGGATCTGCAAACTTCCACAACCTTGCTGGTAATGTTTTAAGGCAAGCAATAGGGGTTTAATTCTGAAATCTTAGATGGCTTGAATGCAATTCTCTCCTAGTACTAGCCCAAACGCATCTCACTTCATGGAACAGAAGCAGCCATGTAATCATGTGAATGCTTTCCAAGAGGGAGATGTAGCTAGAGAAGATTAAGAAGGCAGGAAATCTAGTATTCAAGAGTAATGCACCTAATTCCATAAACAATCCTTGATTATGTATTATTTAATGAGAGGCATCAATTTGTAGTTTTCCTGAAGTTTATTACTACTTTAAATAACTTGAATTAATTGTTTAGCTTTTAGATTTTTCAAGGATTTGGCCAGATGTTTTCTTTCTAGCTTGTCTTTATGTTTCTCTTTTGATACTTCTCTGATGGAAGAACCTAATTTGATTCTTCTATCTCATTAATACAGGCTGCAAATAGGTTTGACCTAGCAAGTTTCTGTTTTATAGGAGGGTTCAGTTCCTTTTCCAGAACATGGGTTCTGACATGCTATTGTGTGAAACGGACTGAAAATTTTTATATACAGAAAATGCAATATGTATGAGTCAAAGGGCCAAAATAGGCAGTATTACTTGTTCCAGCCTTTCTGCATTTGGCAGGGTGAGCTGTGTATTGTTTTTACAGCAATCTGTCATTCTGTTGACCCTTATTTTATGTTTTTATGTCAGGACTTTTATTCTTGCATTATATTACTCTGTATTTGCTATAGCATTACTTGTTCTACAGTGGTCACCTGTTTCATGGGTTCAAATTCTGGTTTATTACCAAAGAGTAAATGGAGAGGTAGAGGAGGGGAGGGGAGGGGAGGGGAGGGACTGACAAATATCTTCTAGTCCAACTGCCTGACCCCTTCAGGGCTGACCAAAAGTTAAAGCATGTTAAGGACACATTCAAGGGCCTGTCTCTTCACACTGAGCTTGCATCAAAATGTTGAGATTCTTTAACTGAATAGAAATAGTCTGGAGGCGTGAGTAGATCACAGGGTGACTGCGAGCCATAGATAAGAGAGACAAATGCATTCTTCTGTGTCAAGCAACATATTTCCATAGGAAAGGCAAGCATTGTGCAAAGCCCTGGTGTGAACTCACTTGTACCACTAGGGACATTTCTCATTCCTCAGGTTCAAGAAAGATAACTTCTGTCTGGGATGAAGGCAACAAAGACTAAGCAGTTGATTAGGGGCATGGAGGGCCTATAGAAGACGATGACTGGAAGGAGCAATGCAAAGGCTGCGGGCTGCCATCACTTTCAAGAAAGATATCAAGGCTGAAGGCCAAAGGAGGAGAAGAGCTACTGGAGTGCAAGGATAACGATGGTCAAGAACACAAAACCATTTAGGACTTCTTTCCAAGAGGATGACCTCACCGTAGCAGGGTAGCAAATGTCCCTTGGTGCATTGGTAGGGAATGGTGAGGAAATACTGCATGCTCGCTACGTCTCTGCAAAGTTCATGCAGAGAGAACCAAAAGCCTTTCTTTCACCTCGGGTATCCCCACAACCAAATGAATGTATATGATATAAAAGTCCTTCTTTACATAGTCTGAACGTACAGATGAATTTTGGAACCACCGTACAAAATGACAATAAAAGTACCTTCCTTACCCTTTCAGGACTCAAAATACTAAATCCTAAAGGAAGAAGAGACTTTCCAGGGTTTTAGATCAGATGTGAACATCTTCCCACAAAGTGAGGTAGGCAAATAACTCCCAGAAAGGTTAAAGTCAAAAATGAGCTGTGAAAGTTTTACCCCTTTGTCTAAAGGGCTGAAGTGCATTTTGTATCCCCTATAAACACAGCCAATGGGTGTGTTTAACAGAGGAGCTGCGCAGCTTGGTTTCAGTGGGAAAAGGGGATGTGACGACAATAGCAGCAATGGGCTATTTTCCCAGTTTGGAAGAGTCGTCATTTGCCTGGCTGTGCTTTGGGCATGGATCCCAGTGTTCTAGGTCTGAAAATGACCAACCTTTCCACCACACCAGTGTAACCTCCACTCCCTTTTTTTTCAAAGCCTGACTTATTTCCATGGTGGGCTGTTGGCACCGTCCATCCCAACCTATGGCTCTGGTTACACTTTGGCTTTCCTCCAGGTTGCAGCTACCAAAATCATCCCTCCACACACTCTCCGCATTTGTGTCCAGCCAGATCAAGTCCCTGGTCCTCCTCGCTGTGGGGCCTCACGGCCGTTAGCTCTGGCGCAGAGAGGGGACAGCTAATAGGGGTGGTGTCTGGGCTGCAGGGCTGGTTTCTGCCATGGTCTGAGAGAAGAATAACACCACCAGGTTTGTCCTTGGGAGCCGGGTGGCAGAGGAGGTGTCAGGGACACCCAGCAGCTGGCCCAGTGCATGGCCACCAAGGGCAGGGACAGCCCCCTGGGCCTCCTGGGCACAGGGACAGCCCCCGGGGCCAGCACCCCACAGGCCTTCCTCCGAAGGATGCTGGGCGGAGGGGCTGCACGTGGGGGGCCCCGTCACCCCGGTGTCACAGTGCCACCAGCCGGCAGTGCAGCAGTCACAATGCCCCGGGGCAGTATAAAAGGGGCAGCCTCCCGTGCCCCGCTGCCAGAGATGGCCCGGGGACAGCCCGAAGACATCCGAGAGGAAGTCCTTGAGGAGCCGGTGGAATTACTTGGACGGGGCTGAGGGAGGAAGACCGGACGTTGGACCAGGCTGCTGGAGGTTCTCTAGTGCAACACCATTTCACGGCAGGGCCACGTTCAAAGCCCATCTGATGGATGGAATCCTGCTTCAACCTTTGGGGAACAGACGCAAGCCCCTCAGGAGATGAGAAGAGCCACCAAGCCCTGGCGGTGCCCGAGGTTGCCGGGCCTTTTCAGCTGGATAAGCAGTGGCAAGACCATGGGAATGCCTTCTTGAGGAGCACTGCAGAGCTCACCATCCTCATCCCCTGTGGAGCCAGGGGCAGCAGCCGTAAGAAATGGGATGCAGAGATGTTGCCAGGGGTCCCCAGTCCTTTGGAGCACCCACTGGTGGCCCAAAGGCGCAGAAAGGATTCTTGCCCCCAAGGTTGATCAGGCTGGGGGCATTTGGCCACTCTCGGAAACCCCTGAGATGGCTCCAGGTTGAGGGACAATAGGGCTTGGGCATCTCCTGGGAGGCGTGACCAGCCTGTGGGACGAGGAGGCGGGTCTTGCTCATGTGCTCAGGGAATAGCCGATCGCCAGCTCTGGGGTCAGGAAGGAATTTTCCCCCAGGGCAGATTGGCACTGGTCCCCAGGGGTTTTTTGCCTTCCTCTGCAGCACTGAGCATGACCACTTGTCAGGGCTCCTCCGGTCCGTTTTGGCTAGGTTACTGCCTGCTGCTCGTGCACCACAAAGATGGCCTCTCGTGCCCTGCAGCTGGGGGGAGGAAGGCTTTTTTTCCCCCACGGTGGGCTAGCAAGTGTCCCTGGGGGTTTTTTGCCTTCCTCTGCAGCACTGAGCATGGCCCCTTTCCAGGGCTGCTTTGGGCCATTGTGGCTAGGTGCCTGCTGCTCATGCTCCACGAAGGTGGCCCTCGTGCCCCGCATCCGGGGGGAGGAAGACTTCTGGCTCCCAAGGCGGGCTCAAGGGGATGCCCCAGGGGGTTGCTCCTTGTTCTCTGTAGCACTGAGCACAGCCCCTTCTCAGGGCTCCTCTGGGCCCTTTCGGTAGGTCCTTGCCTGCTGCTCTTGCACCTCCAAGGCGCCGCTCGTGCCCTGCCTCTCTCGGGCTCTCTTGCCCAGTGCCAGTCTGTAGCGGGAGCGAGCTCTGCTCTTCCCTTGGCTCCATTTCCCCAGGGGTTCTTGCTTGTGCAAAGCAGCCTGTGCTTGGAAGGGCTCCAGGCTTGCTGCACCATCAGGAGCTGCCACTTTCCAGCTCTCCCAGCATGCAATACAAGTGCAGGGCAGACACGAGAGCGCGTTTCATGCATCACTGCCCAAGCAGCACAGCGACGGAGCAAGTTCTGGAAGGCAAAAACTAACCGTGCATTCAAGTCCTGCCTCCAGATCACTGATACACATATTGGACAGAACTGGCCCTAGAATTGAGCCCTCAGGAACAGCACTGGTGACTGGTCGCCAGCCAGACATAGCCCCATTCACTGTGACCCTTTGAGCCCTGCCATTCAGCCAGTTCTTCACCCAGCACACTGTTTACCTGCTCATCCCACAGTTGGACATCTTGTCCAGAAGGATGCTGGAAGGGACAGTATCAAAATCCAGAAAAACTACATCCACCAGCTTCCCTTCACCCACCAGGCAGGTGACCTTATCATAGAAGGATATCAAATTAGACAGGACTTTCTCTTTGTGAACCCCTGTTGACTGTGCCTGACGATTGCATTATTTTTAAAATGCCTTTCAATAGCACCCAGCATGATCTTCTCCATAATTCTTCAAGGTACTGAGGTCAGACTAACAGCTCTGTAGTTTCCTGGGGCTTCTTTCAAGCCCTTCTTGTAAACTGGAGTAGCGTTGGCTAGCTTCCAGTCAGCAGGGACCTCCCCAGGCTCCCAAGAGCTTTGGTACGTGATTGAGAGGGGTCTTGCCGTAACATCTGTTAGATCCTTCAGTTCTCTGGGATGAATCCCATCAGGCCCCATGGATTTATGAACTTTGAATTAATACAAGTGGTCCCTTACAGTGTCAGTGTCCACAAATGGAAAATCACCGTTCCCGCAATCATGGTCCTCCAACTCAAAGGACAGGGCAGCCCAAGGTCTATCAGTATTATTAAAGACTGAGGAAAAAAAAAAATTGAATGGCTCCGCTTTTTTTCCATGCCTATTTGTCAGGTGATCATTTTCAACAAGTATTGGTCCAATGTTTTCCTTAGACCTCCTCTTGCTATTAACATACCGAAAAAAAGCCTTTCTTGAGCTTTAGCCCTATGTGTCTTCTCCCTGCACAGGGGAAGCACAGCTCTGTAACCTTCCTGCAAAGCCTGACCTCGCTTCCAGAGATTGTACGATTCCTTTTTCTTCTGACTTCCAAGAGGAGTTCCCTGTTCAGCCAAGCTGGTCTTTTGACCTGCTTGCTTGACTTCTGACACAAAGGGATTGCCTGCTCCTGTTCTTTTAAAAGGTGGTTCTTAAAAATTGATTAGTGCTTGTGGACCCGTAAGCCCTCGAAAGCAGATTCCCAGGGGACACTGCTACGTAGCTCCTGGAATAACTTCAGGTTTGCTCTCTTGAAATCCAGGGTAGGAACTCTGCTAAACTTTATTCTCATTACACCAAAAGTTTTAAACTCAACCATGTCACGCTAAGGTTGAGTATGCTATCAGCATGTTGATAATTTTGAATACTCATTTGGGGGATCTAAGAGGTCCTCCACATAGGTCTAAGGAAGGCAGAAGGTAAATGCCACATGGGAATTTTGTTGTTTCATTGTCTGCTACACAATACAATTTCTTCTACATTTTGGTGGTATTTTAAATATACCAGTATAATTCTTTTGGGATGGTCCCTCAGAATTATAACTGTGATGACAAATGGGGTGCTGGAAAGACGCATTCATCTTTCAGAGCTTCAAAGTCTTGTGAGAAAAGATGCCAGGCTGACTGTATTTGTTTATGGTAAGAAATCACTGTCAAATATTTAGGACTCAGGTTGGCCTACTTTGAATTATTTTAATGTGTTTGTGAATATTCCTCTGTATTCTGAGGACCAAATCTGTCACTGATGACCTGGGTGCAGTTCCCACTGAAATGCAAGGGAACTGAACCTATATCCATTATAAAAAGGCTGTTGCAAATAAACTTCACACCCCTATCCAAGTGTGATTCATAAAGGAGGAAAACAGAGTTCAGTGTAGTACAGTATTCGGTTCCCCCACCATGTGCTCCAAGAAAAGAATGGATTTTTGTGTGGACTGTAATCTCCAACTGACTACTTAGCTATACAAGAAAATGGGGAGAAAGTGGAAAATAGAGGAGAAAAAATTTTATGTTTGAATGGCCGACTTGAAGTTTCTTTAATTATATTTGTTCTTCCTGACCTGAGCAACAGGTCTTTGAATTTCGTGCGTATAAAGAGAAGCAGTCAGTCATTGCTAGCACAAGATCTGGGGCATAACACTTCTTCAAAGTCTGCTGTTATAAAGCAGAAACTATTTCCCCATCTACTGAAAACAGATGGTTTCTTATCCTAGTTCAGTGAATATCTTTATAATAACAGCAAATTATTCCTTCCTGTAACAGAGATCAAGAAGGGGTGCTGAAAATTGTCTCAGAAGTTCATGCTTCACTACTTTAAGCTTCTCTCTCTCTTACCTAGAGGTATGTGAAAGTAACAGTCAGAAATGAAAGGGAGAAAAGATCATTTGTGAGATTCACCCACTCAGTGCAAAGAACTCTGTCCATCAGTTTGCACCAAAGAAATTACAGAGGCCAGGCTTTTATGAAGCCCCTAATCCTAACATGAAACCCCCAGATACAAAGCCAGTTCTACTAAAAGGATGGTGGTATATAAGAGGATTTGTGGGTGCATGATTTGCTGCATCATATAACCCATAAAAAAGCAAGGGCATCACATGGATGTAGATTGAGGAGTACAAGAAACTATAAGAAGATGTTGACCAGCAGCCTGTTGATCATTCTCCTTACTGATGTAGTAGAGAAGATTTCCAAGTGAGATTTTGGAGAAGAGCTACGGAGATTTGCCAGTATGTCTGGGAAGACTTCTGAGAACAGATAAACAGATTTGAATATTAGGGGAAGTCACAAAGGCGCCTGCTACAACAGCCAGGCAAGATTCAGATGGTCAGTAGTTGATGATAGGAAAAATTAATTAATCTCTTCCGACTAAACAGGACATGATAGGCTCCATCACAGGATGGACTGTGAAGAACTATGTGAAAGGGAAGACAGATTAGCTGTAAGAGGGAAGAGAAAGCAAGATGCATAGAGAAAGCAACCCGATCAGAGCAACCCAGACAAGAAAAAAAAGTATCAAATATTGTTGTATAAAATATGTGAGTAAACACTGGTATGTATTAGGCCTGGTAACCATACTTTTTTTCTTGTATAGCAACAGAGCCTAAGCACTTTCAAAAAACAAAACAAAAAAACCCTAGCACTATATACTCGCACAAAAATTCTGTGTATTTTTACATAGCGTAAAGGTGCCTTCCAGCAATACTTGGTAATTCAGTGCTATGAAGAAGAAATTGTTTCTTGCTGCAAGTTAGGTGAACAATATCCTGTCTTTTAAATCAACTCCTATGCTTTTCTAATACCAAGGAAAATAAGAGAATGTAGTCTAGGTAGAAGAGATCCTCCGGACTCTTGCCCTGTAGAAATGCACAAAAAAGAACGAGCAGTGACACTAAATGTATTATGAACTGGTGGATGATGAGAAAGATTATGCTGTAATTTTCATCACTTAGGAATTATAGAATATTAGTGCCTTTAGTAAAGGCCCCTCTAGATTGACAATTTAACTACAACATTGCCTAATAATTATACAGGCAATATGAAATCTTCAGCAGCTTGTCTACTTTTCACTCTTATCTGCAATCTATTATACTCTGTAGTCTCATAAACAGATATAAAGAAAATGGTTCTGATTTTTTTAAGGCATCACTAAAAATGCTAATTAAACCTATAATGATGGGTCTGCTGAGGATAGGGCATCAAATGCACAAGCTCAAGGATAAAATGTCACACTGGGCCAGTGCTTGAATTTAGAGAAGGACCAGCCAGTTCTTGATTATCATAGTTTCATGCTGCATTTGTGGTGTATTTTGCATTGATTTATGGTAGACTGAAGAAAATGTTGTGGAATTTCATTTGCAAGTGGGAAGTTTCAACAGAATGAGTTTTTCTTTAGGGTAGTATTCAGAGGGGACCAATAATTGGTATTTATGGCATTTGTCAATCTTTAAGATATGTCTATGAAAAGATTAAACCACCCAAACTCCCTTTTAAAGTAGCTTTTGTATTCACTGGTATCTTATTTGCTTGATAAAGTGCTTTCATCACTTCATTTGTGTGCATGTTAGCAGTGTCTACACTCCTGGCAGTTTCAACTGCTTGCAGTCTCCAGAGACAAATATACTTTTGCATTTCTTGCACCTATAATCACTATTTTCTTGTCAGTCATACATGCTTGACTGCAGAAGATAGTTGTTTTACTTGCTCATGCTGCAACAGGTGATGGGCAAACAAGGGATGCACCTACTGTGCTCAGTAAAACATGTCATTGATATTACATGCGAAGTGTACTCTCAGGAGGGTTTTACTAGGCCTGTAGAAAAAGTTCATGTGTGAACGTGTGAAATTCTGGGATCATTTGCTCTTCATGGATAATTTGTACGTTAGATATGCAGTAGCAACCACTTAAATGTATAACCTCAGGGTATAGTAAATCTTTTTATTTTAGTGGCACCTACCTCCACAGGGATTTCTTTCTAGACCCTTGTCATAAATTGGTCTGAAGCAGATGTGTTCATTAATTGGGTCTAATAATGATTATAATTTATTCTCTCTCTACTGCCTGGGATTTTATTCACTATAGAGTCGTCATTTTATGAAGTGCTCTTCTTGAAGGGTAGGCTTGGTGGGGCTCCGTCTTGCAAATATACTGAAATCTATCCATTTCAGTACAGGAGCACTACTAACATTTGATAGTAAGGATCAGCAGGATTGGGTCCAACAGTTTTTAATATTGTTCTGAAGTACAATAAATTTGCTGGTTTTACCATATGAGTTTAAGCAGTCATTGATATGATATAGAAGAGCTTTTAGACTTCTGAGTTTTCACTGGAACTGTGGATACTTTTATTTTCAATAGCAACAAAAAGCCTGGCTGGCTTAGATAACGTTCTTTGAACAGCATTCATGTAATAGCAACTTGGCACTATGTGTATTTGTTTGAAAAGACAATTGATGATATTTTAGGGTTATAACAAAATAGCTCTTCTTAAATACATCCTTTTAGAAAAATTGGCTGTATTTATCATGCTCAGAATCTCAGCCTAAAAGCTTTCATATAATTGTTAAGTCAAGCTTTTACACAACTAATGATTAGTAGAAAAATTTCTGGAACTTCATTTTTACTTTATTGCCAATCATGACATTTATAATAGAATCATAGAATCATAGAATGGTTTGGGTTGGAAAGGACCTTAAAGATCATCTAGTTCCAACCCCACTGCAGGGACACCTTCCACTAGACCAGGTTGCTCAAAGCCCCATCCAACCTGGCCTTGAACAGCTGATTTTAAACATAAATGTTGAATTTTATTTTAAACACAAATGTTCTCAGCTTGGTTTCATCCTTGTTGCTTTCCTCCTCTCTGCTGCAGTCTTTGGTGATCGTGTTGATTTCCACCCATTCTCTGAGTCTTTTATCTATATACTATTTTCTGCACCCAGATGTTTATGTGCTAAAACAGATTGTGGTTTTTGCCTTTTCCCTGGGTAACACTATGACATCTGTATTTAGTTTTTTGCTGCTGTTGTTGTTTTCAAGTGTGTGCTGCCATCTATGGAGTAATCATTGAAATAAGTCTGATATAAAAAGATGTTTTATCAAAATATTATGGAAAACAAGATCTAGCTAGTAGAGAAGGTATCATAGAGCAGTTGGCCAGATCTCAAGAAATCCTGTTTCTCTGTAGTCCCAGATTTCACAGGTGAAAGTATGCTGTTTAGAAAATCAGCGAGTTCTAGGAGATAAGTTATTCAGTAGATTTATTTATAGTGGACAAACTGTCAGGGCAGCCTGAAAATTAGAATAAGGTTGCTTTGTCCTCTAATCCTGTAACTTGTTCCTTTTCCTTCCCTGTTATCTTTCACATGGCCTAGTCCTTCAGCAGTTTCTGAGATCTGTTTATTATATCTTTCTTCATTTGCTTTTTAAAGCTTAATTTTAATTCCTTATTCTTCCTTATTGCTTGTTAACTGTCTTTGTGCCTCTCCTCTGTGTCCAGTTTCAACCTGCCAGGTTCCAGGTTTCCCTCCTTCAGATCCCTTCAGAACACAGTACTGAAGATCAGTCCCCATTCTCTCTCTCTTTCATAACATTTCATTGCTTGATATCTATTTTAGAGTATACATTTATTGTGTACATTTATTCAAGTTGGTCTGGAAAGCACTTGTAGAAGTAATTTTCTCTATACTTTTATGAAGTGCCTGTGGGGTATCCGTGCATGCGTAGAAGCTACCAGCTTTTATCTTGATACCGTTCATATGCTTTTCAGCTTGCAAACTTTTGACTAAGGATTTTAGTGTCTTACAACCTTGAATAAGGTTAGGTATATGAGTTCCTGGCAATCAGAATTCCATTCATTTGAGTTAGGAGGTGTGACAGAGAACAACTATGTCTTTAGGTCTTTCCTCTGCAAAAACAAGGTTGGAGTGGGTTTATATTTAACCACCACTGCTTAAATGCTTTATTATAACACAAGACATTAGAATCAAAAGGAAAAGTTTAACCTATATGGATGAAGCATTATTAAAAACATCTTCTGATATTTTCTTCTTATTGCTGAACTTAGAAATTGATCTTATTTCCCAGCATCAGAGACAAAACAAAGAAAAAAAAATCAATGCTGGAGATTGATCATGTTTTTCAAAACTGACTTAATAAGATAAAAATCAATGCAGCTGTATTATTTGCCATTATTTTATCACCAGTATCATTCAAACATGGTAATATTTGATTCTTAAGTTAAATGTGAAAATATTTCAGTTACCTCCTACAGAGGCAAAAATACTTAAGAAGGAAGGATTTATTTAGTCAAAATTTGGTTTTCTTTTTAATCCTAATTTTGGAACTTTGAGTTCTGCAGAAACTGAAAACAGTTTCATATTTTAAGTGCCAGTATATAATTGTTCCTTTAATCACAGAGACTTAAATAGAACAAATTATTACTTATATTTGCAAATTACAAGCTCTGATCCTCTCTTCCTCCTGCAAATAGCAGTTCCATCTTGCTTGGTTGAAAGATCTGTACTCAAAAATTTGAAGTTAAGCTTGGGCACCTCATTTCCCCCATGGCAGACTCACAGTGCTTCGAATTTAGAGCCTTACTGTAAAAATGCATTGGCTGATTAATTTTTTTTGGCAAAAATGAGTGGGTTATTTGGGGGGGTTGTTTGTTTTTTCCCAGTGATCATTTCCCTTTTCTGTCCCCACTGTCCCTAATAATATTAAGATCCCTTATTGATTTATTTAAAGAAAAGTCTTAAAAACTGTCTTGTGTAATATCAGTGAACCAATCCCTAAGCCATGAGTTTGGCTTAACAGTTGAGACTTTTTTAAAAAATAATTTGCATTTTAATATTTCAATTCCTGTTTACATGCTGCCTTGCGTTTAGCCCTTTGGGCTCCTAGTTTGAAATTTCTTGTAACAACTGAGGGCTAGAAAATGTCCTTTTAGGGAAGAGAGTCAAGATTCTCACATAATCACTGGGATGTGTGAACTGGGATTTTAGGGAAGTATCAGACACTGAAAGATTCCTGATAATATCCTGGATATTGGCGAGCCTCTGGTAATGGCATCTTTTGTTTTAAAGATTTATTTCAAGAGCACAGAAAGGCAGCTTTCTGCATAAATTTCTATTGAATTGAATCCCTATCTGGAAGCTGGGCCAGAATGTCATAAAATAGGACATGCAAACCTAATAGTAGGTAGACACAGTGTAGCAGTGCTACATATCAAGGTGCCGCGATTAGATCACTGATCGGTCTGGACCAGGGAAGAGACAGATAACACACATGGTGTGAGTGCCAACTCCGTCCTTTATTGCGCAGTTAATTCCTTTTATACTAACAACGGTAGGTGGGATTACTGATATGTCATAGGGAGGCGACGACTAGCCTTCTACCTTTCCGTGACATCGCGAGATCTTCCGAACGGTGTTCCCTACATCTCCCCCTCCTCATGTCCAACTAGCTCCCATTGGTTACACACACTATTCATGCACTGTCCACGCGTCCAGTTGCACTCAATGATTGGCTGCATCAACACTGCACACGCGCATAAACATAAAATATAATTGGTCATACTAACTAAACATACGAGACTTATCTCAGTCTAATTGGTCAAGATAAACTGCCAAATTGAGGTTGTTTGTGCCAAGTTCTCTTTATCGTGGAATATGCACCTGTGTTTTTCTAATTGGTATCTTTCTTATTTTTGTCTTCTTGTTTATTCTGTTCAAGGCCTTCTAAAGGCGTCTGGAATGCTCTTGTGACCGTTAGCTAAATATGTTCCCACAACAATTCCCCCTCCCTTTTTCTATTAGAAGAGTATTAGCAGATCTAGTCACCACCATCCGCGAACTCAGCCCAGCAATCGGTAGGTGCCAGCTTTACGTGGGCGTCCCCACAGAGGCAACGATGGCCTTGCTGTACACCAGCCCGATGCTCTTCGGAAAATCCCGGTATTTGTACATTTGCAGAGGAACAGATTTCAGCACACGTGGCCAGCGGGTGCTAAAATTTGCCTCAGTTGAAACATAGGGAGCCTATGGCACATGCGGTCGCTGGCCAGACGTGCCGCACGAGTCATAGCCATCCTGTCTATTGGTTCACGGGCTTTGTGATGTGGTTGCAGTGCACAGAGAATCTTGACCTGTTATGTTGGCTAAGGTGACCTACAAGATATATGAACACAATTAATTAAACACAGTAAAAGCAACATTATACCTAATAAAATACACAAGAATAAAAGAAACCCCGATTTTTAACAAAGATACAAACCAACTCCTAAGTCCCCATCCCGCAGCTAAATGTTCTAAGCCGAAATGACAGTTTTCTTAATTGCTATAAAGGTCTTGCAGCGCCTTCTTGCTTCTGCAGTTCTGTTATCTTGTTTATTAATTGCTCCAGCGTCAGAAATTCGTAGCAGATACCCAAGACATCACAAGCCAGGAAAGGATAACAGCAATCTGTAAAGAAAAAACACTCAAAACACTATGAGGTTAGGACAGGACGAACCATGCGACTAGGGACCCATTTCAGTAGCCCTTCAGGTGTCTGTACACAGGCGTACCCCCGCCTGAGGCAACGCAGCTCAAACGGTCCGTCCCATTGGCATGTCTGGGGATCACGCACACGGACCAACGGGTAGGGGTCTTTCTCTTCCGTAGTCGTAAAATGTCGTTGCACCGTCGTCTGGTCCAGGTCCCCCCGAATTGTCTGATTTAATGAAGTTAACGCAGTTAACAGGAGACGCTGTGCACGGAGAACAGGTGAATTATCCCGTAAGCAGGAGGGCTCCGCCTGGTCCCCCCCCCTAAGACAATCTAGCAGGGTCTTTAAGGTTCAATGTGCTCGTTCTACAATGGTCTGGCCGGTGCTGTTATAAGGAATGCCATGTACAAGGGCTATACCCCAGATTGCACAAAATCGTTTCACCTTTTCCGCAGTATAAGCTGTACCATTATCCATCTTGATCTGTCGTGGAATCCCCAGCTGGGCTATGCAAGCACGCCAGTGTTGTACAACCGCCAAGCTATTCTGCTTCCTGTGCGCTGTAGCGAGAATATATTTACTATAGGTGTCTACGGTAACATGCAAATACTGTAGTGGCTTAAAGGGAGCGTACTCCGGTCCACTCATGTTGACTGCGGGCTACTTATGCTAACTCTAAATAATCAGGCTCAAAGAAATGTTCCCCCATTTTCTATGAAATCTCCCACAATTTCCCTTTTTTTTTTTTTTCCATGCAAGATTCCCTTTATTTCACAAAAGAATCCAACTTATATATGTTTCAACAAAGATCCAGAAAGTACTAACGACTCACAGCCAATACTACTAGCACAGGAGGGCATATCTGACCCAGCTGGGATGTTTGCCAGTCCTCAGAACAGTTAAAGATAAAAACATTCCATAGACATACTCGTGACTGTCTTCAGCCACATCTTCCCAGGCCTGCACAAGGCCATCCTCCAACCTGACCTTGTAAAACTAGTTCTTCAAGGCTTGGCAAACATGCAGCACAACAATTTCTAACAGTCACTCTTGAAAACAAATGCCAGGTGTTCCGAGCTGCTCCCACATCGCCCCCTTTTTTGTTTAGGAACATCAGATTCACGAGGAAGGCAGCGAGGACTCTAGCTTCGAACTGACGCAATCCTCGTACTGCTCCTCAGGTGATTCTGATTGCTGCAAACACACAAATGATTAATAATTCTCCAATAGCAATATAAATTCAGATATACAAATTTAAACCTTCAAATCATGTTTTTGGATTTAAGCATTCAACAGTATTAGACAATTCTTTGAAAAACACCTTATTCTGCTAATTTCGTATATTTCCCATTTGATCTTGTAATATCTGTGCAAGGTCTTAGGTCTCTCCTGCAATATTAGTAGCAAATGCACCTTGCAAATGTGCCTTCACCTAATTCCAATCACATACACTTTCATTCCCTTGTAAAGGAGTTACACAGAGTCCTTGTTTTTGAAATTCCCAATTGCAATGTAATTTCATTCTATTTTATAATGCATTTTGTCTATGTGATGGGTTGATCCTGGCTGAACACCAGTTACCTACCATAGCTATCCTATCACTCTCTCCTCCACAGCTGGACAGGGGAACGGGAAATGAGGTTTTGCGGTTAGTTCATCACACATTATCTCTGTCACTTCATCCTCCTCAGTGGCAGCACTCATCACACTCTTCCCCTGTTCCAGTGTGGGATCTCTCCCACGGGAGACAGTCCTCCACGAAGATCTTCAGCATGGGTCCCCTCCACAGCGTGCAGTCCTTCAGGAGCACACTGCTCCAGCGTGGACCTCCACAGACCGCAGGGGAACGACCCGTCTCACCATGGTCTTCACCACGGGCTGCAGGGGAATCTCTGCTCCGGTGCCTGGAGCATCTCCTCCCCCTCCTTCTGCACTGACCTTGGTGTCTGCAGGGTTATTTGTCTTAGATGTTCTCACTCTTCAGCTGCCATGTCTGTGTGTTCTGCAACCGCATCTCTCTTCCCCCTCTCCAGCTGTTTGTTTTCATTAATTTTTTTTTCTTTCTGTCTCTTCCTCTCTCTCTCTCTTTTTTTTTTAATTATTTTTATGCAAGCCAAGTTACATGAAATGCTTTTGCAATCATACGTTCAACTATTTTATGATACGTAGTACAATCATTACAACTGCTAATATTACAATTAAAATAACTAAGCCATGCATAAGCAAATCTTTTAATCATCCCGTAATTCCCAAAATTGTTAGCCATCCAGTTAAACCTGTGTCAGTTATTGTGAGCCTTTTACTGTGAATCATATTAATATTGGGTGTTAGTAACGTAAGTCGTCCGAGGCTACATGGCCTCCTGTTAAGTTTCGATGGAATTCCTCTCCCACGCTCTATTCCCACAGATTAAAAACATCCGCGTAGGTAAAGCAGCTGGAATAGAAAAAAGAGTGTGATATTCTGGAATAGATATAGTTACACCAAGCTGTAGCATTTCTATATACAGGCAAAATAGCATTTACATTCTGACCCTTTTGAGTGGTGTTATGGGTGTAATTAAACATCACACAGGGATTCATGATGACTGATCCTAAGAACTCTAACTCTTGAGGTTCTTGCATTTCTTGAGGCAGGTGTGCATACAACAGGAAAAGTAAACATGGTATCTCCTTGCTGTAGAGCTTTTCCTCGACAGCATTGCATCAAACTATGTGTATTTTTTCCCAAATTATTAAGTGAATCGTCATGGATTAGACAGAGGCACAGAGTTAGAGGGATTAGCAGGAAAAGGAGATACAGGCAGTGCAGCAAAGCCAGGTTCCGTTGTAAGTTCTGCAGACCCTGGAGAGGGAGTACCAGGCGATTGGGGTGGGGGGGGCGGGGGCCGGCGGCGGCACGGCAGCGGTCCCGGCCGCGCAGAGGCCGCGGGAGGCAGCGGCGGGACGGCCGTGGGAGGCAGCGGTGGAGGTAATGAGGGATATAATTCCGGCTCTTTTTCAGAGTCCACCCTGCCTGATACAAAAGAATTATTATCAGAATCAGAATCCTGCTCATTAGCGGCCTGCTTACAGACTGCCTCCTCAAAAGCAGTATCAGGCTGTACCCGCCTGCAAAACTTGTTGCAAGGCCGCCACTATCGGACGCGCTTCCCGTTGTTGGTCTCTCTCCAGTACATGGCGTATCATGTTACCTAGGGACGAACCCGCTGGCAAATGAGAGACAAGCGCTGCGCTCTGTGGGTTAGCTTGAGCCCTAGCACATTCAAGCACAATCGCCTCTTTAGCCGCCTCCGGGAGGTTTGCCGCCTACACAGCAAGCTGAAGCCGATCTAAAAAGGCAGTAAACCTCTCGGCAATCCCCTGCCGAACTTTCACCCAAGGGGGGTCCGCTCTATCCATGGCCGCGAGACGCCCAAGTGCGGCCAAGGCAGTTGTTGCAAGTGCCGTAAAGTCACGCCCGCGTATGCCCTGTGCCTGTGCCTGAGGCGTTGCAAACCGTCCCTCCCCATGAGCTGCCGAACCACCCGCCGCAACTCCTCTCATGGATAGTGGCGGGGGGGGGGCGCATCAGGTCCTGCTGGTGCCGCCTCTGCAGGAAAAACCTCCGTCTCCGCCGCACCCTCCGTGCCCATGTCCGCAATTAAGGACGGACCACTCTGCGAGCCCCGCTCCACGGCCGCCCGCTCCGTCTGAGTCCGACCCGCTGTCCCCGAGGGCGCTGTCCCCGCTGTCCCCGAGGGCGCTGTCCCCGCTGCTCCCGAGGCGGCGCTGCACCCGCAGACGCAGCAGCTCGCGCCGCCAGCCAGCACGCCTCAGCCTCCCGTCCCGCCGCGACCACCTGCTCCACCTTCCCCCAACTCTGCGATCGTTCAGCGGCTCCGCGCTCGGATCGGAGCAAGGACTCCCGAATCTCTCCCCAATTTGGGGGGCTCAAAACTTATCTAGGAAACTCAATGTCCCCCCGGCGCAGCATCCATTGGATGCATTCGCCCGTGGGGCCCCTCCTAATCGAACCGCGGGCACCCACCTCATAAGCTAACACCTTTAATACCTTAATCGCTTGCGCAAGCCCCATCGTCGCCTGTGCGGCCGATCACGTCGGGGTCACCACTATGTAGCAGTGCTACATATCAAGGTGCCGCGATTAGATCACTGATCGGTCTGGACCAGGGAAGAGACAGATAACACACATGGTGTGAGTGCCAACTCCGTCCTTTATTGCGCAGTTAATTCCTTTTATACTAACAACGGTAGGTGGGATTACTGATATGTCATAGGGAGGCGACGACTAGCCTTCTACCTTTCCGTGACATCGCGAGATCTTCCGAACGGTGTTCCCTACAACACAGTTTTTGAGAATACAGGACTTAATCAGGTTCTCTGTCGGGCCAGTTACTTTTACCTCTCTTTTTCATATTCCTTTACTAATTGATAAATGTAGTGAGTTTGCTCCTCTCCTCAAGTAGCTCTGAGCAGCAGTATGTACATTCATTGAGAACAGACAGTCCCACCCCTTCATTCTCTCCTTCATCATCAGCTTCATTATAGACAGTATCTGCAATTGCATAACAAGACAGCTTGTACTTGTAACTCTCCCTTTCCTCCTCCCTCTGTACTGCGAGAGAGAAGTAGCATGGCATATTGCATAGCTAAAAGGTTATCAAGCCTGAATTTGTTACACCTCTGACTTTGGCAGGCAAGCATTTGCAACCACTATAGAAATACATGGCTCATCACCACATGAAGCTGGACACCCTCAGAAGATAGATGATATTGGATTGGTTTTCTTGTTGCTCTGCAAACAATCAAACAGGCTTAAGCTATGCAATCTGATACTCCCTAATTGACAGCTTTTCCAAGGTTCATTTGTTAACTGAGAGCATGACATGTATTGAAGTTGTTTCTTCATAATGCATTTGGCATTAACAGGAGAAGCTGTCGAACGCCTCAGACATCAACATCTCAGCAAAAAGATATTTTGCCTTCAGGTTTGACTATATAACTAGTGACTTTATATTTGCAAGGGCATTTGGAATGAGCATATGAGAGGACAGGACATAAGAAAAAAGCTTAAATACATTCCCCAAAAGAAAATTTGTGAAAAATTATTTTTGCTGCTTGGGACATTTACCTGAGTTTCACAGTTCAGCTGTTCTTTTTTCTTTTGGTATAAAACCTTGGTTTCTTGCTTAACAAAGTACTTGCTGAATACTCATAGGGTTTCAGAGAGTTCTTTTATTTTAGTAGATTAATAAATAAGCATATGTGATTTTATTTATAGTGATGAAGAATTTGTGTGTAAAAGACATGCTCAGGGGTTTAACTTGCCTGTGCATCCACAAGAGGATAAAATAAAACCCCCAAAATCCTCTATTTCAAAGAATCCTAACGTTCCCCCAGATGAAGCCCATGTTTGTTTGAAAGAATAAATTACCTGTGTAGAAGAGGCCAGAGGATGATTTCTCCACTGATCTTGTCACTGTTTTGCATTTGCTGTTTTCTTGTAGCTAGTTTTCATAAACAATTTCTTGGTTTCTTAGAACACAAATTGTGCCAGAACTCTAACATTCAGGGTGGTTTGTTTGGGGTTTTTTCACTCTGTAAAAGATTTCCACTATCTACTCTTCCTTGCAACTGTTCATATGCTGATACCTGGCAAGATGTTCACACAGGGTCTCTAAGTACTAATTAAGAGCTTGGTCACAAATCCATCATCATTAATAGCTGCTGCTTCTCCTGCATCCCATGAACTTGATAGTTACAAGATGAATTTATCTTAGATGTACAAAAAATGTATTTTAATTTCACTTTGTTCTTCTTACTTTGTGTAAGCATGTTACTCTAAATATTTAGGTTAATTTCTCTAGCACCTAGTTAAGTTTCTGCACGTATTCTTCCTTCTGGAAAGAGTACATCCCTGAAGAAGTCCATGAAATTTTACAGATGTTGTCAAAATAATGAAGGAGTTTCAGTGGTGCTTTGACTAGTGTTGTTTAGGAAGTCAAACACAGATGTTTAGATGAGGAAAAAACCAAATGAATGGGTCAGGATGCCTTCATTTCACAAGAATAAAGAGCCTACCTTTGACAGAAGTACCTCTTCAAAAAATCCCAGGGAAGAATGAGCAAAGCCAGATTCTGCTTAGAAAAGCCCAGAAACAAACTTTTTGAAAGCCCTGAGGTCTGGAACCTAAGCACACGTCTTTCCTCTCTCTGTAAACACCAATGACCTGAATTCCTGCAGCCAAATATTCCTGAGCCTTTGGGGGACACTCTGGACCTGTCTCCATCTAAGTACTTTCTGTTTTATTTGCAAGGTCTGTTGGCAAATGCCATTTGCGTCCCTGGCGAGCACTGACTCCAGAGGCCCTTCTGTCTTGCAGGGCAAGCACAAGTTGCATGTGGACACGGGACTGGAAGGCGCCTGGTGTGGCCTCATCCCCATTGGGAATTCCTGCGAGAGCGTGACCACGACAGGCCTCAGGTGGAACCTCAGTAAGTCAGACACCTCCGGGACGGTGGGTTTGACGTTATCCTAACTGCATGTTTACCAGTCTCACCGGTGCTGAAGGGCCTTAGGTATTTGAAGGTGGAGCATGGCACTGAATCCCTGCCAGGCCATTTTTTTCTAGAAATGAAGGGGTTTTTTAAAAAAAGGAAGATAAATATATTTAAACCTGAGATATCGCAGGCAGAAACATGTTTTCCATTTGGGAGTCATTGTGCTGTTTAAATAGAACATTTGTTGAGGTCATGATACATTACCATCTTATTACATTGCCCTCCAGGGAGGGGAAGCTGCAAGTGCCTAAACTCCTGGTTATAAGCCATAAAGTTACAACAGACAAATAATAATGTCATACAGATTATTAAAGCTACCTCACTTCTCCTGAACTTCTTCATGTATATTGTCTGTTTGTCAACTCTGAATGAATAGATCTTTTTCTTATTTTAAAGTGGGAAAAAGTACATTTGATCTAGAACAGGAACATTTATCGGTAGAGAAAGGAGGTTTCTTGACCAAAAAAATTGAAAAAATCTTCATCCTTCTGCCCCCTTCTCCCATTGAGTCATTTAGGATGTATTTACTCAGGAAAATAATGGCATATTTTAGATAAAGTTTCATTAAAACTTAACAGAACCAAAGGAGTAATTGAGAGGCTCTGGTCATGCAATCTGATTTACATGGCCAGACTTTAGAATCATCCCATGTAGAAAGGGCACATGGTTCTCAAGTTTGCAGTGAAGTGACTTCATTGGCTAATAATTAATCTGAGGTTGACCCACTGTGCTGGCCAGCAGCACCAGTGCTAGTCTAGGGAGTGTCTTGTTGCACTGAGTGTTTGAGCATGTGCAGTTAAGGAGGTGGTAGGCATTAGTAGCTCACTAATGATAAAAAAGTATAAATATGGCATTAATTTCAGGATGTGAGAGACTTGCCAAGTGAAGAGCTCTCTGGCTAGTGGTGTTTTCATCCTTTTAAACTGGAGTGTAAGAGCTGAATGTATTGTATAAGGGATGTTCTCTTAATTTGAAAGAGTCAAATATTTTCATTTGTACTGATAAGTACAGTTGACAAGTAAGGTACTGAATCTTCATCTGCTCATCTCATGTTGTACAGTGAATTTTGTGGCCTGTTGCACTGAGGGACTACTCATTTCTCAGTAAATGTTCTACCCTCCAGACCGAGGTGAAAGAAGCTCAAACCAGCCTCATGTTAATGAAGGGAGCATCTCTGAAGCCTATGTTGCTTTGCAAAAGGGTACTCTGTGGATCAAAATGTGGTAGATGCTGTGAGGTTGCAGTCCTTTCTTGTGCCTTTGATTTTTGGTTTAGAAAGTTATTTTTCAGATACATCAGAATTTTTTTGAGTTTAATGACATAAATTTCATCAGATTTACAAGGGGCTTATTAGAAAGATGGTAATTTTAAAGATGACCTGTTTGCTCTCACAAATGACATGGCTTTGTTGCTACTAAATTATGATTGCCTGATCTTCTGAAGCTAAGGAGAAAGGGGTTACTAGTCTAGCTGTGCCAGCTGGAGGGGAACACAGCAGGAGGTGCAATGGTAACAAATAGTAAGTTTGCATCTAGGATTGGGCTGAGATACCAGTTTCTTCCATGTTTATCTCTCTAGTTGTGCTGTAATAAACTTCTTCAGGTTACTTAGAGGCATAGCTAGATATGGACCTAGGGGGATTTTTATTACACTTAATTTGGCGTTTTTTCTTCTTTTTCTGGGGGACAAAAAAGTATTTAAGTGACTGTTTCCTACTTGTTTCATGTTAACGTGACACCACCATCTCTGCTTCTCCCAGTCCTTGTTGCTGTTTCCAAGAGGAAACCTTGGACCTTTACAGTGTTTTCCTTAGTGATGTGTACACTGTACCCCATTACAGGCTACACTGTCAGTCTCAGTATTCACATTTCTCACAGGCTGTAGTTCCTTCATTTATTTCTCTGCATTATCATCACATGTATATAAAAACAAAAATGATCTGGTCTTCCTTGAAGGTGTTTAATCTTTCTGAGACACCAAGGTCATTACAACCTGAAACTGCTCTTGTGCCCAAGTGACTGGAGCTAACCTTTACTCATCCAAATACTGATTTTGAATAGGTTATTGTTCAGATACTGATAAAACAAATTAAAAGGTAGTTGCATCCCCCAAAAGGGAAACCAATATCTCAAATACAGCATGTAGTTAGTTATTTGACTGGATTTTCTCCCTAATAAATAAGCCTTACATTCAGATAACCTAAGTTTGATATTAGCTTTCATTTGTTAATGACTTCTGTGCTGCCTGTAGTTTTTGCAGTAACTTTTTAAAATGTTAGTCCTCCTGTAAATTTTGATGGAGAAGCAAAGGCTCACCTGGGAAGAAAAGGGAATAAAATGATACTGAAGTGTGACATGGATGTCAGCATTGCTGCTGATGGCTGGCAGTGGCAGAGCTTTCCCTGTTCATTCGTTAATGGCACTCTGAGCACACACCTTCATAAACCTCAATGAATAAAATTGTTTGGTTATAAATTCATTTTTATGTGTAAATCATGAAAGAAATGGAATTTTTAAGCCAAACATGACATGAAAAGCCTTTTTCTTCAGTTTGTTATGGAATTAATTGAATATGACCTAACAAATTTGGTTTTAAAAACTAATTTTTGAGTCCTCAAAATATTTGTTTTAAGTAACTGGGTGATAAATTAATTCCAGAATTTCACTTGTGTCTGAACAGTCAAATATGATGCGTTTGGTGAGAGGGGAGCCCTCATTTTTGCAAACAGTAATTTCCAGCAACTCAAAATTCAAATAACACTGCAGTACAAGAAAGAGCTGGCTTCGCATCAAGGTTTTTGATGTTTAACACTGATTTCTGTCTGAGCATATCTAGATTACTCTGCTGATTAAAATTTGTAAAACCTTCAATGGGTGGTCAGATGTTATCTGTGTCTAATCTACAGGTGCTGTCATGAGACTTCGTAGCTTCTGAATAGAAAAAGACAAGGATAAATACCTAAGAAAGACAGAAGCTGTGTATTGGGGTTGAGAGTAGGCTATGAAAGCTCTCATTTCAATGGCTGAATTAGATAAACCTGAAATTGTAAATTATTCTGCCAGGAGAGAAACAGCGATGTCTTGATTATATTTTTAATATTGCAGAATTCAGTATTTTTTGTGTGTCTGTGTGAGGATCCAACATGTATGCATGCTTTTATGCATGCTTATCTTACCTTAGTTATTTGCTAGCACTTGGCACAAACAGAACTTTCATTTATTTTAGTTCTCATCTTATGGGTGAAAGAACTTGGAGAAGAAAGTGGAAGATTGATTAGAGAAAATATTTTTTATCCATACTTACTATTGTGTAGCACACATTCAGAACACATTATAAACATATTCTTTTCACTCCCAAAGGGATACAGATTTTTTTTCTCTATTAAAATCTGATTTACAGCACAGGAATCAGATAATGTTTTATCTGATTTGACTCACCTGGCTGCTTGCTGATAACAGCTCTCATGTCTAATAAATAAATAACGAAAAATCCAATAATGCCAGAATTACCCAGCATTCTTCATTAGGTCCTCAGTGGTGCTTTCATGGAGGGTTAATAAGAATGAAGGTAGAAATCAACTGCACTGCTCATTGAAGAAGGGGTTGGAGGGTAATGGTGGGCTTTTCTAGGAAATGGTTCCTTTTCTAGGAAATTGCTGTAGAAAATAATCTTGCCGACTAATTTACTCTTCATCCCTATGGCCTTTGATATGCTGTATGTCATAGCTGTACTGAAAATGCCAGCATATATATATAAACTATGTGTGTATGTGATTGTGCTTTCCAGATGATTTTCATGCAAATTTGCTTCTTTAGGCGGGAAGTTAAATTGCTGTAAAATGCTACCATTCAAAAAAGTCCCACTGTCATTTCACTTCAAAAGACAATAGCAATAACAATGAGAGCAAGACCTTTCTCTAACTGTAGCAACAGAGCATCCACTGACTACTAACTGCACAGGTAAACAGGATCCAAAATCTTTCTGATGCTGTTTACATTGTTAGTAAAATTGAAATGTTTGCACTGTTTTCCTCATTGTTTTACTTCATTGGGGGTTTGTTGATGTTGCATTGTGAATGGAACAGAAAGATTACAAATGCAGAGGAGTTTTATGTTTTAGGAGAATTCAGAGTCTAAACGACCAAAGAAAATGAGTAACTCCTTAAAATAAGTTAGACTGTGAGGGACTCTTCTGGGAAAGGCTGTAAATTAAGATGGACAGGTATCTGTGTGCTAGTGAAGCTGTTTGTATAAGCACTCTGTAACCTGTTTCATAACTGAAATAGTTTATATGGCACATATTGCTGCCCCAGTTCATTCTGAGGCAAACTAAGCAGCAGTCCCAGGAGTAGGTCTGTTTTCAGTGGCAGAGTAAAAAGCTTCACAGCTGGATTCCCCTCTCCTCTGCTTTCCTCTCCTTCCCTCCCTTCTCATGTTCTTCACTGGTAGAAGACTCCCAGTCCATCAACTGGGATCTATCTTCAGAGCTTCAGTGATGTATTTTGTCCCTTATTCATTACAGTTCTAAGACCCTGGGTAGGGCAGGGTGACAGAAATAGTGCTGCTGCTCCTGAAGCTTCGGGTGATTTTGACCTTTTGCGAGCTATTTGCCTGCAGGAGTGCTATCTGCCTTCCAGGGTCACATCATTTGTTACAAGGCGAGGCCTGCTGAAATACTTTCTCAATAAAGCAGATGTTCTGATGGTGGCAGCCTGGCATCCCACTGGTTTACTGCAAGTCAGCAAAAGCAACAATAAGGGCATTGCTTAGCATTGCATGAAATGATTTCGAACCAAAAAGACCATTTGGCGTACATTAAAGGACTGATGAGCACAGAGCTCAGTTGTGCTGGGGCCCTAAAGCTGTATTTGCATTTTTTTTTCTGAACAGCAGCTTGAACACCCAGTCAAACTTTGTGAAGGGGCTTGAAATGGGGATTTGAGGTAATACATTCATTCCATTTCCACGTATTTCAATGAATGTTTGGAATTAGTGGGAGGGAGATTTGGTTCCAGCTCTTTAGCAAGGTAGCAGGGTCCTGGCATTCAGTTTGGAAAGGCTGCTTTAAGGTGATAAACAGATATGCTCTTCCAGATCACACTGTTGGGGCAACATTACTGCTGTAGGACTCCACTTACGGAAAGATTCATGTGAGTACCTTGGTTCTGAACTAGCTCAAACCACTTCCAGCAGTAAGTTTAGCCCAGTTGGATGGCCGTCTTTAATGGGACATAGGGAGTGTATATATGATCCTTCCATACACCAGTAATAGGCAGTAATTGCCAGGAAGGGGTAGAATAAAAAAATCACGCAGAGACTTCTCCAGTACAGCTATGCACAGAGCGGATGGCTCTCCACAACCTAATACCATCCTGAGGTAAACTGGAGACACTTATTTATGTCTAGCTACATTGCCGTGGCACATTGCAACTATGGAAACTAATTTCATTGCTAATATAGAGGTGAGAGGGTTGTCAAGAGAGCAAAATGCTGTTCTTTCCCTTGCATGCCCTATGTTACTTCAGTCCCTCCTTCCGCTAATGGAAATGTAACCTGGAGGTATGAGGAAGTAGGTGCTCTGCTTCAGCCCAGCTTTGGTGCAGATAATCCTCATCTCTCTGGTGGCAGTAGATTGGTGAGAATACTAAAGTTGCATCAAAATCAAAAGCAACCAGCTGCTACTGAAGGATGAGAGTTGTAAAGACGAAGCACCTTTCTGGGGAAAAGAGAGATGTGCAGAGAACCAGAGAGCTACCATTTAGATTGGTGGGGGTCCAAAGTAATTCTGTGGATTTCAGCGGTGGCTCTGAATTTTCATCGGTGAGTGTGGGGGCAGAATTTGTCCAAGAGACCTTTGAGTTTATACTAAAGACACTTAACCCTAAAGGCATTCTCATCAGTCAACCTGCCCATACGGATAGTGGGAAATCATCTCATTTAGACAATGGCAGACGCAAAGCTGAAATGTAATGGTGTACTTGCATGAAAGTCAGTGAAAAATTGGCCAGAGTACAAATGCTCGTTTGTCATATCCCTTGCAAATACACTTTAATTGTTTTCATATTTAAATGCCCAGAATCAGCCATAATAAATGTAAATGTCACACTGCCGAGAGATTACCAAAACCAAGAAAGCTCTCTGAGGCATGTGATGAGTTATTGCCAGTTCCCAAGGTCTCTGCAGAACCACAAAAGGGCAAGGACCTGTAGGAGGACAAATCAATCACGTCTGGCTGGAGTCTCCCAGAGTTAAAAAATGAGATGCGTTTGTCTGTGGTGACTCAGTTAATGAACAAATGGGCTATTTAGATTTTGGGGGGGTTGTTCAAGCAGGTAGGTGTTACCATTAAGAATTGACTCCTCCTTTCCAATTTGTTTATGGACCTTTTAGTTGTGTTTATATTTTAGTACATACTGGTGTATGTGATTGATCTCTTCTCCCCAAAAACATGACACTGAGGGAAATTATATCCTCTGCAGTGATCTATTCCTGTACCTTAATGGCAAACGGTTCTGGCTATTCCCTCTACAGTGTCTGAATTCTTCATTTGCTGCTCCTTTTGTAAACACTTGGCATGTTGTATCTTAGGGGCCCCTGCTCTCTCCCAGTTTTTGCCTCTAGATGTTTGTGGAAAAGAACAGGTGGATTTTTCCTTGCTCTTATATGAAGTTCTGGAGAGGACAAAAGTCTGGTGGATGTCGTCACTGACTTGTTGGATGCTTCTAAAAAGTTATGTTTTGGCTGTAAGTTGTTTGTGGCATCCTGACGTGTAATTAATAAGCCATTAATAACTGACTGTAGTGACTGCGCTCTGGAACTATTAATTTTAGAATACATACCAATTACAGACCACTAAGCAAATCTGTTGTTTTCAGGTGAGTTGAAAAATACAGATTTCTGATAGATGAATACATGTCTTGCTGTAGAAGCAGCTGTGGCTTCTTCTGGGCAGTGTGTTAGTTTTGGCTGGGACAGAGTTAATTTTCTTCATAGTAGCTAGTATGGGGCTATGGTTTGGATTTGTGCTGAAAACACTGTTGATAATTCAGAGATGTTTTCGTTACTGCTGAGCAGTGCTTGCACAGAGTCAAGGCCTTTTCTGCTTCTCACCCCACCCCACCAGCGAGCAGGCTGGGGGTGCACAAGCAGTTGGGAGGGGACACAGCCGGGACAGCTGAACCCGACTGACCAAAGGGATATCCCAGACCATATGACGCCATGCTCAGCGTAAAAAGCTGGGGGAAGAAGAAGGAAGTGGGGGATGTTCGGAGTGATGGCGTTTGTCTTCCCAAGTAACCGTTACGCGTGATGGAGCCCTGCTTTCCTGGAGGTGGGTGAACACCTGCCTGCTGATGGGAAGTGGTGAATGAATTCCTTGTTTTGCTTTGCTCGCATGCGCAGCTTTTATTTTACTTATTAAATTGGCTTTATCTCAGCCCATGAATTTTCTCATTTTTACTCTTCTGATTCTCTCCCCCATCCCACCAGGGGGGAGTGAGCGAGCGGCTGTGTGCTGCTTAGTTGCCAGCTGGGGTTAAACCACAACAGGCAGTAAATACACATGTGGGAGTCAGGGCAACAGCAGGCAGGGGAAGAAAAAAGAGAGAGTGGCAAAACTGGGATGTGAGGAGATCACATTTGGGATTAGAAACATGTTTTGGAGAGAAGAAAGGGCATATATGAATACAGAGGTTGAGAAAATGAGAGCAGAGGTGTTTTAAATAGACAGTTGACATCTTCCCTTTTGAAGCACTGAATTGAGACCAAAATTTCTTGGTCTTGTTATTTCTCTGCTGTTAGCAATCTCCCTCGTTTTCCACTGCTGTCCAGGCATAATAACCTACTTCTACTGTGAGTAAACTGGTCGGCTCAAGTGATGCAGGCCTGTCCACAGGATCTGCCTGGGTATTGATCCAACAGCAAAGGATGGCATTAGACATTTGATTTGAAAACAAGAAGGAAAACTCTTTACTTGCACTCTTATAGCTACCAATTCAAGACTCTGAAATTAGGGAAAACCAGAAACAGAGAAATAAATTTAATCAGTGGGTTTGGGTGTAATCATGGTTATAGATTCAGGACACTGGCATGATTCAGTGTCCCAGGTGTATTCTCTGGGAATGAATCTGGAGCCGTAGTTGAAGGTGCAGATGTGTACAACCTCAGACTCTCCCACTGCAGAAACTGAGACAGCTGGGAGAAATAAGGTGAAGTACCACTGAAACGTGGGATTTTCTTGTGGTTCAGGCAGTTGATTGTCTCGAGTTTTTACTCTCTGCGAGTACTTTAGCTACTTGTAAGTTAGCTGTTCATTTTTCTTAGCACTCGAGCTGAGCTCTCAGCACCCTGACATTCCTGAGAGCTCTGCCTTGGTCCTGTAAAGCATAGGATACTCCAAAATGAAAGCTGTGGTATCATCTTTAAGATACCCACTTTTGACGTTAATGTGTCTGTGCCTTTGCTCTGGAACAGTTTAACAGGTGCAATGGCATTATCAATTCTGTTGTAACGAGCAACATACAGAAGCCCGTGAGGAATTTAATATGAGTGCATTCAATGCAGTTTAAATCTATGCAGTAAATAAGGCATAAAGCCCTGTGATGAATCAGAGCTCAAAGTGTGTTAGTTAAGAGTATACTATTTACTGAAAGAGTCTGGCCTGCTTGGTTAATGTGACTGTGTAATTAAAGGACGAAAGCTAAAGACCCTGAATTTATATTTCACATGGAAACTTTAATTCTGGCATCGCATAGCTCTCAAGTCCATGACTTTGCAGCCTTAACATTTCTTAAGAGTCATCTTCCATGTGTATTATATCCAAGTTAATGTGCGTCCATGTGTTACTAACAGGCAACTGTATGAAGCATGTCACATTGTATCAATACAAGTCTAGGTCAGTATGTGGTAGCCGAGTTTCCTGTGTTACCTACATTTTGAAGCTTTTCCTTGTATTTAATAAGAAAATATTGATAAAACCAATAAAACCTTTCAAACAAGTCCAAATATTTTTAGTATATTTTAAGTTGGTGGTGATACATATCATAAAACAAATAGTAAATCCAAATAAATGGGGGTGGAATGCATGTCAAGAGATCTTACAATCTGTATAGCTTTCCTGTGGCATCACTCCTGAAAAACCTAAAAAAAGATTCCTCTTTTGTAAGCTTTCAGCTTGGGGGTTCCTTCATAACAGCTTCTTCAGAAAGTCTGCTCCAATTAGAATTTTTTTTCCCTTCTGTATTCTGCAGATACAGTATGCGATAAATATATTCTCATGCTGTTAAGCATTAGAACACAGCATTTATAATCTAATTGCCAATAAGAAATCTCAGAACTATACATTTAGGTTTCCCAAGCGTAGGGCATAACTATAATTTACATAGGCACCAGCAATACCACTGTATCACCGCTGATTGGCATGCCATTTAATGATGCTGTTTATAAGACAATTTTCTAATCAGCTGTGTGAACACTCATCAGGAGCTTGCTTCTTGATTTAAAGCAGAGGAGTTGGAGAGAAAGATAGGGTTTGTTTTGCTTATAAAAACAAACTGGGGAAAAAAGCAAGTTATAAAGACAAATATCAGGGGTTTGTTTGGTTGGTTTTTTAATAAAGCATTGATACAGTTATATAAAAGAAAGCAAAACAATTATAGAGAGCTTTGAGATCATGAATCTGGATTATACATTTAAAAGCTCAATGCACAATTAAAAGCTGTGGTGTGAATGAGTCAGTATTGTTCAGAGTATTTCCTTTGTGTATTCTGAAATTGGGTGATGACAACTTAAATGTTCACATTCTGGTTTTTAACAGGTGTTATATTTCCAATCATCATTTAATAATAATTATGTGATCTGATATTGCAGATACTCTCTTGGGTCTAGTCAGTTGAAGCTAAAGCATGGTCAGTTTTCATTTGTTTCACATGTCAAATTTTAGTTTTCATCCCAATAAATTTAGCCAACCCTCTCTTCCACTCAAAGAATAATTAATTATTCCTTGCCTTATTCCTATCTATTTAATTCTTTTGTTCTGTAATGGACAGAACAGCTTTAATTTTTAAAATGTTATCTAAAACGCATGTAAGCTGGGTCAAGTGTGTCTGGCATGGAAACAATTCATTACATGATCTGAGAGGTTTTAACAAGATGAGCTTCAGTTGACATGCACAATTTATGAATAGCTTTGGTACACACAAGTAAAGTACTTCTTCCAAATTTATCGCCAGGTAATCATTGTGAAACCTTTGTAAACACACTTTGCCATCCTGTGATCCGTATATCCGATATATGTTGAAGAATTCATGTTTTATGAAAACATTAGAGCTTAATACTCAGCTTGTGGAATTAATGGGAGAATTGCACATTGACTTTAATTTTAGTATGTTACTCTGGAAGTGCCTCTGTCCTTTCCTTCACTGAACTAGGGTAAATTAAGCCCCTGATTCATCAGAAGATTTAGGCATCCATGTATTTTCATATACATGACTAGTTCCATGGAATATCAAGGGATTATTCAGTGGGTAAAGTTAAATGTGCAGAAGTACTTACTACAAGTCAAACTCTGCAGCAGGAGATATAACCTTCAAAAATGCCTGAAATGGCTTTTCTGTATGTAAAATAAGGTGGTAGTGACTTTAATCTCAGTCTCCAGGGTTAGCTGTCAGTGCTGGTTCCTATTCGAATATCTCTTCTCACTCACCAATGCTATAAAGCTCCCTTTTCTAGCTCTGCGCATTTTTTATATATTGCTGGTTGGCTGTAGTAATTTACATGAATTCCTCCTGATTTTACTGTTGAATGTCTGGGCAAAGTATGAAGACATGGTAAGACAAATGACTTTCAAATATTTCTCGCATCTGGCTTCTTTACCTGTAGTTCAACAGATGTGGTTTCCTACCAATACAGCTGTCAGGTCCATGCATCAAGTAAATTTTTCATGTGAGGATTCTGGAAAAAAGGGTTCTGGATACCTACCAGAATTGTTAAACAATCTTAAAGTTTTCATTAAAATAGCCAAAAGCTTTAGAATATAGTACATGTCTGCATAGCTGTAAGAGAACAAAACACTCTGGATAGAGTGAATCAACCACAGTGGATTTGAATTATTTTTCTTACAGTGCTAAAAATTTGCCACGCTTTTGTGGCTTTGTCTGCCATACGTAAAGCAAGATTTCCAATCCACATTAAAACCGTGTATGCAGCCAATGCAAGGCACTCACTAGGGAGCAGGGAAAATTTTCCACATCATGTTATGGGCTGGAATGTATGAAATGCTAACATCAACATAAATCTTAGTTGTACTAGAATAAGTATTGTTCGTTTTCTATTTTAAAATGTGAAGCATTGCTGTGTTTACCTTTTAACATTCCAAAAGCCTGCAAACTGTTTTTTGGCAAGTGCAAATCAACAAATGCTGGCAATACTCTGAAAGACAGCTTTCTGTTGTGAGCTTATGTAGGGATTTATATTGCTCATTTGCAATGTACAGTAGGAAGGTTGGTTGGTTCTTCGGAGCTTGTGCATGCCACTTTCTCTTTGCTGCTGCCTTTTGTTACCCTGTGTGTTTATGTTAGCATAGTTCTGGAACAGACCTGGACCATTTAAGACTTGTCTTGGATTTTGGGGAGTTCTCCTGCTGCTAATTAATTTTACATCCCAAATATCTCAAGCAAACATTGTTGTCAGTGAATCTTTAGATTAGCTTGTGTTTCTTTTAATGCCTCCACAATTACTTTAGTGTCCCAGCTGAAATTGCCTCAGAATAATTTTACTCAATGTTGTGAAATTCACTTTTTCCAGTTTATGTCATTCTCTAACTTCCCGGGGTGATGATTCCCTAGATCTTTGTCAGACTTGGGTTTGCACCTGTGTTTCCTGAATTTCTCTGCCAGTTTTGTGGTCTACATCCTCTGATGCCATTTTCAACAAATCCTTCAGAAGTTACTAATAATGAAGACAGTCTTTAAAAAAAAAAAAAAACACAAACAAAAAACCACAAAACACTTAATCATCATCATGACACAGGACCACTTGCTGACTCGGTGGGTAGCACACCAGGCTGGGGATCCAGCAGTAGGGCTGGAACACATCATTAGCTCTCATTAGTATACTGTCTCTCTTCTACTGTTTGTTTTGTTAACTCTTTGGGGCAGGGACTGTCTACTACACTGGGTCTGTACAGTTCACCCTGTCCTGCCTGGTAGCCACGTACTACAGGGATAAACATAATTCATTGCAATTGGGACATGACTTCTGGAGTTAGAGTTGAAAGTTAATACCATGGAATGATTCCTGATTTTAAATAGATGCACATTCTGTATGTGTTAGAGGCTGCATCTGGATCATTATCTTCAGAAATTGTGCTGTGGAAAGAGAAGAAAATCATTGTTTAACATACAGTGCCATCTACAGAATAGGCCGTTGCAGCCTGCACTTCATACATTATATGGGGGGTTTTTGGTTGGGTTTTTTGTTGGTTTGTTTCTTTTTTTGTCACAGCACAGTTGACATTCATGGCTAGAGAGTGTATTAGAAGTTTTTAGCAAATGCCTGCAGAATTGAAGGATGAGAATGAGAGTTCAAGAGCCCCGGAGCCTGGCTGAGCTCTTGCTGAAGTGCTGGGGTGCAGTTCCTGCTCTCTCAGCTGCTGCTGCTGCTTGGGAAGTTGATTCTGTCACCCAGGATACCCAAATGGAAGGTGGTTTGTGTGCTCACCCGCTTCAGCTGTAATCTGCAATGTCTGTACGCCAGGCTTTGTCAACAACACCCATTATTAACTTTCCCTTAGAAGCCTAAATTGTTGGGGTTTGGTTTGCGTTTGGTTTTTTTCTTAATACAACTATTTCTAGAAATGCTGCAGCTGCAGTTAACTTCCCTAGCAAGCATGTGACCCACTACAGCGGTCTGACAGGCACACAGAGGTGGAAAAAGGAGGGAAGGGACCAGAAAGGAAAAAATCCATCTGGGATCATGTTGTGAACGTTAGGTGTAATCAAGCACCCTGTCAACTGTCCTCTCTGTTAAAAGTCAGTTTAAATGTGGGGAAGAAGGAGAGGGTGTCCTCCCATGTGTTACCTAAGCACATGCTGTAAAGAAAACTGTTAAGTAGTGATTGTGTGTTTGCATGGTTCACTGGTTGGAACGACAATATTGGCATTGCAGGGAGAGTTGGATTTAACCCCGCACATCTTTAGAGTGCTCTTCAGACAAATGTTAATTTTGGTGCAAAAAGCTGGATATTATAATATTTTTTAAAGACAGAAAAGGTGAAAGGACACACAGATATCACTCCTTCCGCTCTCAGGAATCCATTATTTATGTAATAAAGCAAATTAAGTTATTGTAGTCACTGCAGAACAAGCTATTGCCTGTTCTCTTTTGTCTAGCTTCTGAACAATGGAAGTTATCTGACCTTTAAGCTGTTACTAGCTCAGGACCGCTGTCTGGCATCTTTAAATTAGTGGGGTTGAAAAAGAGAAATGGGGAGGGTGGGTTGAAAATGAATTCTGACATCAAGAGCAGACAAAATAATTTTCTGGCAGGTGATCTTGCAGAGAAGGAGGAGGGAAAAAAAGACAGGGATCTTGGCGGGGGGGAGGTTTATAGTTAGATGTGAAATTCAATGTATTTAAACTAGCAGCAGAGATAGACTAGGAGGCTGAGTGTCTGAGACAGCTGAAGTTGCACGTTAAATAGAGTTTATGAGACGACTTTGCCATTTCTCACCTGCACTGTCACAGTCAGCACATGTGAGTGTGTAGGTGAGTGGGGGTGTATGTAAATAATAATTCCTCTTTATTTAATATACATTAAACCTGAAAAGGGACAGAAATATGAGTTAGCAGAGTGCTACAAAATGTGAAGGTAATTATGTAGTAGTTATCCTCAACATTTCCATCTTTAAAGTGGTTTTGAACTGCTTAAGTGCAGCAGTTACTGCAGACTGTGATTAGATAAATGGATGCAAATGGTAATTGTAACTGATGAATGATTGATGATGGCTTTATATGTTTATCATTATATACCGTTGTAAACACTTTCTTCCTCAGCAAGGATGGAGCCTGTAGGCAAAATAATGATGTATCGAATATGAATTCAAACTGTAGTATCTTAAAGAGTATACAGGGCCAATATTGTAGGCTGGAATAACCACAGAGCTGTTACCTGAGTAACTGGTGAACTTTGCCATTGATATCAATGGGCTGAGCACCAAACTTCTTTCAGCTGTTGTTTAGGGCCTGAATACAACTGCAGCTGGGAAGGTGGGTTAATAGGAGAGACTTTAAAAGTGCAGATGGGGAAAGTTGAGTACTGTTGAATGATGGCTTTGGGTGGGGCAGACCCCCTGATCCACTACTCAAAAGAAGAAGAAGAGAAGATGCTATTTCTCTTCATTCTTCTATTGTTTCTCATGGCTCCTGCCTTTTTTCTCAGCTTTCCAGTGTCCTGTCTCCTCAAGTTAAAGTCAACTTTTGTGAATTTCTTCTGCCCTGTAGATCATTAAGTTCTATGAGACATTTACAATGCAGTATTTGACAGCCCCAGGAGTGAATGTCATACACCCCCCATTGTAAGAGCCATTTGGGACGGAACAACTATGTTTGGATAATTGGAAGTTGGTGGGAACAAGGAGACAAACAAGGATGTCCCTAGAAAAGCAGGGTGGGATAAGAGGTTTGTATAATCTGAATGATGCTATAATTCTATTTGATTTGTCACCTACCATTTGCTAATTATTAATCACAGTAACAACATTTGGTGGTTAGATTAATTTAAAGGGATTTTCATTGCAGCAGCTTGAGTTTAATATCAGCTCTTTGGGTATCATACAATGCAAAAAGTAACCTGTGGCAATTAAATTACAGGCTAAGTCTTCATTCTACATAAATTGTTCTATTCACTGAGGAAAAAATAAGCTGGATATTACCAAAGAAAAGCCCCAGATCATTAGCAGCCTCTGCTCCCTGCTCTGTTCACTTCACCTGCAGTGCTGAAATCTGTCTGTTATTTTTCCTATGGCATTGTAAAACTGACAATGAACTTGCTGATTTTTCTGTCATGTGCCTGCCCTTGTGCTTGTATAAAAGAAGTGAATTAGGTTCTGTTTTGTTGACCTTTTAGATGCAAGGGAAACGGTAGTCCTGTTTGCTTACACATCAAATGCTGCCAGGCTGTTGTCTGTGTTAACCTTTGTGGAGTACCCTGATGTCACTGTACCCTCACCAGCAACACAGGTGCCAGAGAGACTTGAGAAGGGATAAATTGGAGGTGCCATGCAAAACAGCTCAGCTAAAGACATTTTTCCCCTGCACTGAAGAAAGGGTATTCTGTATGTCTTTAACTACTTAGCTGATCCGTGAGTCCTGTAATTTGCTTAGCCAAACAGAACTTCAAAACAGATGGTTTCTAAATTTGGGGAAAATAACCATTTCAGTATTTTTTCCTTGTGCAGGCTGCAGTTATGCTTTAGTACTGAAATTATTTGAAAAATAAACCGGAAAATAAAACTGGGATCTTTACCAACTGAATACTAATTTCAGGAACATACAGTTTTTAGTATGTGTTAGGTTTTCATCTGCACGTTTAGCCTAAGATTTGTTTATGCTCTGATTTAGTGTTTCTTGCTGCTTACTTGCATAAACACTACCAAATCAGTCAGTCGGAGTCACCAGTGTATTTAGCTCCCAGCTGCATTTGCTAATAAAAGGAAGAATGACAAGTTCCCTCCTTCACAGAGGAGGAAGTGGAGAAACATAAGGAAATAATTCATTGCACTTACATAGCACCTGCTATCAGCAATCTATATAGGCGCTTTACCAAAAGTAAGTGCATTACCTCATCTAGAAAACATTTTTGTTATGAGAAACTGCTTCATTCCCAATCTCTTCCCTGTGGAAACTGAGTCACGGAGCATTTGTCTGGTCTGAGATTGTAAGTGAAGCAAATCAAAAGGTAGGAATCCTAGTATCCTGGACTTTGAGATTGTTTTTTATCCTGATAGAAGTAAAATAGGATGAAGTAATTCACTGTTTGATATTTAGTATTTTTTTATTTATTTAATGTTATCATATATAGTTACTATTTCCAAAGTGTATCTAATAAAATTATATTTAGAAATACTGTTTTCTCTTAGAACATATGGTCAACTGTTGGTCATTTTGTATGTGCCCATCCCTGAACTAAAGAGGTTGTGTAGGTGTAAAAATGGAGTTAAATTCAGTTTCCTAAAACTCAAGCATAATATTTGGTCTCTACTTTAACAATCCTTTAACAGTTAGTTGTCAGTGTGAGAGCACTTGTGTATACTCAGGTAACCTTTGAGATAAGTCATAGCCCAGGAACTGAAGTTATCTTGGGTTGGGGATTACTAGAGGGAATTTGGGGGATATGACTAATTTGATGTAAGTCTTTGCTCCCTCAAGCAAGTGTACCGTGCAATGCCTGGCCAGACTCCATCATGCAAGGCAGAGCTGGGCTGTGGAACTCATTTCCACAGGATACTGTGTGGACCACAGATATAAATGGATTCAGCAAAAAACTTGACAAATTAAGGAAGAACAATCCAGTAAACACAGTGATACAGTCTCCACCTCAAGAAATCCCTAAGCTACAGGTCCTTTGAGGAAGGGTGTGCTGAGGGAAATATCCCTCCATATTGCCTTGTCTTTAAAGTTCTTTCCTAAATACCCATTATGGACCATTACCTGAGGCTCCTGTGTCAGTGTCCTACTAAGATAAATCCTTGGAAGGACAGCAGTGGCTGCTTTTGTGCTCTTTTTGGCCCTTAGAGTCTGTAGCTCTTTCTTCTGCTGAGAGAGCAGTTATATTCTTCCTCTCGGGCTTCTCTTCCAAGCTGTTTTGTCCTGTGCCCAGATTAGGGACTCATCATTTCAGTTTAAATTGGCCTTTCTTGGACAGAGGACTAGAACTATACACCCTTCTTCAGAAAACATTCCCTTGTACAAGGTACTGCCTGTACCATGGCGATAATATGTTTATCTCTGTTGAAAACATCTAACCTGCCACATCTTTTTTTTAAACATCTCTAGGCTCTTTCTGCTAGTGCAGTGTTGGGCTGCTGTAAAATACAGCCTTCCATTGCTTGCTAAATTGTCAAACTTGGCAATTGAGAGTCCGCCTCAGCATTTTAATCGGCTTTGGCTGCCAAGGTTTCAGAGGAGGACTTTTGCTCCTTTACTTGAAAACCTGCTTTCTATTTGGGATTTCCAAAGGTTGCATTGTAGATCTGCAGGCATCAATGGAAGTGGGTTTATGGGCCCAAAGCGTGGAGTCTCAAGCAGAGAACGAGTTGGCTTCCCTTCTTACTCTCTCCTGAGTTTTCAGAATTTTTAACAGAGAAAGCTGTTTGGGTTTGTTTGTTTGTTAACAGAAAACTGGTGTGATTGTAGCTTCCCTTCCAGAGGCTGTGAAGTAAATACACGTGGTGTAACAGGGCATGCAGCTACAAGAGCACCTAAAATCTTGAGCTGTAAGAGTAGAGGTATACGTAACTGAAAGCAATAGCCATATTATGCCTTAGGAAGTTGATCTTTCATTAAATACTCTTGTTAAGCTGTGGTCGCTGACCTCAAGTGCATTCATAGCAGCTCACCTGACAGGTGGAAACTCTTTACTACTTTCCTTAAGCCCTCTTTGAGAAATGTTTAAATTGACTTTGAGTTCTCTTCAAATTCATCCCCTATCTCTGGTGTATGTAATCTCTGCTGGCTCAGAGGGAATGCTTCTGGGCAGGATATAGCTGTGAACAAGGCTTCTGTCTAGCCCATGTTGCTTTTAGAGTTGTAGTTTTTATGTAAATCAGTTTTAGGGCTGAAACTGCAGATGAGATGTTCCATGGGTACCTTCTTGGCATGTTGCATCACTGACTTGAAAGGTAAAACTACAGTATAATAGCCACTTGATGGTGCTTTGTAAAGGCTGTAATGTCTCTTTATTTTGCTGCAGATATAGTAGCAGCTGGCAGGAGCATAAGGTTGCAGAATTCTTACCGCAGCCATTATAACTCTGTGGCTTTTATGCTACTACATAACATTTATATACAGGGTAATGGGAAAGGAAGGTGAGTGAAACGTATTTGCACACTGTAGTAACAAAATCCAACATTGACAGGTTATATTTTATTCCGGGAGAAATGCCACTTTTGGGTTTTCATCTGATGTCATAATTTGCAGCTTGATTGGTTGTTGTTGTGATCGTTGGCCTGTTGTGTAATAACCAAAATTTCAATAACCTGTTTGTCTTGAACTGCCTTGTCATGAGTTTGCATCTAAATCTGTAAAATATTTCAAGTTCAAATTTAGAAGGGTAATTGAATTATTCTATAGGAAGCAAAATGTGTTATTTTTCACGTCTTTCTAAAAGATCCGGGTATTTTAGCACCTTGCCTCCAAGGAACATCAGGTGGATGATACCCTTCACATCCATATGTGTAGCCATCACCATGCAAATAAAACCTCTCTTCAGTCTGATTTTTGAATCAGATGCTTTGACTAAAGCATTACAGAGCTAATGTATAAAGTAATTGAAGTAGTGTCCAACAGAGGATTGTGAATTTTTCCCATATGCAGAAAAATTATGGACATTAGTTTTGCACCTTTTTTTTTTTTTTTTTTTTTTTTTTGTCTCTTGGGTCTGGAACCTGTGCAGCCTGTTCTTTACAAGAAAAGATAAAAAGTGAAAGGAAAAGAAGAAAAAAAAAAAAAAAGGTCTTCTGTGGATAGAGGCATGTCTGTAAATGTACACAGGACATATATATATGGGTAGTGGATTTAGATTATCAGAGGCACTTCATTATCTAGTAATCAGAGGAATCTACCTTAAGGGAATTAATGTTAAATTTTGGTTTGAAGTAGCTCATACCATTTTTTTGGTTTTTCTCTTTTGTGTTGGTTTTTTTTGTTTGTTTGTTTGTTTTTTGCTTGCACCACCTAACTCTGGCAGAAAGCTTATTCCCTAAAAGAAAGCTCCTGAGGGTAAATACCTAATCATCCCAGGTGACCAGTAGAGTGGTGATTGACCTCAAACAGGTACAGTTTCTTGTCCAAAAGTTACATCAGAATCACCACTTTGCCTTTTTGTAGTGTTACTTTGTGCTGTATGAGTCATACCCTCTGCATCCCATATTTGCCTGTTCTGTATGCTTCTGTAGCCTAAATTACTCTGTCTCCCCACCATTCAGGCATAATCATATATTGGAAAAGAAATAGCCCATGACTTGAAAGTTACAAACGTGAATGGTTCTCAGTCTCTGTCCTGGTTTCAGCTGGGATAGAGTTAACTGTCTTCCTAGTAGCTGGTATGGTGCTATGTTTTGAGCTCAGTATGAGAAGAATGTTGATAACACACTGATGTTTTCAGTTGTTGCTAAGTAGTGTTTAGACTAAAGTCAAGGATTTTTCAGTTTCTCATTCCCAGCCAGCGAGAAAGCTGGAGGGGCACAAGAAGTTGGCACAGGACACAGCCAGGGCAGCTGACCCAAACTGGCCAACAGGGTATTCCATACCATGGGACGTCCCATCTAGTATAGGAACTGGGGAGTGGGGGCAGGGAATCGCCGCTGGGGGACTAGCTGGGTGTTGGTCGGCGGGTGGTGAGCAATTGCGCTGCGCATCATTTGTACATTCCAATCCTTTCATTATTGCTGTTGTCATTTTATTAGTGTTATCATTATTAGTTTCTTCTGTTCTATTAAACCGTTTTTATCTCAACCCGTGGGTTTTGCTTCTTTTCCCGATTTTCTCCCCCATCCCACTGGATGGGGGGGAGTGAGTGAGTGGCTGCGTGGTGCTTAGTTGCTGGCTGGGGTTAAACTACAACAGTCTCGTATCCTGGGCCTTACAGAAAGGTAGGGAAACAGCCGGTCCTTTGTGGCAAGCAATAGCAGTACTGTGCTCGGCAGGATAGTGAAAAGTCTTGGATTTCAGGAATCGAGTTGCCCCTGTTGGAAGAGTGATATGTAATGAGTGATGTGAAATAAGTGATTTTTCCCATGTGAGAAATTGAAAAGAAATTGATGGGAAGAGATTGATGCAGAAGCTCCTGCCCCCTAATCAGTGGTTCAGCTAACATACAGTACTAGCAGGAAATTTCCAAGCTGCTGATTGTATTGCTTCAGAAGAAGAAAAATCATCCCATTGCTTGAAAATGCAGTGTTTTGTCTTGGAAAGAAAAATGCATTAAATTATGGTACTTAGTATTTTAGACCTTCTGCCTTGTCAGATTAAGGTTCGCTGGAGCTAGCAGAGGCTGATTCAAATATATAGTTTCTGCCATAGCCCGGAGATGACATTTTAGTCTCCACTGTCACTAATCTGGCTGGGAATGACAATCACAGTGATAATTACATGGGAACTCCAGAGTCTCAGAGGCAAAGCAAAGCAGATTCTTCTCCATAGAGAATTTGCTTCTTGAACAACCAAAAGCAACAAATCAAGTCCTCCTGTGTCTAACTGATGCAGGTCGCCTGATACAATCGGATGACATTTTGTATCAAAGCAAAGCTAATTATTAGTAGAATTGTATTGCCTTGCATATTTTAGTTTTGGAACACATACATATTCATTATTCTGTCTGCTCTTGAAAGACTTAGCAATTGGTTATTACAGTTAGATAATTACTAAATACATCCTGTTCTTCTGGAACTTGGATGAAATGCAGACTCAGGAGCCAGCAGGGAATACTCGGCAAAACTGAACTGTGCTAAATCGAAAACTGATGAGAAAGTACTGCTTTCTGCAATGCACAATTTCACTTTGGAGCACATTGGGCTGAGATGGTGTCAGGTTTTGTTCAGCACCGGTTGTATGTGACTACGCTGTGTTCCTTCAAAGTGAGTGCCTGGGCAGCAGTATGTAATCCTACCTGATTGCCTTGTCCTTGGCTGCATAAAACATAATAACATACAACATGCCATGTCCACAGCAGATACAAACCATCACTAATGCTCCTGATGTGAGGATGGTGGAAGATCCGAAAGAGTGGATAATTTATTTGAGTAATGGAACTGTCCATAGTTAAAACAGAAAAAACCACAAACACTTCGTGGAATATCTTTGTGTTTCCATTCATATAGTCAGTCTTTAGGGGTTAGGACAATATTTCCCTGGGAAAATATTCTAGCTATGTCAGAACTACCTAGATTAGGGGAGGGGAGGTTGTTGTTCTTACCTTTGAATTTGGTTGGGAAGTTACCAAAATTACAAACCAGGAAAAAGAGACTTCTGGTGAGATTGGTGTGCCCTTTCCCGTAATTACTCCTAGTTCTGCTTTAAGGCTTGTTTGTTTCACAACCATTTGTAGAGGATGTTACCAGCTTTTGGTTGGCTGTGTATTTTTTAGCCCGAAATGAGTAAATGCATGTGCAAACATAGGTGCAGTGAAATGTTGCCTATTAAAAACTGAACTCATAAAAATCTGTTCTAAAAGTAATAGACAATCAGCATCTTCTTTTATAGAGGAAAATCAATTTAAAAAGAAACAACTCTGAATATAATTAAACATCGTAACTCTGGTTTATATGTGTTTAATAGGTATAATAATACTTACCTACTGTATCTCACAGGAGCCTTTTGAAGTTTAATTAATTAGCATTTATAAAAGCACACTGAAATCCTAAGATGAAAATAAACTCCAAGTACATTGTATTGTTGCTGTTGGTTTATGAGCAATTTTGAGAAAAACCTGGTACTTCCAGAGATCCAGAATGCATTTTAGTGTTCCATCATAATTTTATATTCACATAAAGTTAGCTTCTTGTTGTTTTCATAAGATTTTTCTCCTCCTAGAATCAACACTTAAGGCTGTTGTTTGCCTGAAACCCAAAATATGTATTTAAAGCAACTTTTAATGTTAGGTAAATACCATTTCTTTCCTAAGCCTTTTTTGGTTTAGTTTCCTTTGGAATCATGAGGCATAAATCACAAGTGCTTAAATAACTTACAGCCAATCTCAGTGACAGTATTAACATAAGCTCAAACTATACAGGATAGTGGTATTCAGGGCAACTTCTTAACTAGTGGGAAGGTTGTTAAAAGTCTTGTGATAGGTCTCAGTCGTTTATATTTCCTCATTACAGCAAACGAGTCCATCAGCCTGTTGTTTTTTGAAAGGAAGTTTTGCAGGAAAGGTAAGCAAACAAACAGCTGCAGAGCCTCAGTCTTCCGTAGGAACAGAAATTTGGGGAGCAAGAGGGGTCACCAGAAAGGATGGCATCACAGCTGGTTCTTTAAGTGTTTTAAAGATGAACTATTAATCAGTTTTGAAATTAGACCACATCTTTAGTTAACTAGAGAATCTAAAACCTTTCTGTGTGTAGGGGAGAGGGGCAGAGATGTGAGATGGGCTGGCCTAGAAGTAGACAAGTGTATTTTCACTTGTGTTGGGTAGATGCTTGTTTTTTCTTTGGGTTCACGCTTGTGACAGTATATTCTTAAACCCAGGAAATCCTTTTAAAGGTATATAAATATATATAAGTTTTCTCTCTTAATAGCTACAGTGAAAAAAGGCAGTATCCGGACTAGGTTATATTGAAGGTTATTGTTTCATAAGTTAAATCAGCCCTACTTTTTTTGTTTTGGTTTTAAACTGACATCTCTACCTTTTAATCTGGTTTTATTATGATTGCCACTACACAGATAGTTTCATGTACACATCTTCAGAGAAATAAGTCCTTTAACTAATGATACTGATGACTAATTTGTGTCACAGGTCTATAGTCTGAGGCAGGAGGAAGGACTTATCACCAGAATTAGCCAACTGAAGGCTTAGGAATTGCTGGGTGGCTCTGTCACCTCACAAAAAGCTCTAATAATTCTTAATATTTATTATGAGTTATGGAGGACCCTTCACTTTCAAGCAGCACTCTCTTCAACACTCCCCATGACTCTCACAGGGTTAGGAAATGGAGGAGGACAGAGTCTTCATTATGTACGAAGTGTTTAGCACTTCTGTGATTTTTATGATCTGATGTCAACATGAATATCTATTGCCATGAATATCCACTGCCTGTGTTCTGGATAGTTGTTCCAATATTCTGTCTCGATTTGATCTCATAAGAAAAAGATTTTTTTATTATACTCCATTAAAGGTTTCCATTACATTTTAGATTAGAAACATCATAGTCCAGTGGATGGGGAACTGTGCTAGGAATCATTAGACTCAGGCATTTTCTCAGGTTTTGCTGGGTAACCCAGGGCCACTCCAAGCATACTTCTCTGTGCTTCATTTTCCCCACTTCAAAAACAGGAGTAATGCCACTGACACTCTTTAAGTGCTGTGAGACCTACTGATGAAAATTTCTGTACAAAAGCTAATGGTACCAGTGTTATTCCTGACTGGGTCACTGGATACACTGTGTAACTGCGGCAGAAGACTGCCCTCTCCATTGGTTTGCTTCTCTTCCCACCTTCTCACTGTCTTCATTCCTTTGGTAGTTTTTTCAGGATTGGGATGATCATGTGGTTTTTGTTTGTATGGTGCCCAGCACAATGAAGTCTGAAGGCAATGACTGCTATCGCACTGGTAATTACAGCTGAACTTGGTAAATTGATGGGATGGTTATGTTAATAGCCTGTGAATCCCTGCTGCACAGAACTGGATCGTTCTTAACTTGCTGAGTTTTTGTACTTGTGGCATTTTGATCTTGCGGGTTTTCTCACTGTGTAGAATGCAAACTGTTGATTTTTAGGCAAGTAGGGATACTTAGAGAGAAAATGCAGCAGCCGTAGGTCAGTTTTTGAAGTATATTGGCTCCATTGGTTTCACAAAGCTGGTCTTAGGCATTTGTTTCTCTGTCTTGTTATATTTACAAGCTCCTTTGCCTTTTCAAGTGAAACTCTTTAAGATCTTGTAATCAAACCACAGACAGCTAACTTGTTCTTTATTTAAACTACAGTGTTTGCATGGGCTGTACTTCCAATTCTGTATAATTTAAATTCGGGGCGGGGGGCGGAAATTGCCATTGAATATTTTAGGTTGTAGTTTTGGCTTTAGACTTAGAGGAAAGAGTGTTTCTGTTCACTCTGTTTAAGCAAGTGCTTAAACATATAATGACTTTAAAATGCCTCAGTTCTCATCAGATTTAACAGTAGTGCTGCTGAAAGACTCTTGCCAGCTCTAGGGATTGGGATTGTAGCAATGCATTTTTAGAAGCGAGAAGATTAAGCCCATGAGATCTGCAGGCAGTAAAACTCTGAACAGACCATCAATCTCCACAGCCTAAAAGGTACTCCTCTGGCCTTCCGCTGGCTCTGCACCTATAGGGCATGTGAAGGAGCCAGCCGCGCAGTCCTTACCTGGCCCTGCGTACCCAGGGAGTCCTGGTACTCGGGCATTGCCCCAGCCATTTCACTGCAGCAGCAGTCAGCGCTGAGGACAACCTGAGATATTTCAAAGAGGGATCCAAGCAGAGCTGCTGAATGGGTAGAGGGTTTGCCTGTCTCTGGTCTCTGCTGCTTTTCCCCGAGTCTTTAAAATTCCTGCAATACCCACAGGTTTTTCTGAGGTGAAATGACCTATAAATATATCAGACTCTTTGAAGATATGTTGTCCTATGCCAGTCAAAAGGATAAAGACATACTGTCCTTACTACTAAAAATAATTGGAGGGGCGCCAGTGAGGAGCCAATTTAGAGAAATTATTGTAGTGAGATAGATCCCTACATAATTGATATTTGGTATGGACAGATTTATGGAGGTAGCTGTTACAATCCTATTAAATACTTAGCTGAAGCACTTAGCTCTGTCACTTTTATTAGCACAGTTTTGCACACTCTTTCCATGGTAATTTGAGCTGTGTATTTTTTTTTATCCTTTGTGTGACTTCCTGCATTTCAGAAAGACATCTTTAAAACTCCCAGTGTCTTCCTCATGATAGGCAGATTGCATTGACATGGTCTTCACACAGGAGCAAGCACCTTTTTCTTGTCCTGCCTTTGGCGGTACTTCCCCCCTCCATCTGGACAGATCTGCTGGGTTTTTTTCCTCACTACATGCCAGAAACATACTGCATATCTAATATATTGTGTTCAAAGAAGCCGAATTTGCTTTTTTAATACAAGCTCTTATCTCTTACCAAGCATGGATCTACAAATACTGTACTATGTCCCCTACAGCTATCCTCTGTTTAGAGATTCTTCATCATGTGTCGGACAGATGGCACAATCAATGGGTTGTATCAGAGCATTAAAAAAAGAAATTCTTTCTTGCTGCTTCTACCCAGACTGTTTTGAATTCAGTGAGATGCAACAGCTGTAACACAATCTTTCAATGACAACTCTGAACACGGTGGTGGGGAGGGTGTTGCTTCATTTGAAAGTAAAAAAATATGTAGGAAAAATGGCATTAAAAAAGAAACATAAAGGGCTTTAACAGAGTTATGAAGGTTGCAAGGTTAAGAACCTGACTTTTCAGAGTTGTTTGTTCTCTCAGCTGTCTCAGATCACAGGTGGATCTCCATTTGCAGCTGCCAATACAAACAATACAGCACTGTTTTTCCTTCTGTTGAACACTTACGACTGCTCCATCATTTGTTATATAATAAGGTATCTGGTACTTACAGAAGCCTTGCCAAAGCATCAAAGACACTTGTATTCTTAGTAAGCATGATAGAAAAAGTAGCATTAATAATTTAAATGTTTGCTGAGAGGACAGCTCTAGGTTTCTGTATTGGGCATCTGTTGTGCCTGACCATTACCAGCTCTGCAGGCATGAAATTTGTTTTTAATATCAAAGAACCTGAAATCTTTGATAACTGTTAAATGATATAAAAAAAAAAAATAGATCTTGTGTTTTAGTCCTCATCCTACACAAGCCCTAGTAGTCTTTTCTTTGTATGCTTTGTTCCCACCAATCCCTGTCACTCCTGCCCCCAAGAGAAGTGGTCCTACTGCAGCTCCTGTCATGGGTCTCAGCTTCCCACAAGGAAGAAATGCAGTCAGCAAAAGCAGCAGTGACAAGCTGCCAGTATGTACAGGGTAGTGAGTATGGTCTTGACAAAAGGTTGGAAGACGAGGGTCTCTGCAGAGCTGGCAAGGAGCCACACTATGGGGATGAGGGTGGTTGAAGGAGGAAGAAGGGAGGCACTGGGGGAGCTCCTGCCTTCTGACTGCCAGGTGAGTGGTCCTGGAAGGCCCCCAACTGCTGCTCGTCCTCCCCTGAGGAGAAAGCCTGGCCTGAGATTTGTAAAAGAAGCATCCTGTCCTTTTGTATCTCCAGCTGCCCATTTTATACAACATACCATAGAGAGGAGATAAATGTTCTTTCTTGCTTGTGTCATTATCCACTTTCTGTAGAACATAGCTTCTCAATTCATGTCCCTCCAACCTTCATGTTCCCTGGTTATATCACTACAGTCAAACTGCTCCTGGAACACTGCTTTTGGTGCTTTTATTCCTAGAAACTGCAGTTTTTTAAGCTAATCTTATATCCCTGCCCAGGTAAACTTGAGCTATATGAGAAGATGCTCTCAGCTAACACAGGGAATTACACAAGAATAACTGTATCAGTTTAAATTTGTATTCTATTTAAATCTGAATATTTTTTTCACATTAGCAAGTTGTAAAAGAAAGGAAATCTTTAATTTAGTCTTTTAACAGCAGGGAAGATGAGAGTACAGACTAGAAGCAGCCATTCTTCCCTTTGTGTTGTTGCAATATTCAATTCTCTACCTGCACTGTGTGGGAGGCAGTTTGGATTCTGGGACAGGCTTGATATTTCTGCTAAATGATCAGCAGGTAAATGATTGTGCTGATATTTAATTGTCACCTTTTAGGTTCAATAGTTTAACAAGTCACTGTGACAGATGAGGTGGCTGTTGCATCTCAAAGCTGTTCAGGTAGCATTTACTTTGTCTCACCCTGTGCACTTCTTCAAAGCTGTCATCATAACTGTGATGACTAGAGAGGGCAGCAAGGAAAAGGAAAGGATTGTGCAGCTGTGGGTGCATCCTGGCAAATGCAGAAAGTCCTGCTAGAGGTTCTTGACCCAGATTTTGTCCACAGAAGTTCACACCGTCCTGTGGAGTACTGTGATGTTCTGTGAAGCTAATGCTGCCAGCTTACTGAGAGATGGGACTCCAGATCACTGTGAGAAACACCAGCCAGCAGTTTGACAACTCAATGTTCATTACACTGTCCTTTTTCTACCCATACTATTATCATTTTCTCAAGTAATTATTATTGCCCTCCTGGACAGTTGGTTAACTCTCTAAAATTCTGCTACGTCAGAAGCAGGGGAACTTGCCCTTTTCCAACATGTTCAGCAACACTGACATTGTTTTTTATTGGTCTGTGCATTTTATTATACTTCTTTTCCCATGACAACATGAAGCGGTGAACAGCTGGCCAGCTGCAAAAGTGCTTGTGCAACCAGAGAAGGTTGGAAAAGGGAGGGGAGGGCGTCTGGTTGAGAATTGCTTGCCAGCTTTACTGCAGAATTATGATTAAAATGTTTTGTTGAGAGTTTAATATATGTGCACGTGAGAGTCAGCAAAACAGCTTGGGCTGCCTTCTGTTTCCTTCTCTATTTGTTTAGCGTACAATTTCTCAAACATCACATTTAGCGTAATAACTCTCCTTTCATTCGTATGATATTAATCTGACTTTTAATTCCTCTTCCTGTTGCACTTTAAATGAGCTCCCAGTGCAACACCAGAGTTGGGGGTTTGATTTACCTCTTCCTTTGCCTAGCACTAATCCCACATCACTTCTTGTGGACTTGGTCTAGGTGGGCAATAGAGTGAACAGATGGAAATGATGGTTCCACTGGAGAAGCCTGTAATTCCTAGTGCAGGAGAAACCAAAGGGCTCTCTGGGAACTGAGGTCACTCTTTTTATTAAGAGTCCATCAATATACAGCTCATAAACCATCAGTAGCTCTTTGGATGGATGTAAATCAGAAGTTGTAGTTTATGTTACTCAAAGTATTGCAGGCTGCTTTTGACAATATATTAGACATTTTCATGATGTGCATATAATCAGATGGAATACCATTGCATCCTTGCCTTCACAGCAAGGGATCCAGGGATCCATACATGCACACATAATCCATTACAGACAGTTTTGATGTAGGTACTTCACTTATAACAGTTATTGCATTTCTCTCAAAATATAAGTAGGAAAATACATAGGAAATATAACATTTAGAAGTGGAAAAGGGACAAGGGATTAAGGGATAAATTGCCTGTCCACAGTAGTGCTGTTAGGAAAATGTAGATACCCATGCTGTGATTCATCTTGCCAAATGTTAGAGGTCTGCAGCTAGCTATTCACAGTTGCTCCTTTTATGCTCAGTAGATGAGTGGGCAGTTTGAGAGTATCATTTATTTGATTTACTTCAGATGTTTACCTTAAGATGAGTCACACCCCCTATACAGCTACAGCCTTAGGGCAGTGTAGGTGTTTGCATTACTCAGGTGAATCTCACCTCCATTTACTCATCTGAGTGAATTTTTTTTCAGGAGGAGGAAGTACTTTATGAATTGCCATCATTCTTATTTCTGCATATTTTCAGAGGGTTTTCACTGTGGGTGCAAATGTGTGCATTTTTAAGTCCATACTTCATTTGGAGATTTTTTCCTCTCCAACATACAAGGTCAAAATGCTTCATCCTCCTGTCCTCTGCAGAATTTGAAATTGGCTGTGTGGGGAATGGTTGCCATCTCACACCTGTGATGATCTCTAAAGATGACCGTTACTGTGCTGACAAACACTTCCTTAATGTTTTCTTAATGCAATTGACTTTTTTTCTAAAGTGTTTTATTAATAATTGGTACAACTCAGAAAACTGAAAAATGAGTGCAGGTGTGGCATTTTCATGCTAGCAAAGATACAACTCTTGCTTTTCTGTGTTTCTACTGGCTGTAAATCAGAACATTTAATCAAGAGCCTTTATAATAAATTTTAAAGGTCACTTTTGCAAAAGCAAAAAAATACCCAACAAGATAATGTGGACTTTATTGCTCTGATTTTTTTTTTTTAATTCTTTTTTTTTTTTTTTTTTTTTTAGAACAGAAGGCCAATTAATTGCCCAAGCTTAATAGCAGCCCTGCTTGGACTCCCCTCTGTTCCGAAATCAGCACTCTGGGTTGTGGTTTGTTGTTTTGAATAGCTAGTAAAGCTGTCAATCTCTATGAAATCCATTTCTGAATTCAGAAGACCTCTACACCCTGAAATCTGTGATAAATGTTGAAAATATAATTATATAATTTACATGAAGTTGTGGAGGGAAGTGGTACTTGTTTTTCCCAACTTATTTTTACCCCCTTTTCTTTACTATGTGTTGCTTTTTGTTGTAATTTTTCATCTGTGTTTGGTAGGTTCTTTTGTTTTGTTTGTTTTAATCCAGGGCATAACAAGAAGGAGTGCTAGAACAGGGAATTAAGAATTAACTCAGTAATCTGACTGTTAGCACGTTCCTCATTTTCAGCTTCACTGGAAAATAATGAACATCATTTGGTGCCCTGCTCCAACTCCTTAAGGAGGTGAGGAATAATCTTCAAAGTTAGTTTAAAGTAAAGGAAGTAATTTGTTCCCCTTCCCTGAAATGCAGTCTCGCTACTTTATTATTCAAAATGTAAAAGCTGATATAAGGCATAATATCCTGGATATTAAACAAGCCTCTCTATTTCCAAACTACCAGTAGTCCTGATGGTGTCACCTCCTCTTCCTCCTGAGAGCAACCTACTCTCAGTCATGTTTTGGAAAGGCTACTTCTATTAACTGGAGTATTTTGGAGAGATTTTTAAAGGCATAACAGAAACGTATGAGTCCTGTTGTATTCCATGCCTTGGTACATCCTTAAGATCTTCAGGAGCCTTGGAAATTTTAGCATTAGTCATTCGCTTTTCTAATGGTTTTTCACCAAGTGCAGTAGTTATGGGTTTGGCTTTCTGAAGTTAACTGGGCTGAAAAGAATCCTTACTTTACTTAGGTGATGGGATGATCATGATTTCTAGTCAGGATTAATAGATGTCATTGTATTCTTCAACATGTAATTTTTTTCTCTGTTCATTACATGATACCTTGGAAGTTCCCCTTTCTTAAATGCTTCTTTGACAAATCTATGTCCTTAAGATTTCAAGATCCACATTTCTAGTTTTAAATAAAAAATTAAATGTTGTGCCCTAAACCTGCCTCTTGATTAAATCTAATTTCTTGAGCATGTCCACTTCCATGGAGGCAGTAGAGACAACACACTGTGTGTTTCTGCATATGAATGGCAGCAAATACAAAAAGAAAGTTTAGAATCCAGAGGTTAATTGCTGATTTTACGTGTAGCAATCATTTAACAGATCCTTACTTGCTGAATGAGCAGGTTTTCCAGATACAGCATTTTGGACAAATTTCTTGTTGACTTGTTTTCCCTTAATGCAGAAATTTGCTTTTGAATTAATTTAACCTGCAGGATATCCAACTTTGGCACTTGAAACTCTCTATTTCTGTTACTATTTCCATTTTCTACATATTCTTATCATGGCCTGACACCACCTGGTTTGGCTGTTCATCCCCATTCTTTGTGTTCTCACTTTCGTGTTTCTCCAGTGAGTACCAGAGAACTCTATGAAACCATGTACAAGTAAAAGAGTTTTTTTCAAAAAGTAATAATGAACAACTCTTTCAGTAGTAATAATAATGGCCCATAGTTTAGGATACAGCACATAATAACACTGAATTGTCAGTGCACTTTACAAACCAGCATTCCTGCAAACTAAATAAAAACCGTTCATGTGAAATATATATGTCTGTCTTGGTTGAAAAGTAGCTGATGTTCTGCTTGAGCTTCTAGAGTATGTTAAACCTCAGAGGGCACTGAGATATAAAATTGATGCAAATCCTAAAAGTCTCAAGGAAGTAGAGCAGCTCTGCTAGCCGGAGAATCAATGCTGCACGTAGAAGGAGACTGGTGTGCCAAAGTTGCCAGTATGATGTACTTCGGTATAAACATGTGCTGGATGTGAAATGTGACTTTGAAACATACTGTTTACAAAGTAAATACTTCCGCAGACAAGGAGGTTGGATAATCTTTCAGTCACACATATTGACGAGGAGCATATAAGCTGTGGGCTACAGAGGTTACTGTATTTTGCTTTGCTTTGCTTTAAACTGGTATAAATCATAAATTACTCAGCCTCAGTAGGGTACTTTCTGATTTACGCTGTAACTACTAGAAGCCAGGATGAGCCTGATGTTGATTTTGTGCACTTTTGAGCAAGAGGCAGTGCTTAAACTCCAACTTCTCAAGAGTAGCCATGCTGACTTGTATACCCATGCCTGTCTGAAGTGGGGAGACGTTTGATGACCCTTCCCTTCTTTAGATGGAAAAAACACTCTCCTGCTTATACATCATTACATAAAGTGGAAACCAACATCTTTCTGTTTATCTCAGAAGTTGTGACACCTGAATGGGTTACAAGAAAGAAGCTAGGCAGTATCCCTCCCACCCTTCCTTCTTCTTCCCTGGGATGTACCTTTGCATTACGGAGTGCAGTTTTCTTACTCGTTAGAGGTGTAATCTCTGTCAAACTCTAGGTCTATAACAGCTGTTCTTCAAATCTTGGCATGTAAATATTTAACAGTGCTTATGAATTAGACCCTTCCTCATGCAGTTAACTAAAAACAAGAAAACAAAACCAAACCAAACCCTTGTTTGCACGAACCAGTGTATCCAACTGTAAATGCAGTGTAAAATCAAGGATGGCACTAGTGTGCAATATCCTGTTTAGAGATCAGTTGCTTACAGTAGTGCTCAAAGACATTGAAATCTGAAGATTTCTGTCATGAAGGAGGGACTAGGACTGATTATTCCAGGATTCATTCAAGGAATCTTAGTTATTTACCTCTCAGTACTCTTGTGAAAGAAGGATTTTTCTACTCTTTCACCTGTTCAGTGCCAGGTAAAGATTGCTTAACTGGTATTAAAGTGAACTACATTTTTATAGCAGGAAAGAAGATGCCACTGAAAAGTTTCCCCGTTTACCTTTTTGTGCTGACTTTTGGCCTTACTACATACTTTTGACAGTTCTCAGTGCTTGCAATATTATTTGCACATCATTAACAATTTATACTCCATGTCAAGTTTTAGATAAGCTAATGACAAGTCAGATAATATATGTGCTCATTTGCACACACATAAAAATATCTTGGATAAAGAAGTACAGAAAACTGCAGAAAAGTTGTCAAATACTTTATGGTTACTTGTACTTTATTGCTCAATTGATATCTTGAGAATAAATTGTCTTATTTTGTAGCAATAAGAAGCTTTTCCATATGCATCTACAATGTCTTTTCTCATGGGGAAAAAGTTAAAAACTATGAGTTCTGTATTTTTGGGGGGCATTCTGTTTTAACAACAAAAAGCACTTGCACAACGCTATGTTGTAGGATCATTTACATTATATAAGTGGATATTTGCATACCTACAAATGCACATTCAGGTGTAAACATCTGTAGGTATAGTGTACATATATGTCTTGGTGGCTAAGAAAATATAAACATACACTGTTGTCATGCCATCAGGCAGACTTTCAACGAGATGAGACCTGTAGCAATGTCCAAGGAAACTGAAAAAAATATTCAACCCATTTCCAAAGCAGTAAACTTGTATGAAAAAGCAGTGATCCGTATTTCTCACCTTGAAGAGGAAAACTGAAGCATCTCCCCCAGCCTGGAGCAGTTTAAGTGTTTAATGTAAGAGTATGTTCACCACCTAATTGACTCTGGTTCGTTACATTGTTCTCCAAGTTTCCAGATGTTTATGCACATATGCAGAAGGAAGAAAAGCCCTGTCTGCCTCCCCATGCCTACTAGTGGGCACGTGGTCTTGCAAGGCTGGAGTAGTGAGAAATAGCAGCTTTGGTAAGCACTCACATGGTTTGGATGGTCTTGGTATTAGAAGGCAAACTGGTGAAGTTTGACAGGTCGGTAATTCTGTCATAGGTAGCTTTACTTGAGAGAGTTTTAGAGCAGGAGGACTATATTAATAATGTCTAAAGAAATAGCTGCCCTTCCAGTGCAGGCAGCATCCCAATAAAACATTAATCATGTTTTCCTGAAGCAGCCGAATTGATTTCTTGGGAGAAATATTTCTTTGTCTACTCCCCAGCCATTTCTGAACCCATCACCAACTTACAGTGATCTGAGCAGCTAATGAACAAATAATTACTGCCTGTTGATCACCCAGGAGAAAGGGTACAAATATTGCTTTAGGTTCTTAGTGCAGGTAACTTCATTTTTACCAAGGCGTAGTGACCATTTTGTTCTATCACCTTTTTTGTGTTTGGGTGGTGTTTTTCTTCTGTTTTGGATCCTTGGGTTACATGGAGAGTAATGTCGTATTTACCATGCTAGGAACAGCTTACATTTATATATTTTAGGTTTTAACATAATATCTGTTGTAGCATCCTATGTAGGCTTTTACAAGCAAAGGAAAGCTGTTCAGTTGTTGTTCACTTCATTTGTATTTGTACAGTTCTCCCCAAGATGTATCTCAGTCCTGCCCAGCAATCGAGAAGATCGCTAAAAATGGAGCCCATTAACCCAAGCAGAGCCAATGCTTAGTGAGCTATAGGTGAGGGTAGGAGAAAAAAGCAGACGGAAAGAGTAAGAGCAGCTAGGATAGTCTGATGTGAACCTGAAGAGTCTTGAAAGACCCCTTTATTGTAGGTAATATGCTGGTCATTTTGTCAACAAGGACTTCTTTTATCCTTTGAGCTTTATTGCCTAAAATCATCTGTACTTAATTAGTACCATACATACTAGAATTAGTTAAGAGATTTACATATGTAACTCAGGACCTGTCTATTATGCACTTATTTATCCTAAGTATATGGAGCAGCCTACTGATTTCAGTTGGAGCTTCTTGCTTATGTACTTCTGTGCTTTGCTGAAAAAGGAAAGGTTTTCACTAAAGGTTATGGACGTGCTTTAAGCACTTAAATTAACTGGAGGATGCATGGGAATTAAGCCCAGTCTGTTTTACAAAGGCACCAAATGCAAATAAGGAAGGAGTCTTGGGGTTGTCCCATCATAATGGATTGGCATGGCAGGCCCTTAATGTAAATCCTTGCATCTTCCCCTGAGGCTGTGGCCTCTGTGTGGTCCTGACGCAGCCTGATGGGAAAGGTGCATCACTATTACCTCATCCTCCTCTACTGGACTTGCTACTCCATTAGTCTGCTGTCAGAGCAGGGCACCTGCACACTTTCTGATTTGCTTCAGGCCAAGCTAGCTTTAACAGTTTCAGTTGCTGGGCTGAGCTAACCTGCTTAATTTTTGTGTCCAAAGGAAGTAAGGGACAGTCAATGTAAAGACCTGCTGTGCCAAGCAGGTAAAATGAGTGGTCTGATTTGGAGACAGGCCTGTACCTGAAAGGAGATGTCTGCCTGTGGAGCTCAGATCTAAATGTCAGGGTCTGCCACTACTCAAAGCCTGACCAGTTGAATTTTCATTTCGTATTGATTTTTTTCAGCTTTTGATCAACACAAAATGTTCACATACTAGGTTGAGTTAGCTTAAGTCATTCCCTATAAAATCACACCATTTATATCAGACTGCTTTGATTGAGCTCCTGTCTACACATAGGAGACATGCCCCAGGTGAGCTGGTTATTACAGTCATGATTCACACCAGTCTTATTTAAACTTCACTTGTGTTTGGGCTGTCTCTTGATTTTTTCCACTCCACAGCACCTGCAGGTGAGGTGGCAAGAATGAATGCCGGCTGGCATTTCTTACCAAAAGCTATTTAGTGGTCTGCTTCCTCTAGAAGTTTGCCCCTGCAGATGACACCCAACTGAGTTCTCCTGAAGCTGAGAAGAATGAGGTGCAATAAAGAAGAAAATATCCCCCTCTTCACTCCTGGCCTCTCCTTCTGCGGAATACAGGTTTCAGGTCTGTTTCAAAGGCCTGCTAGTACTCAGTGCATCCAAGATATGAAGACAATTACTTCACTTTCAAGGTGGACACTACAATTATTTACACGTCTCCGCATTGCTGTGGTTGGGCCTTCCACTTCCGTAGGCTTGTGATCCACAATCTTCAAGAAGGTCATGAGCAGTGAATCAGAAGTGGCTTAGAAGAGTCCTCCAGAAACCTCTTTTAGAGGCATCTCCACCACCTATTTTGAATTACTTTATGCTTCTAGTTTAGGTATGATTTAGAGGCTCAAAGTCAGGCAACTCAGTTCCTCTGTGGTGGAAGGCAATGATGGGGTTATTCTGTGCAATTCTGGAGTTATTCTTATTTTGACATTAAATTAGATGTCTAAAGAAAATTTTCTGAATACTTACTCTTGGGACTATTAGAGGAAGTTTTATGATTCAAATGCATTTGCATTGTGCTTGTTTGTGGGGTGATAGCAGTTACTGCAAATAAGACAGAACTAAAGCAGTATTTAAAAGTTTATCAAAGTTTTAAAAAATATATATTAATCTTTGTTGACAGTGGTTGAAGTCTTGAGGCCCTTTGCTTATCTCCAAATCTTCCTTGGGCCACTTAAAAGGAAGCTGAACCATGAATCTCAGCGTTTGGAAGAAAATAGCCTGTTGTGACCAATGCAAATCATCTTTGAAAATAGATTGCTCTATCAATTATATGTCAATTACAGCAGAAGTTGCAAGTGAGTTAATACTGGCCTAATATAATGGCTTTATTTATACAGGTCTGTAAACACACTCTATTTATACAGGTCTGATTCCATGTGAGAAAGCCTTTGTTCCACTATAAATGTCTTTTTGGTTGTTTCTTTTCCAGTATAGCTTGAGTCTTAAGGAAAACTTTTTTCCCATTTAATACTGGAAGCATAACCAATGTGTTATACTGGCATAAATATATTGCCTTAAATTATTTAAGAGGAGGGGATCTCTTTTCCATGCATTTTTCTAGCATTTAGTAGGGTGAAAGTCTTAGATTTGTTGTTGATTTTACTTTGCAGGGACGATTTCTTTCTCTTTTTTTTATTTATAACATGCTCATTACATGAGCGTGAGAGGTGCCTTATGGGTTTATAAGAAAACTTGAGGAATGATACTGTGCAAATTTCTGTCTTCATTTCCACCTTTCCCTCTTCACATTGTATAGGATTGATTTCCAAAAGACAAGATAAATATGAAAACCTGACAGCTGAAAATACCATCAACTGGGAACTTGTGTCCTGATTACACTGTGGAGAAAGCGATGTTTGTTTTATTCTGATTTATGAACAGGGCAATGACTGGCCAGGTGCCGGGCCAGCATCAACTATTTACTTTCCTACATAAAGAGTGATGAAAGGTATCAGCAAGCAGAAGGAGCAAAATTTTTTTTGTATGCCTCAGCTAAGTGGATCACGGTGCTACTCGCGAGCAGCAATCTATCTTCTCTGTTCTGAAGAACATGTTAAACTTTCTGGAGACAGCATCTCACTGTAGGGTTTTGGCCTGAAATTTCTCTTTCCCAATCAATGTCCTGACCCGTAGTGCCTGTTCAGTCAGGAGTGAACAAAAGGCCTGAATACCAAGATCAAGCAAGCTCATGCTGTTTCTCACCTTGTGAGATTTCAAAACTGCTCAGACATCAGGGCTGAATTCAGCATTGCCACAACTTGAGCTTTGCATCGAACAGAAACCTTTCAGCACTGCTGGAATAAACACAGTACTGAGTCAGGTTCAGAACATTCCACAGGCAAAACCACTTGCAAAATCGTAATTCAAGGGTCTGATTCAAAACACCTCAGTATCAAAGAGGTAGGAAGCAGGAGAAGAAATAGCTGCTGAGCAAGTGTTTAAAATTGTCTCTTAATGGATGAGTACAAAGGAGCCAAATAATTCTCATGCTCATTGTCAACACCAGTTGAAAGTGACTAAATGATGCTGTTGACAGTGCTTTTGATTTATTTTGTGAAATACATGCATTTGCAAGTATGTATGCATGCCAAATCCATGTATATAAGGATTGACATGTAGGAAAAAATACTTCAGCATTATATGAATAAGTAGCTAATTGTCTCAGGCTGATAACATCATGATATCATTCAAAGGAGTATGAGCAAATTCTTTTCCTCAACCATCTTTAATTATTTTATAACCTAGGTGAAAAAACTTTGAAAACTATCAGAAGATATGTTGATAGTCTTTGGCTGCCTGGTGGGGTTTTTTTTGTAGAACAAACAAGAAAGTGTAGTGAAATACTTATTAATTTCAGATTTGTTTTGTTTTAAAGCTAAAATACATTAATTACAAGCATAAGGGATTCATTACACAGGAACTGATAATTGCTTCTCAGTGTTGGACAGATTATTTTTCATGTGCAAAAGGAAGTTGAAGGAGTTTGGGCTGATGTGGAAAATAATAGTATAGTACAGTTTTAAACTGCAAAAGGTATTAGGTATTTTTCCCCAACTATGCACTTTCTGTGCTACCATGACCAAAATGTTTACACCCCAAAATTAAGCCCTGTATTAAGTGGCCTGATTTTTCAGAGGTACTTAACAAATTCCCTCTGACAGCCAAGTTTAATAACTATTACAGCTAAAAATCTCCAGAAGTCTTGGAAATAAAGATTACTTCTTTCACCCCTTAATCCATCCTTAGTTTGCTTAGGTATAGCACAGATTACTACTGCTAACATTTCTGGAAGTGTTTGGATTCGTACTTCTAAGATCAAACTATATACTTAAGTATCTGTCCATCTGGTTTGGGTTTGTGTGATGGGGTTTGGTAGCGGGGGAGGGGCTACAGGGCTCCTGTGAGAAGCTGCTAGAAGAAGCTTCCCTGGCTCCAAGTCGGACCTGCCTCTGGGCAAGGCCGAGCCCATCAGCAATGGCGGTAGTGCTTCTGGGAGAACAGATTTAAGGGGAACGTGCAGTGAGTGAGGGGATTGGAATGTGAGAGGAACCCCTCTGCAGACACCGAGGTCAGTGAAGAAGGAGGGGAGGAGGTGCACTGGAGGAGGTTGATGCCCCTGCAGGCCGTGGTGAGACGGCAGGCTATCCTCCTGCAGCCCATGGAGGGGAGCTGGGGAGAAGATGCCCACCTGCAGCCTGTGGAGGACCCCATGCTGGAGCAGGGGGATGCCCCCAAAGATGGCCGTGACTCCATGGGAAAGCCCGTGGTGGAGCAGTCCGTGCCTGAAGAACTGCAGCCTGCAGAAAGGACCTGTACTGGAGCAGTTTGTAAAGGACTGCAGCCTGTGGGAAGGACTCACATTGGAGAAGTTCATGGAGGACTGTGTCCCATGGGAGGGACCCCACAGTGGAGCAGGGGACGAGTGAGGAGTCCTCCTCCCCCTGAGGAGGAAGGAGCAGCAGAGACAACATGTGATGAGCTGACCCCAACCCCCATTCCCCATCCCCCTGCACTGGTGGTGGGGAGAAGATGGAGAAAATGAGGAGTAAAGTTAAGCCCGCAAAGAAGGGAGGGGTGGGGGGAAGGTGTTTTTAAGGTTTGGGTTTATTTCTCATTAACCTACTCTGATTTGATTCGTAATAAATAAAACTAATTTCCCCAAGTTGAGTCTGTTTTGCCCATGATGTAATGGGTGTGTAATCTCCCTGTCCTTATCTCAACCCACAAGCTTTTTGTTATATTTTCTCTCCCCTGTCCAGGTGAGGAGGGGAGTGATAGAGCAGCTTTGGTGGGCACCTGGCATCAAGCCAGGGTCAACCCACCATAGTTGTATTTCTAAGCTGATGAAATTTTGTTTTTCAGTCATTTCTTTGATGTCTGGATACTATAACCAAGGCTTGAAGAAGCAGTGTATGAACATACAGCATATATACAATCCCTGTCTCAAAAGGCTCTCAATCTTGCAAAAAGACTTACAAAAAGAATTGAATACATTGATCGTTGACAATATGTCGACATGCTGGAGGGAAGGGATGCCATCCAGAGGGACCTTGACAGGCTTGAGAGACGGGCCCATGAGAACCTCATGAAGTTTAACAAGGCCAGGTGCAAGGTCCTGCACATGGGTCAGGGCAATCCCAAACACAAATACAGGCTGGGTGATGAGTGGATTGAGAGCAGCCCTTTGGAGAAGGACCTGGGGGTGTTGGTTGATGAGAAGTTCAACATGACCTGGCAATATGCGTTTGCAGCGTAGAAAGCCAACTGTATCCTGGGCTGCATCAAAAGAAGCGTGGCCAGCAGGTCGAGTGAGATGATTCTTCCCCTCTTCTCTGCTCTCGCGAGACCCCACCTGGAGTACTGTGTTCAGCTCTGGGGCCCCCAACATAAGAAGGACATGGACCTATTGGAGCAAGTCCAGAGGAGGGCCACAAAGATGATCAGGGGGCTGGAGCACCTCTCTTATGAAGACAGGCTGAGAGAGTTGGCGTTGTTCAGTCTGGAGAAGAGAAGGCTCCAGGGAGACCTTATAGCGGTCTTCCAATACCTAAAGGGGGCCTACAAGAAAGCCGGAGAGGGACTTTTTACAAGGGCATGTAGTGATAGCACAAGGGGCAATGGCTTTAAACTGAAAGAGGGTAGATTTAGATTAGATGTAAGGAAGTTCTTCACTATGAGGGTGGTGAGGCACTGGAACAGGTTGCTCAGAGAGGCTGTGGATGCCCCATGCCTGGAAGTGTTCAAGGCCAGGTTGGATGGGGCTTTGAGCAACCTGGTCTAGTGGAAGGTGTCCCTGCTTATGGCAGGGAGGTTGGAACTAGATGATGTTTAAGGTCCCTTCCAACCCAAACCGTTCTATGATTCTATGATGAACACGGGAAAATAAAGCAAGGAGAATGTTGCAATAGAGACAAGTGGATTGCATTAACCAGTGGTCACAGCTAGTGCTGTTATCTCCCTATAACCATGCTGTTAGGGAAGGCATTTTCCTTTTTAAAAAAAAAAAAATTTGAAAAAATTAATTTTAATTTTCAACAGTACTGCTGCTTTGTCCGTCTGTCAGCTGATACATTTCTTTGAAATGCTGGTAAGACATACTCATTTGTGATGACCGTGTCTGACCATTAGCTGCATCTGTATATCTAAAGCATGATTCTTCTTACCTAATTGTTTTTCAAGTATGTTTGTGTGCATAGAGTACATGGCAATATCACCTAATGGTGTCTTTCTGCCTTTTATCTACTCAAAAAAGAATTTGAATCCATGGCATAGAAGTATCTCTGTCTTCTCTATTGTTTTTGTATTTTTCCAGGATGCTAAGACTGTTTGAATTGTATCTTTCACACCATATGATCTCTTACGCTCCATCTGTTTGGTGAATTAAATGTAATAATTACTATTAACCTTCATTACAGGGTTTCACTGCCTTTTAAGGTGGATATGCATTTTTCACCAACTTTTACAGTACCGATTACAGAAATGACAACGTAAATTATTTGCTACATTTGCTCATTGCTTTTATGGCAGAAATTAATATTTGTTTTCTGATTCTTTTATAGTTTAATACAGTGTGTAGAAAAACTTGCATTTCTGTACAAAGAATGAAAAAGGAAAGAAAATTTTGGCCACTTTCTCAGTTGTGGTGCATTGGATTCCTGGGGTGGACATGGGCTAGGATCTGAGAATAAATTTTGTCCACTGTTGTGTCCTTAAAAAACACTTTTTTTGCCAGCTGTGTGTATTCACAGTAAACGGGCAGTTGCCAGGAAATGCAAATTTACAGCTGAATATGCAGCTATTCAGTGTCAGAGCCTGATCAAACCTGGTTTTTTTGGTTCAGTCATTAGTACCTGCCAAAATAATCTCTTGAGACTTGATAAAATTGGTTTGCATATCAGTGACTACATTAAGTACAAGGCTGAAGAAGGCCAAGGTGAATCAGAACATGCAATCTTATTTCCTTTATTTCAAATGTGTCCAAGAAGTGTGGAGGTAGTAAGTCGTTATTTCACTGGTTGTATATTAGTATAAAACTCGCATTACACTGGGCCCTCTCCTGGTCTTGTCATTTTTTAGAACATTTAATGTCACGCTGCTTTAAAGTCTTTGTGCGATCTACAGAGCTAACAAGGCATGAGGCTGACCATTTTGGAAGATGTTAGGAATGGCCAATGATTTGGAAAGCTGAAGCTCTTTCTAAAACAGGCCCGTTTTCATGTGTTTGGGGCAAACTCCCTTCTCGCTTGACAAACTGCAGGCGCTGAGTAGCTTTTAAAACTCAAGTTATTATTTTGCTAAGGGAGAAGGCACTTCTTGGTGGGGCGAAGAGAGCGTGAGAGGAATGAATGCAATAATTGGATGAAGGAGGACCATGCCTGCCTATGCTGGAGATGAGGGGGAGACGACTAAAGGGTGGATTTGAGAGGGAGGAGGAATGGTCAGAGCATCACAGGGGCACCACAGTGAGGATGCAGGGGAGCCCAGCACCCACTGGAGGGAGGTGAGAGAGAGGGTTAGAGACAGCACGCCCATGAATTCGAATGAAGTGAATTTAAACATAAATAACATTGGTATTTGCCCTGCAATAAAAGGGTGTTGTTGACATGGATTTAGAATGTCCTTCATTTTCTACAAGTGGTATTGTAAAGTTAGTGTAAAACCCAGTATCACCCCCAGGGGTGTTGGGGTGACCTGGCACGCACTGCAGATGTCCCGTCAGCCTCAGCTGCTGAGGGGCGGCATGGAGCTTGATGTCCAGCCCTGCCTCCCTTTAGAGACAAGGGATGGCATTAGTCCCCCATTGCTGCTGGGGACCAGGCTACTGCAGGGGTGAAGTGAAGCTTCACTGTTCCTTTCTTAGCTTTGTCACCTCAAAATCAGTCCATGTTCTGCTGCGTCCTCAGTGGGGCCACATGTAAGGACACAGCCTGCCTCAGTAGGCATGCTTGCTTCAGGCTGGGTGGAAGAAAAACTGCATCTCATAAAGGTAAAACATCTCCAGACGTGAACATCACTTTGGTATACATAGAAAGTGTTCAAGATTTTAAAGTCAGATGTCTGTGGATCATCCTTGGCTCTACATAGATGCTTTGTAATCTTTGGTAAGCTTATAAATTCCCTCTCTCTATTGGTAAAAAGCTTACATTAATATTAACTATGCTGGACCATATACCTATCATGGGTCCAGGCCTTACCGTTAGATTTTCAAGTCAAGGCACTTGTATAGAAAATCTATTTTAAGTCATTTATAGAGGCTTCTAAATTTTTATTGGTTATAGTCTTTCTCATATCACAGTATGGTCTCACTGATGGCAGCTGAAGTACCTGGCTTTACAGACTCAGGCTTGCAAGCCATAGCTTCAATAAAATTTTGTTAAATGCCTTTTTATAAATTGGCGCTCCTGCTGTGTGCAGCAAAGAACAGGGAACGTAAGTGTGATAGGAAAGTTTTATTAGCCTTTCTTTAGGATGATCTGCACTATGCACTTACAGCTTTGGCGTGTGTAATTAATGCAGTCAGCCCAAATTCATTTCAAAAATGTCACACCACAACAACAGGTTTCTTTTTAATATACTGTATATATTTTTGTGTGATAAGTATACATATTGTTAGATGTAATTACATTGAACATCTGTGCATATATGTACACTACTTTTCTTCGTGATCATAACAGGAAAATTAAGGTAATTGATGATGATTTTTTTTTTTTTAAATAGTTATCCTGGCTTCTAATCCTGAGATTGCTCTACACAAGGACAAAGCAAGGGTGTTTTCTTTGGGCGCATATAACAGTTATTCCCACTACCAAACTACAGTTATCTGAATGTAAAAGGAAAAGCTTTAATAACACAGTAAATTTACACCCTTATCTGTGCTTGACAAAATTCTAGCCATAATTTGATTTGACCATATATACAATATATGTTTTTATTTAAGTAATAATGACTGAGGCACAGAGCATTTCCTGAAAATTAATGGCCGGCTGAAAAATTTTATAGCCCAAATGCAGCCAAGGGCCATTAATCCCAACTGGTCAATTCTCCATGAAATGCCTTATGTCAGGGGTCATTTGTTACATTCCCGTCCCTCCCACCCACCAATAAAGAAGTAAAATTAAATGTTACTTTCCTCCTATGGCAACACGGAGCCTTGAAGCAGCTGCCGGAAGCCCCTGCTTAGAAAGTGTTGCTGTTGCTGCCATAGCAATGAAGGTTTCTTAGTGGATGACTGACGGAGAACCTTTTGAGAATGGTCTTTCACTGTCTATTACTTTACATTTGTTAGTGAATAAAGCTCTTCAGTTTGCTTCTTGGAGCTGACAAGGGGATGAAAAGACTGCTATGTTTCCCTTGCCACTAGAAAAGTTGTGGCATTAGAAAGGTGGGGAGAGTTTGCATTCCACATATATAACAAATCTATCTTACCTACCATGGCTGCCATCCTTCTAGGATCTTATATTTATTCTCTTGTATTTAGTAACCACCCTTAAATACTTGCAACTCCAGTTTATTTTCTCTCAGTGTTTCATTCATTGTTGGTAAAAATTGGTACATTAGAGGCTTTACTGGGGCTAAGTGATACTGTTTCAAACTGGAGGGCTAAGGTACCTGTAGTAGTGGCTATTGAAGAGAATAATTAAGAGATTAGTGAGATAACAGAAAAATAATTGCAACAAGCTGTCAAGAAGGTCATTGCTAAATCTTCAGGTTAAAAAAAAAGCCCTCCTTCCATTTTTTACATTCTTCAGAATTAGGTGAAAACACTGTGTTTCCTTTTGCAAAGCATAATGAAAATCACGTCTGTATATCATTATATGTGGCAAACGTGTCACCAGGATCTGTCATCCAGCACTTTCTCTCTCTTTCTACCAAACACACACCTTACTGAGGAAATAAACTCTAATGGCAAGGAATAACAACTCGGGAGCGGGGGAGACACACATGACAAAAAGCCCTCCACCTCTTGGGCTGAATGCTTGCACAATACCTTAAACCATACCTCTGGCAGTCTTTCACTGTCCCTCCCAGTGTATACTGGGGCTGGCGAATTCACCTGCCCACAAAGGGCTTTTGTCACTGCTTCTCAGGAAGGGGAAAGAAGAGCAGTCAGTCACTGCCCATTCAGCCTGATCAACCTTTGGAGACGTACATTTTAGGTTTTAAATATTTATCTGCTTTATTATGAGGTGGCTCCTTAGGTGGCAGTCTTGGAAGCTAGAGACTTGATTTTAATTTCAGTCTGCTGCCTCCTTTGAAAAAGGGGTAAAAGAACTGGGCTTTCATTCTTCCACTAATGAAATGGAACAACAAACCTTTCCATTGTTAAGATTTTGACTTAAATTTGGAAAAAGGCATTACAAATACAAAACTGAACTTATGTTATTATTCTGTTTAAGTACTGGAATTCAAGTGGTTGGCTTTGAATGGTCAGTCAGTGTATCTGTATAGATTGAAGATGTAAAAAGCCTATTACTTCCATTTCAAGTGAAACAAGATTTTCAAGATATCCCAACCCGTATTAGTACATGAAAGAAATACTGCAGTTAGGTGTCTCGTGGCTGTCCCTGGAAGCTGCTTTAGGCATCACAGTTTCAGAATATTGGATGATGAAAAGGATACAGTGAGCCAAGGTATTCTTGACTCCATTTATTTAAGCAAAGGGACTTTGAAACTTGTTCCGTATCCCTTACCCAATACATTGTTCATAGCACTAATCTAAAAAGCGTGACCAAGTAAAAGTGGATTTAATTCCACGTTATTTTTATTAAGATGGTTTATTTTTTTAAGTGTTTTGTTGTGCAGACTGTGACTGGGGCCACAGTCTTGCAAACAGTTGCACACAAGTTGTCCCGTTGTGCAGTGAGACTACTCATATGCATGGCTTTGCCTATGGATGCTGGTGTTTGCAGGATCACAGCCGTTTTCACTAGAATTATGCTTCATCTTTAAAGCAAATAACTTCTAATGAAATTACACAAGCTTGATAGCAACACCACCACCCAAGACTGGATTCGCGATCTGTTTTCTTAATTATAGAATTTAATTATTTTTCTTCTAATATTTACTATTGAATTTAATTTTGATTTTGTTTTTATCACTTAAACATCCTAAATTTCAGAGATTCACTAAAATGTGTCACATCATTATAACCCTTATTATGAATTATTCACAGTAATTACTGAGTTGTTGCAAACTTCATTATGAAATTTAAAGTACCAGAAAATCTGATGGTGATACTGTTTTACTCCTTGGATGTTCTTAAAATAAGTCAGAGTTAACAGATTGCAAAAATATGCAATTACAAAGTTATTAAAATGCAGATTTTTGGCAGGAAGCCACTGTAGTCTCCTATGTTCACAGCTGTCTATTTACAGGAAAACTGCCCTGAGCAGGATGTGGTGGCTTCTTTGAGCTATCACAGCTGATTGGGTCAGTGCAGGGGCCTCTCTAAGGACTAGGTTCAGTAACTTTTTACCTCCTAGGTCATAAGCTTCACTTGAAATTATTTTTTTAGGCAGGAGGGATTGACAGTAGACCATCTTTTGTTCCCTGTCGTCCTGATGATAAGTCCAGGGTGCCTCTCCTGAGACTGTGTATGAGCTGTACCTACATCTACACAGATGGTTCCTCGGATTAGAGTGTGGACCACTTGGCTGGCGGGTGTAGCAGCATAAATTTTGAATTACACTTTTGAGGTCAGCGTAACATGCATTTTCCCCAGTCGGAACTGGCTTTAATCATTGCCGCCTTCACAGTTCTCTGAGAGCAGGGCATACTGGAGTATTAACAAAGTGGCAGATGCTTTGCTTTAGTGAAGAAGTAAGCACTGTCATCTTACCTTCACCTTATCCCCCATAATGTCACTGGGTGCCCCACTTGTTTTTTCTTTCTCTCTGCGCAGTGACTTGGGAACAAAAATTACAACCTACTTAGAGTGAAGAAAAACCTTCGGAGTTGGTGCTCAAACTGTTGTGTGCAGATATTCAACACCATTGCTGGCAGCCAAAAATTGCTTTGTCTATCTATGGTTTAGCTTCCAGGTAGGACCAATACGTGGCCTCTCTTTCTCAGTGTCTTTTTTTGCAAGGTGCTTCCACTACAGACTTTCATCATTCATTTGTGCAGCTTCTCCCAAGAAGCAGAGTAAGTTCTTTTCCCTCCATGAAATTGTGAGTCTGGCACAAGCCCTGAAAAGGAGGGGGAAGGTTCTGCAAAATAAGGTGTGTAGCATCTAAATGGCAAGAAACAGTAAAATGAGCAAGTCATCCCTGCTGTGAAACTGAGGTGATGTTCCCAGAGTGTGGAGAGGCAGAATTTCACATTGTCTATGATAACGTATAATGGAAGAGCATCCCCTTCTAAAGTTCTAAATGTCTGATGCTGTTGGGGCGTTGCCGGCTCTGTAAAGCACATGTCATTAATATCAATGAGGGTCTGTAATAATCTCCCACAGGACAAGTGACATTTAGGGATTCAAGACTGAAATAAATGAGAAATAGAACAGGACCATTAGAGAATATGTTAGAATTGGTTCGTATTATACTGTCCCATTATATATGGGACTACCTGGTAATACTTCAATTTATTCCTTATATAAATACCTTTCTTGTCTCTCAATCAAGTCCAGTCTGTGTTGTCCAAAAAATTCAAAATGCAGCCACCCTCTTCATAGATTTTCCTAACTGCTAATGAAGAGCCTAAAACTTTTAAGTCATCATTTAAAGGATGCGTGCATCCTGAGAAACTTGTATGGGCAATAATACAGAAAAGCTTACACTGATATCTTGGAAGGAGGAAGGTGCAGTGAAAATCCTAACAGAACCCTTTAATCTCAACAATGCTGGTGTGTACTGTGTTATACAGGAGGTGTTTTGAGGTTACTGTGAACAGAGAGAAATATATCTGAGCTTAATTTTGAGGCTCTCAGGAGGTGTAAGCACACCAGAGGACTGCAGAGATGCAAAGCAGTGATGTCATTAAACCACTGAATTGTTCTTCCCTGTGCTGGTGTTCCTGAGCCATCCAGGAGGCAGGCTGGATGCCAGCACACCATGCAGCAGCTTGGGACTACTTTAGTTTATGCCTATAGATATGGCCTCCACAGGCAGTCCAGCTGATGTAGGAGTGGCAAAGAACAATGTGCTTTTCTTCCACCCTCACAGACCATCTCCTTGGCTTGCAGAATGAAAGACATATGGTGAAAGAGGAGGAACCCAGCAGGGATACTCCACAGACAAGGGACTGTACCCTAATGAGCAAAGGCAGGACACCCTTGTTCTATGTCATTTGCACTGAGGGAACTCCACTGATTTTAGTTCCCAGTCCTGATTTCTGCTCTGTCGGTGAAGTGTGCCCCTAAACACAGTGGTGGGCATTCCTGATGTTGCTGGTAATCACAGTTTTCAGAGTCCACATGGGAAGAAATGCTATAAAAATCAGGACTGGCAAAGGTGCTGAAGAAAGTGAGGCCACTTCCCTCCATAAGTCCCTCTAAGGCACTTTCAGGTATGTTTTTCCTCCTGTAGTTTTAAAGGTCCTGAACCAAAAAAACATGCTGAGGCTCATCCAGACGGATTGAGGAATGAGGGGAGAGAAAGTTTTTTCTATCTGTGGTAACCTAGAGACTGAATCTCCACAGGAGAAAAGACAGGGTCAGAACTTGCCCACTTTCACCTGTGCTTTTCCAGAAGCGAGTAGATTTTGATTCCCAGAGAAACGAAAAGATAGAGAAATGCAAAGGAGGTTGGGTAGGGGATTTGAGGAGGTCTCGGGCAGGTGGGTGGTGACACTGGAACCAGCGAAATGGGCTGTGATCAGGGAGAGAAGAGGAGCAGTGCCAGCGTGGGTCTTACCACCGTAGGGTGCTTGAGAAGGTGTAGGGGCAGACTGATGTTACTAACACATTGTGCACTCCTTTTGCATTGGTGTTGGTCAATACAGAGTTAACAGCAGCTTTGGCCATTAGATACTTTTTAGGATTAAACCAAGAAGGAAGGAGGCTAGCTTGCTTAGTATTAAACGGGCCTCTGTCTGGGTGCTCTTCCCCATTTTCTCTCGAAGTAATCTATTACCACATCTCAAGAGAAAAATGACCCCAATCTAAAGATTAATAGAGCAGTGTGTGGACGTTTCCAGTGATGTGTATGAAACTCAATTTTTTTTGTCGCTGTATGCACCGAGGTGTCCTTTATCAGAGGATCTCTAGATCTTAAAAGCTAGGCTGATTATTGAAGAGGGCAGCAGGCAATTTAGGGCACGTGGTGTTTTCTTACAACAGAAGCTTTGCTGTGAAGTGCAGTAATTTATGTTGATAAATTGCAGCCGTCAGAATGTCTAGATCACTTCATAGGATGAATTTCTAAACATACCTCTCTAGTTTAGGTAGTGGGGGATGGGAAAGGGGTGTTTGTTTGAGAGATTGGGGGGACGATAACTCCTGCATGTACCATTTCTTGAAAAGTAGCACAGGACTTTCACATGTTCCTGAAATTGGCTCATTGTCATTAACCCAATTTTGGTTTAAAGTGACATGTGAAAAAACTTCCAACCTCCATAAGCAAGCTGCAACAAAAATGGAAGAGGCTACATACACAGTGTCAAGACTGAGTAGGTTTTGAACGATAGATCTTTCTTAGCAAAGGTTTTTTCGGTTTTGGAGTTCTGTGTGTGTGCCAAAATGTAAAGCCAGCTTGGCTCAGGCAAGGCATATCTAAGTGAAGCAAGCTGCCTTCATTTAATCAAAAGACAAGAAAAATTACCATAATCGTTGTAAGAAACACTGCTTTGGGGAGAAAAGAGAGGAGTTCTTATACCATGTTATTACATATCTTACTATCATTAAGGTTATAAATAAAGATGTTAATTTAAAAGTAGAAGGGCTTTGCTAGGCTAAGTTTTGTCTTGTTTCGCTTGCTTTTTAAATGAAGAATTAAAGGCACTGGTGGGTCTAGATGTTGTGAGAGGTTACAGATTTCTCTGTCCTTTATCCATCATGTTGCATGGTCAGAGGTTTTAAAAGGAATCCTTTGGACTTCAATTCAGCACAACACAGGCTATGTACTGATGTTTTTATGATATCAGTGACATGTCTGTGTGGACCTAGCTTAAGCACATGATTTAGTACCTCTCTGAACTGTAGCCTGCAGAAAAGAACACAGAACTAGACTGACCAGATAAGGTCCAAATTAGGTATGAATTTACCCTAAAGATGAGCGTGCATATGTCTTGGAATTGCAGTTGTCCCTGAAGATGATAGTGGACATACTCAAATGGCCTGAAGATTTGTACTGTTTGAACCCGATCTCCCTAAGGAATGATAGAGAGATCTACCAGGTGTTTTCAAAGCAGGAAATACATTCAAAGTTTGACCTGTCATGACCCATCTTGACTGCAGATTTTTTGCAAAGATGACCCTGGATTACAGCCTTCTATAAAGTGTGTGGGGTCTGAGTTCCAGGATTTTCAGAGGGGCATACACTGAAATTAGTCCCATTAACAATTAAGGGGTTTTGAGGGGATGGTTTGGTGGTTTAGACAATCATGATTCCATGCAGAACTTGTTAAAATACTGGTGTTAATGCTACATCAAACTGAGCGTGCTGTGGCGTATGGTCTGATACTAGTACCTGTAGAAGATCAGAATTCAATCAAAAAAATCCAACATTTGGTTTCTGTTCTGGAAGAAAAAGTTTCAGTATTGACAGACAGACAACTGCTGTGCATGTCATTTCCTAACCTTGTCTGCTATGACTTTGTTATACAGAGCTGCATGCACATACGCAACAGAAGGAAAACTACAGCATAACCTGTTTACTAATGATGGTAGTTCCTTTAGGCTGAATGCGAGTATGGCATATTCTTGGAGATGCTTGTAAAACTTTCCAAATAGCAGCAATGAGTAGTGGTTTCCCGCATGTCTCCTAGAGCTCTGGAAATGGGTATTTTACTCAGCACTAAGAATAAGAGCCAGTTGGGATTTGTTCAAATAAGCTCTTTCCTCCTTGATGTATTTTACTATCTCCAGTTTTGCCACAAGCGTCTTCAAGTTGGTATCAGTTCCCCTTTCGTTATTTTTTTTTTTCAAGACTTCAGCTTTCCATGCTAGTGGTCCAGAACCTAACAGTCTGCTGAAGATAAACTAAAATGGGATGTCTCTGTTGAGCATGTACCATCTCCAAAAGGAACAAAGTGAGAGACTCAAAATTTTGAGTTCCTCATCTTTCTAGTAGAAGAAAGATTCTCTGGGTGTTACCTTTTGCTTCAATACAAAAAAGGCTGATGGAATCAATTACAGCTTTTTCTTCTGTTTTCAGACCTGAACTAAGAAAGCACAAAAGCAGCAGTGCAATTTTGCCCAGTACATTGCAGTGTAATTGCATCATTCAATAAAAATTACAATTGGTTCTGCAGTATAAGGGAGAAGGGAATAAGAAGCTGGCAGGCAAGTTCTGGCTCACCTTAAATGTATGCACAAGGGGCGTAGTGCATCAGTGGAAGTGCAGATAGGACTAGGCCCTGGGGGTTATATTCTCATTACATTACCTGTTCACAAAATGTGAAGGGGGAGTAAACTGGCAGACTTCTGAACTTATTAACTATTTTCTATTTGGGGAAGATTAAGTTTTGAAGAAAAACATCCAGTAATCACTGGGATACTATTTATATCATTATAAACTTGTGTCAACTTAACTGATTTTAGTAATGATTATTATTATAAAAACCAGCAACTCTTATCTCCGCCACTGCACACGTGCTGTGGTAATGAGGAATTTTCCTTTTTTTTCCTTCTCCCTTCTGCTCTTTCACACAATACCCTGACTTAACTCATTTTTCCTCTCCTCTTCCCCCCTAGCTGTCAATCACTGTCACATTACTTTGCATCATATGCATCAAGAAGAGCAGCTTTTTCCATCAAGTAAGCCAATTCTAAAGCTGCCTTCCCAGAGGCTACACAGATTGTGCAAGCTGGAGGAGCTCAGGAAAGAGTAAACTGGACAATAACAAAGGCTCCCAGAGCTGCTTCTGCCTGCCAATCTCTCATGCATGTATTCACACAGCGCTATATATAGGGCATGCCTCCAGGGCCAGAATCACATCTATCAGCTCAGCGAGCAGACCTCCTATCCACACCATTAATCACAGTAGGGAGGAGGAAAATGGCTCATTACACTACATCAATGATATTGTCCATACTGTCTTCTACAAAGTATAGGAGTTGTCTCAGTGTGGTGTGCAGCATCCCCTGACTTTTGAAGTCCATCATCCAAGAGAGGGAACAAAACTTCTTAACAGGAGTGTTTACCTGTGGGCAACATAGGTTAGCCAGCAAACTGCATTTAGTGAGTTTAGAGCACTATAGCAAGGCAAGCTTTCCAAGGGATGTTTTTTCTACTGTTAAATCTTTGGTAGTTTTCCTTCCCTCTCCCAAAATGATAGATTTGAGGGACTTTTTCTGTTCTGCAGCATAGTTTTCAAGCCCTTCAGTCTACCTCCAGTATAGTGTGTGTGTGACATCTGTAAGGCATTCTTTATGGCTGACTGACTTCAGGTATATTTGAGTAAGAGCTTCCTGCAGTATTCTGGCCTTCCTTAAAGGTCCTGTGCTTTGCTGGAGAATCCTGTGACTATTTATGGGTACCCTTACAAAGCAGCATGCAGAGATTTATCCACCTGGCAGCCGATGATGTTAGAAGTCATATAACTACATTTTTGCTCACAGCTTTTAGGCTTGATGCTTTATTGCTCTCTTTTTTGTTTATCTATCTGTAAATGAGCCCTGTGCTTCAAAATCTGTATCATCCAGGTTTCACTCTTGCACATAACATGACATGACAAAGCTCTTGCCCTGTACTGACCTCATTGCTGCAGGGGTCATCTGTATCAGTTCTGTACACACCTTGCAAGGTTCTCCAGCTCTTCCTGGAAATGTTGGTGTTTTACTTGGTGTTTTCTAAACCCACCCTTCAGTAAGGTTTAAGCTCTTATCAGTCTTTCTTCCTGTCTGATTTTGAGGATCACTGCAAAGTGCTTCCCTAGGTCTCATGAAATGTGCATTGTAGTGGGCATACATGTGATATTATTTTGATGGTCTTAAAACAAGCCTGCCTGTTACTACAAGAGCAGTGCTGCCTATTCCGTAACAGACACACCTTTTGATAGGTGACCATGCCTTAAATTACAAAATAGATATAATTGTTCAGTGATCACCAAGCCTGATGTTGGATCCAAAGCTTGCATGAGACATCTCTAGGTTTTGAGGGTTACCTCAGAGAAGCACTGGCGTCTTCAATATCACTGGATGTCTTGTAGGGATATGTAGCCATATATTCCTAAAGTTATGATATTAGGAGGAATATGTGCCTATCTGCACATCTTCCAAGAGGTGAAATACAGTGGTAGGTCTCACTTGCTTTGAGACTTCTGCATTTGGTTAATTATGAAAAGTGTCTACTCTGATTGGAATATCCCAGGATTAATCTTCAGATGTGTCAATATATTCTTGGGTACTTCTGCTTGCTTTGTAAGCATGTAGACATTAGAGATTTTTTTATTTGGGTGTTGTAGAACATTTAGGGTAGTAGAGCATAGAAGAATTCAAATGAAAGGATTATATCTATATTAAATTTTTCCTATAAGCATAGTCATATATACATCCATCTTTTAATGCACTGTGCAGCAGACTTGTTGAAACTATTGGTAGGAAACCCCATAGCAGTAGTTAAAGAAATGCTTATAATTTGGAAATACTGTGTGCTTTATTATTGATCTGCCTTATTTGAAAGTAGAAATTCATGTTGGGATTTTTTCAATTTTAAGCAAACATACCTAGTTAAAATAAGTTTAGAAACAACATAGGAAATAAACTTTTACACCTATGATTCTTCTCCTGGGATAGATACTCACTCATATCTTTTTTGACTGTACTTACTTCCTTTTCTAACACTTTTGCCACACCTCTCAAAAGTTGCTAGTCTGCTGTAGATGGCAGGTTAATCAGAAACCTTTTACAGTGCTGTTTTTTCATCCTTCAGATACTTTTAAGACAGACATGAACTTAAGAGGAACTTAAGCTGCTATCATTGTTTCTAGATCTAACAGAAGTGTTTTAATAGTAATTTGTAGCAGTTTGTTTTTCCTCTGAGATAATTTCGCTTTCAGTAAAATTTTCCTTATTTGCAAAAGGAAAAAGTATTTCACATACAGTGATTTTAAACAATTGGTCAGATAGTTAATGTCTATGAAATTCTGCTAGGTGTCATACATTTTGTGAAGTGACTACAAAACAAGAAAGGGTGGAAAATGTTGAGTACACCAAATGGCCAGGATGGGAAAAAGCAATGTCAAATAAGATCCAATCATATTTAGTATGTTTGATTTTGAGTTCAAAATAAAATTCAGAAAGGTGGCTTCCTTAGCTGTTGATAGGTATGTTTCTCCTACAATACCCCTCAGGCACTGATAATTAGTGAGGAATGACAAATGTTTGAAGATTACGGTAATTTCAGGTGAGATAAGGAACATCGCAGGCTATAAATTGGATTTACTTTATGGAAGCTCCCTATAGCCTAAAAAAGAGGCTGTTGGAGGATGTATTTCCTTACTTGGCAATTGCAGCCATCACGGTCTTTCAACCCCAAGTGCTAGAAATTAGTTGGTGTTGGCAGAAGTAGACAAGCTGTAATGTAGTTGGCTTAGTCTTTTATTTTACATGTGACTACTGGATTTGTAATTCCTTTTCCTTCCCACTTCTTTTAGTGTGTTAGGGGTGGTTTACTGGTAGGTTAAAAGCCAATGTCAAGTCCTCCATACAGTAAAACTGAGAGCCTGCTGACATGCATCACTGTGCCACGGCATGACTGTTGCAATCCATCTTGACCAATGTGTTTGAAAGTTGGAACTACATATAATCAATTGCACTCTGAAAACTTTAATGTCTTTGACTGCACCATGTAGCACTACATTAATTTAGCAGTGCATTCAGCCTCTGTGTTTGAGGGTCAAGAGCTTACATCACCTGGCCTGGGCAGTGCCTGACACGGCACTGCGTGATTAATGCAGAAGCCTTTAATTCCACTCAGCCCAGGCAGAAAGCATGGTATAGTCCTGCTAAGGCAGTATTCCCTAAAGGTGAAGAAGCAGGAGAAAACATCCCCCAAACCGCTGAATCCCAGACAATCACAGGGCCTGGAAGTGCATGACGTTTTTCTGAATGTAGAGGATGAATTGCTAGCCAGTTTGCAAAAGGGGGGGCGGGGGGCTTTTCAAAGGTCAGGAGGAGGAAGCACACCAACACAAAGAGCATTGTTCATATTGGAAATCATTACTTGAAATCAATCAGACTTTTCCAGAGTGCACAACTAACTAAAGGATCCTCAGTAGCTAGTTTTCCACTCGAATAAAGTCTTTAACAGTCGATGAGACTTAGGACTTGTCTTTAATGATGAATCTCCTTTTTTTAATTTTGGGGACAAACATTATATAGAAGCTGTTTGTATTCAGCAGCATCGACAATGAATCTGAATCTTGCATCCAAAATAAGACTGTAAAAGCAAACAGACAAAAACTTTAAATGAGCCATATGCACTGACTTACTGATTCATATACATGGCAGATACCACTCCTGTGTCCTTCCTGAAGCAAAGTGCTCTAATGGTGGGTGAAGTGGAAGAAGCAGGTATTACTAACTAAAATAGGCTTTGCTGTGTCATGAGTTACATTTTTGTTGGAAATTTTTAAAAAAAAGCTGACTTCGTAGCTTAGAAAGAAGGGAGATCGCAAAGACACAGTGGGCAACACTATTTCAAAAAAATCCTTTATTTTTTGGAGGACATGGAGAGCCATCTAATTCAATTGAGTGACTCTAAACTAAAAACAGTGTGGTTTGCAGTCTCCTGGTGAATTTCATGTTCTGTCTCAGGGGCTGCAGCAAATAAGCTTTGCTGGATTCCTGTGAGCAAGTTTGGAGGAGCTGCAGCTCCATGAATGTCAACAAATGTCAGAAGTTTACCATGCAAGTTTGAAGATAAATGGAATAGAATTAATAAGCATCAGTAATGGCTTTATAATTGAAATAGTATAGACATTAGAGGTACATAGGGTGTTAGTAATCATATTAATTATTTGTTAACAGAAAGACAAAGTAATAAAATTGAAAATCAAAAAGCTTAGTTGTTCACATGCAGATCTGGGGGGACATTTTGTAACAGAAATAATTGCTTTTGCTTCATCCTCAGGGTGATATTATCTGTGTCTAATTGTTTTTCCTGAAGAAAGCAGAGCAATCTAAAATTCTAAGTAATGCACAGTAACTGTAGGGGTGAAAATAACCACATTTTAGAAACCTCTTACAGCATCCCACCTCAATGCAGTGAAAGGAAGCAGTGCTGCTAGGAAGGGTAAAGATAAATGGAATTACTTTTCTATTAGAAGTATAATAGACTTTATTAGTTAGTCACCTGTGCTTAGAATAGATCAGCTGTCAGGGAGAGCAAGTAGATGAACATGTACCTTGTGAGCTGTCAGGAGCAGATCAGTGTGGGTTTTTTAAATAATAATTATGTGCTTCCAGAGAAATGGTTTAGACAAAAGCACAGCTGCTTTATTGATGATGCCTTTTGTGCATAAGGATGAATATTCTAGTTTGTTCTTTTCATTTTTCCATGTAAATGTAATATCATATTTCCATAAAACTCTTTTAGGAAATGGTGCCATTCGCTATTAAAGCTTGCATAATAAAATTATTTGTCAGGGATTTAATTTGATCAAAGTCAGTTATTTGTAATAAAGTGCTAGTAGCTAAGAGGGGCTGCTGCTTGCATTCAAGACTGGCAATGCCCTTGCCCTCTGCAAGCCACTATGCAACCAGCTGTCCTGGGATTCAGTGTGGCAGGGCACACAGAAGGTATCTTTTTTTGCATCCTGACCAGTGTTCAGAGATAAAGGCAACTGTTCACTTTCTTGTGGTCAGAGGAGCTCTTTGAGCACCAGATCCACTATTCTGGCACAGTTTAATAGTCTGTCTGGTCCGGCAACTTGATTGACATGCGGCCTGGGAGCAAGAAATGCTGCAACTGGTGGTCGAGAGAGTCCGTGGCACATACGTGGCTCCTGGGGGTCACCCAGAAGTCTGAAAGGAGCAGCCGTGGACCGGGTCAGTTCTGGTGGGGGCTGGACTTGGGGGGGGGGGGGGGGGGGGGTGTGTGTTTAAATCTGCAATATGTTGAAAACCCCTCCCAGAGTTCAGAAGGTCTGCTTTGATCTTCACTATTGTAAAATTGCATCTTGTGTACAGCCACCTTTGTTCTGCCACAAATACTGGTTCCAGCCCACCACCGTTCGGCCACTATCCTGCCCCTACAAAACACAGCAGAAGCTGGAGTTAAGGACTGAGCCTTTAGAGAGCTTTGTCAAATTATATTTAGTTTAATTTTGGCACTGTAGCCCGGTGGCAGAACAACTTGTGCAGCAGAAGAGGACTCTGGATATGGAGCTGAGCTAGTGCTGGCAGCAGTGATAAGGAGGAGAAGCTAGCCTGCTTAAATTTGTTTTTCAGGGCTGGCTAGGGACTGGCTTTAGATCAACTCCCTTAGGAAAATCACATCCCCAGCACAGAGAAAGGAAGCAGAGCAGTGCTAAATTTGATGGCAGACTTGACATTGGGGACTCTTCCTACACACTGGTAGGCAGTAGAAGAGGTTGGCTGAGACTGTTGTGCAGTGTATATGGCAGTACTGCTGTTCTCCTCCATGGAGCGGATGAGCGAGATCCCTATTTAACCCAAGCTGTGTAGGTATTTACTGAGCAAATATCCATATACCCATATTTCAGCTACAGGCCAGTTTGGATGTTACAGGAATAATCATTGTATCTGCACATTTTTGCAAATGATGGGAACAATGGTACCATACGGAAGCGGGAAGACTTGTATTATGCATGTGTTTTAAAATCCTCTTTTACTGCCTCTTCTTGTGAATTTATGAATCTAAATGTGACAGGATTTATCAGAATTCCAAAGAATAGAAGAGAAAAAGAATTAACTATGTGTTCTGTTTAAATAATATCACACTTAAAAACCCATTGAAGGATGATAGGTTTCTGTAAGAGGGTGAGTTTTTTCATCTTCATGCAAAGTGGTGGAAAAAGACTGTAGCTAGAGGCAAGATGTTAATCAAGGTCAGTCCTGGATCTGGTTGTGTTGAAAAGCTTTCTGTTGCAAAGTTGTTCAAAGCCTGCATACATGGACGTAGTCTACTAGCCCTGAGATTTGGGTCAGGAAAAGATTGCCTTTCCTTCCTCTTCCCCTATCACTCTTCCCTGTCTCCAACAGCCCGATCACAAGGAATGTAGGGGGAAATTCACTCCTTTCTGCAGCACTGCGTGTGGTCATTTGCTAGGATCATTTGGATATCTGCCTCTAACAAATTCAGTATATTTCACAATTAGATGCATCATATCAACTTGTTGGTGTAGCAACTTTCAAAATAGCAAGTAGTTTTAGGTTCTTTGCTGTCACATCAAACCAGAGCTTCAGACCTACATGCCAAGACAGAACACCATTGTTTTTAGCTAATCTCAGGTTTCAGTGTTGTAGCAGATTGCCATTCTCAGCTTTGTGTGACTAAAAGTAATGTCTCTAAAGCATGGCAGTGTAATAGGATGATGTGCGCTATGAGGTGTCTTATGGATGTTTAGAACTAAGACAATTCATTAGCTGATGCATCTCAGCATTACTCTTGCCCCTTTTTCTCATGAGAATAGCATTCTTTATCTCACAACATGAAGTAGAGACAGAGCAAAATAGCAACAAGTTATTTTGTCTAGATTATATGCAAGATCTCTACAGTAGTGACTGTCAAACTGAAGCTATATTTTATTTCTGCAACTGTTTCTTCAGTGCTCTAACACTACTATTAATACTACCTGTCACTTGTACAGCCCTTCAGAGTTGTAAGTAGTTTGATAAACATTATACAAACTTACTGGAAAGCATCAAAAATTAAGTAAACACTGTGCTGCTTACTGGCTAAACTAAATTCTTCAAATTACTTCATAGCCTGGCTTTGCCTTTAGCTTAGCAAAACAATCTTCCAGACCAGCTAGTTTCCTGACTTTCTTCGTACTTACATTTTTGGTAAATCAGTTCTGCTATTGTAGTATTGGTACAGCTTTATCATATCTAGACTGGAGAGGCACTACTGAAAATAGTATATACGGTTTCCGTGTCAGACTTTCCGGGCCACTTTAATTAAATTAAGAGGCTAAAGTGATTTTGAACAAACACTGGAGCACATCTTAGTAGTGCTAAAATGCTGCTAATAGCCATAGAAACTTCCTGCAGTTAATGATTCTTGTTGATTTTGGTGAAGCAGTAGTAGCAGCAGAGACATTAGCGTAGAAAGCGCTCTGTTTCTCAGCATCATTTTTATCAGCTTATCATTTTAAATTGCTACCAAGCAGGTGATGTGACAGGAGGAGTTTGAGCTATTCTTACAGTACCACCATGATTACAAAGCTGGAAAAAATATGGGGGGAAAAAAAATGTGTGCTGGAAATAAATGTGAAAACTTCTGGCACTCATTTGCATTTCTGAAGGCTCACCCAACATGGGTGGTTTCTATCCAGTGTAGAACACACAGTTCTGTTAACTTATTTTTCTCTCTTTTTAAATGAAATTGTTAAGCCTTGACAGCCAGTGCTTTTGTCGTCACCTCCTGAATTCCCACCAACTTGAGGCCAGGCAGCCTGTGCTGCAAAGCCCCTGCCCAGAGTCTTTGCCAGCATCTGAACCAGTGGAGTAACAACGTGGCCCTGCCTGCTGAGCCTCCTTCACCCCCTATCCTCTCAATGCTTTCATAAGCCCACTCGTACGAATCTGTTGAGATTACAGAACCATTGCTCTGTGCTACAAAACCAGGTACCAGAACTTAAAATAGTTATAAAAATTGCCCAATGCAGTCTCTGCCTGTTCAAAACTCCCCTTGGCCCTGAGGGGATCTGTGCTGTGACAGGCTAGCCCGTCCCCTCCCAGCAGACTCGGCAAGCCTTCATGGTACTTCAGTGTTGTGTCAGTATTGAAAATAGTTCGTGGTTTATTGTAAATTACTGTTATTTGCAACTTCCAGTTTTGCAGTTCCCATTGCACAGAGATCAAGGACCCACTATTTTCTTTCTTTCCTTTGTATCCATCAGTGTAAATCAAGATTAACTCCAGTGAAGTCAGTCTAATCACAAGTGTAAAACTAGGAGGAATGAAAGGAAAATCAGTCTATGAACTATTTGGTTTTTATTTTTAAATAGCAAAATTAATGCTGCTGTTCTGCAGACACAGGGTGACCTGCAAAGTACTAGCTCATGCGTTACTAATGCATCTCCATTTAAATGCAGATTTCTGCTCCTAACACAGAACTTCAGGGAAATCCTCTCTAGATAAACTGTAATAGGATACCAAATGGTAATTCAATATTTCACTTTAACTTGTGTTTCAGCTTATTGATCTTAATTTTCTATCATTTTGATGCAGCATTTGCCTAGGGGGAAGAGGATTACATTCACTATAATAAGGCTTTTAATTAATAATTAATTATTTTGATATTCCAAACATCCATGCCAGCAGTGGCAATCTGCTTGTATTCCTGTACCTTTTTCTGTTTACAGTTGTGGAAATCAGCAAGGTGTGACTTTATATATTTCAGGAAAGAATTGAGACACACAGCTGAGAAAAGGAAGCATCGTAGAGATATCACGGTATCTATGTGGGACATGCTTATTGTGACAGTGTTTTGTTCTCAGTCATTTGTGGTAACAGTAGTTAAGACCCTGACTTGGTGAAATCCCATGCAGTGGGACCACTTGTGCTATGCTGCTGCATTCAAGGGCTTTCCAAAAGGCTTCCATTTGCCTACATGTCTTCAGATAAAAGACATGAGGCGTGACTGTTCGGCCATTCTCACACCGAAATCACTTCCTTCACTACATCTACTCCTTGGTAAGGAAGGACTTGCACCTCGTAAACTCCTTTTCCAGCATGACCATTAGATACCGCAGTTAAAAGCCTCTCTCTCAGCAGTCCAGATTTTGCTGTGGTGTTGGTATAGATGTAGGAATAACCAGAGGGTCTGCTTGTTCAATTAAGCCTTTAAAATTAATGACATCATTTGCTTTTGGCATATATGATATGTTTAAGACATTTTTTCTCTGTATATGTCTCCCTCAAGCCCTGCTTAAGTGCAGCTTATAAGATGTACATGAGACCTTGATATAAGCTCTCTTCTGCTGGACTGAATTTTAAATTTAAGTATCCTAGAGTACAATGAAGTCATAGAAATAATGTTTAGAAGTCTACTAGATCATGAATACTGTTATTAAGAGGAATAACCTGATATTGAGAGTTAGTGTTTTTGCAGCACCTAACATGATGAGACCCAATCTAGTTATAATTAGTCCACACTATTTCTCAGTTTCCAGGCTGAAAGCTTGCAGTGCAATGGTGAACACATTGCAAGCAAGGCTTAGGTCTCATTTTCAGTAGTGTCAACTAAAAAAATACCCCCCCAACCATGGTAGAGGTATAAATATGATAAGAGTTTTTAAAATACATTTTTAGGTTTGGGCTTTTTTGTTTCATTTTTTATACAGCTTGATTACTTACAGGGTGCATTTTGTTAACATTTCCAAATGTTGTTCTGGCAACCATAAGATTCATCAATTTTCAAAATCTTACATCTGAGATTAACATTTTCCACCTGGCACCCTTAGAATTGTGTATTGAAAGAAAAAGTATCAAAAGACGAGCAATAAAGTAGTGAAAATGGGCAGGTTAATGAGGGTTAATGAGACCTCCTTTGTCATATAATTTGGTCAGCAAAAGGGATGTCTAAGAAATAATGATCTTTGTGATTATGCTTCTTTGAGCTCACCTACAAGACCTCAGATTTCTTCTCTAAATTATTTCCAACATTGTCAAACCCCAACAGATTCAATGACCTGCTAAACAAAATAAAAACTGCTTGAAAAACATTCCTCCACTACCACATCAAAATAAGCCCTGCCCATGACCATGTTTAGGTCTGAATTAGTGAGTGGTATGTTGCAATCCATCAGACAGAAATGAGAATCTTTCGTTACTGGTAAGAACATAGGGCACACCATAAAAAGCTGTCTCATAATAGATTTTGTTGTTTGCTTGTTTGTTTGTTTTGGGAGTTGGGTTTTTATTGGGGGGGGGGAGTCCCCCAAAAAGGCAGGAATAGCATTTGCTTTTAGTTCTGAAGTCCGGAATTGTCAGACTTCAAAACCACAACAAGAACTACTACTTGGTTACCTTCTCATGTAACCACTCATGACCCCCATGGCTCCCCTTGAAGGCACAACCACCTAGGCTCGGTGCCACCGAGATGTGCTGACTTTACAGATGGAGAGTAATGAAAAATAGTATAGCTACATTGGAGGAGCTGGGTAGAATGTCTTTCTCATCAACAGTCTGTTATCAGTAATCACAGTTTGATTGGAACCAAAGCACTGAGCAAAACTTCAGGGGAAAAAAATGTCTAACACTGTTGGAATGGGGGGGGGGGGGTGTGTTTTCAATTAATCACTTCTGGTTTTATCCAAATCAGCTCTTGAAGATTCTCGTGAAAACAGAAGACTACTATTTGTCTAAAAGAAAATTTTCAGTGATCCAAAATAAAATATCTTTTAATTACAGAATTCCAAAAATCCTAGGGGTTTTGAGATTTAGATTTTTAAAAAAAAATCACAATGTAAAATCCTTTATTAAAATAATATTTGGTACCCATCAAAACTATATATACACTAAATATTAGAAAATAAAAAGGTTGTTTTCTTCGGAATGCAATTCAGAAAAATAATCTCAATAGTGAGAATGGGGTTTTTTTTTGTAGTAAGCTTTTTCCCAAGGCATAAGCTCTTGCTAGGACTTAACAAATAAGACTTAAAGCCATTAAAAAAAAGGGAATGGATCAGGTATGAACTGATAAAACTTCCAACTTCTTTGACCTTGTAAACTTCACATCATAATGCATGACACAGCAGGAAGTTTTCCTAGAAACATGAGGTATGTACATCCTCTTATTTCCTTTACTGGCTTAAACCTAGTTTTTCACATTAATTACTGTTCGTTTATTGAATGGAAAGCATGCATTTTTAATTATGTTAGTTGAAATGTTGGCTGGTTGTGAAACCAAGTACTTGGAATTCGTCCATTTGAGCCACGTGAATCAGCAGTGCTGTTCTATGGATTTTGCATTTTTTTGACTTCAGCGTTTCAAACTGCAACCCTTGCACAGAAGAAAATCTGGTAGAGAAAGATAAAAGGCTCCATCTAGTGGGCAAGAACTTTTTGTTTAAAGGAAAAAAAAGGCAAGATTTTCAATTAATTTTATGCATGAAGAAATACTTCTTTAGATTTTGTTTCATTAAGCTGCCATGTTGTTCTTAATTCTTGCCTTCTACAGAGCCATTATTTCATATGCAAAGATGAAACATTAAGAATTATTCTGACAGTCTTGAGCATGAAGCAATAAATGATACTAAATGAGTGGGTTTATACAGAAGAAGAGTTGATCCACAAAGTTCTTCCTCCCCCCCCCTTCAAGCTTCAATATATAGTAATCAAAACCAGATAATTTCTGCGTCAACAAATACTTTAAACTATTTAAGGTTCTTTCCTACTTAAAACTGACTGGAAACATTCATAACAACCATAACACAGTATTTTGGGGAGTATTTTTTACAAAGGGAACTCTGCCCATGTGCTACCCTCATCTTCATTAAATGACCTGTTTACCTGCAAAAGGTGAAATCTGGGTTCTCTGGCAACTCAGTCCAGTGCATCAGCTTCTGGCAAGGCATAACCCCATCGTCCTCTGCTGTCTCTTCCAAACACCAAAACTCATTCATCCTGGCATTTGTCTAGGAGCCTGCCTCACACTGTTGTGTCCAAAATCATCCTGATAGAATCTAGCACCTTTATTTTAGGTACATAATTGATCTAGTACAGTACTTTTTTTTTTTCCTCTTTGCTGAACTTCTGCACTGCATTGCAGTTATGCTCTAAACTCTCGAGATATTCGAGTGGCAGGACTCTTCAGTTTAAAGCAGTAGTGAAACTCGAGTGTTGCTCTCTCATTCCAACCAAACACAGCTAGCAGCCGAAACCTCCTCTTCAGTTCGTTTCAGGCTAATAACAAGAGTGGGAGCAGGAACAAGTAGCAGTAAGCACAGAGCTGGCAGAAGAGATGCTGAACTACATTGTATGTATGTCCTGCCTTTTGTCAGACTTTCTCTCATTTTCAAGCCATACAGCCTGGCAAGATCAATTCCTCCTGTGCAGCTTCCAAGAATGAGCAGACAGTGTAACATGCATTGTAGTAACACATTACTGCATCTAAGTTTACTATAGCCCATGTTCACATTCACAATTGGAATATTTGTCTCCTGTGCAAATCATAAAATAGAGCTTAATATGTTGTTTTGCACACCTCTTGATCACAGCGAGGTCTCCATTTGCAGTGGCCACTTGATAGCAAATCCAGAGGATTCCTCCTTCAGTATTAATGCACGATTTGGCAATTCTGACAGGCCACACAGACTCGCTGATCTGCCTGAACAATTCTCCCCAGCTGCAGCTCTCCTTGTATCCTCCACGGAAATGTAACTCTGCAGCGCCAGCGAGTAAGAGCCATCATTTGGCTTGTTTTACAGACTAAAACAAAGGATAGTCTTAGAGTTCTTACACTGAACCTTTATATGCAAGGACTAATACAGAACTGACTAGTCTTAGAGTGCCTTTGGGGAAGTTCATATGTTTGCAAAATGCAAAAAATGCAAATCTCCAAAAGGGAGGAAATGGAAGATAAACTGCATTTTTTTGTTTGGGGCAGCTTGTATCTTTGGTCTCAGCTTGTAGGCAGTCTATGTAACCCTTAAAACATGTCAGCTAAACCAATACAGAACAGTTGTTTAAAACTTCACCGATACTTCATAATCATCATTGCAACTGCACTGTTAGCTGTGTTAAATGCTCCTAAAACTGACACTAGCTATTTGTTAACAGTAATGCCACTTGGTTTCTAATGCACATGGACACCTACCTCACTAGGCACATAATAGAAGAAAAGATGCAAGTCACTTCAAAGCAAAAGTTGTTAAATAATATCAATTTTAACTGCAGGCCTTTGCTCTAGAACTGTTCGCATTTTAAGAGATCATAGGCTTGCTGCTGAGCTAAAGCAAATCTCATGTTTGGGACTACAGTAAGATCCTCTACCTCATTTTACTTTAAATACCTTGTCTAGCACTGGTACTTGAGCTGTGCTAATGAAATACAAATTTCCAGATGCAAAACTCTGGGGGACATTCAACAATCTGCTTTTGTAATAATCTGCTGTAAACTCAAAATGCTAATTTGGGGATTAAGTATTAATTTATTTCCTCTACAGGTCATCGGATAGTCTCATACAAGCCTTCTAATTAATATTTAACATACCTATTTTAGATGTTGTTTATCTGGGTTAGATTTACTCAGCTGTTTTTTCCTTCTTTGCGGGAGCAGTAGTCTTTACAACAATAAATGCACATCAATGCATTTCTTTCAAGAGTACCACTCAGTCTCTTACTTATTTTTCATAGCTAACCAGGTGCTGAAGTTTGGAACGCTGGTCAGTACTTCCAACACGTATGATGACTCGGGGATTGTGACCATTGAGACGGACAAGCCTTTGCTATGGACAATGGCTATCAAAAGATAAGATCAGGTACAGCTGCCTTTTCCGATCTGACCCACTCAAATGACTGCAAGATTTCACTGAATTCAGTGAAGACAATAAAGCTGTTCCAAAAAGATATAAGCAGGCACTGATTTTATGTACTGAATGGCAAACAAATCTGATATAGAAGTCACCTGAGATCAAATCAAGATTAGCAGCAATAACTGAGCACTTTATTCTGGTACCTCACACCACCTAATCAGAAGACACATGAGCTGCCACCCAATACAATCACAAACAGAAGTGAATGTAAAGAAACTGTTACTGCTTATCTGGTTAGTTCAGACTATTTTTACAAAGTATTTTATTCCAATACTGAACTATTTTTTCCCCTTTTGCTAAGAGGAAATACAGTACACAGTTGCACATAGTATAACTATACTAAAAGGTGATAGCACTAAGAGTAGTTAATCTCATTTTTCTGTCCTGGTTTGTAACATGCAGGTGCTGGTGAAGATTTCTCAAGAAGAGCAGTAATTGAACTTTTCTACTTATGAAGCAAGTTTGTGTACTGAAGAAGCTTCAGTTTTGCTGTAATACCAATATCAGATCTCCCGGTATAAAGTGCTTTTAAAGTCTGTAATGGAAGTAGCACTGTAACTAACTTCTGCAAACACCAAATGCTTACAATAAGCTTTCTGGAATGAAATATAAATTGCTTAATCTCAATCTGAGGAGGAAGAGCATTGCATCTACCAGAGTTTTTACAGGCTTAGTTTTTAAAATCAAAATATTCAGTCATTTACTAACGGAAACTTCCAGGTCAACAAAAACAGAGCCCTTTATAATTCTGTGTGCAGTTGTCTTAGAGAACCACTATCCAAAATGGGTGTATATCCTATCCAACAGTGTAAGCAAGTTGTTGATTCGCTGAAGGACTTCTTAGTATCTCTGACAACTATATTAACCTCAAACTGTATATCTTAGTAATCAGCTAAGTTTGGCTTTCTTAATTATGCCATCAGAGTAAGGACTGGCAATGCAAGTTCTTTATTTGATGGAGGTTTTTTTCCAGTCAAGTACATAGTATAACGTAACAGGACTTCCAAATGCAGAAAGGAATTACAGGTAATGATGGTGATTCCAGAAATTAGTGACAAGAATTCCAGTTGATAGATTTTTCAATCACCACTCGAGAGGATACAGTAATGCTGTTTCCTTGCTGTCTACTTTAGCTGGAACAATGCCGTTTACTAAGCAGTAAATTAAGCATTGGAATAGCTTCTGAAGAGAGGCTGTACAGTTGTCACCCTTGGAAGTTTTCAATACCTGACTGGACAAAGCCTTAAGCAACCATGTCAGAATGCAACACTGACCCAACTTTGAGCAGGAGGTTGGACTAGAGACCTCCCAAGGTTCCTTCCTACCTGAATGACTCTGTTATGGTTTAAAGAAGTAACAAAACAAACAAAACAAATAAAACACTCTACTACTACTAAAAAAAAAGCCTGTAATGTAGACAGGTATGATCACATACACTTTAAAAGAGGAATAAGATGACAAGAATGTTTGAAAACCCAAACTGAGCTCGTTTAATAGCAAACAAGTTAAAGCTGTGAAATCTTTGCAGCAAGTGTCACAACACCTTGTTCTTCATGATGAATATTCAGCCGCCTCTGTTGAGAGAACAAAGTAATCAGTTTCAACGAATCAAGTGTGATCAAGCAATCCCATCTGAAGTCTAATTTATCCTCCCACCATTGCCTTGTTAGGACAAACATTACTACCGTTACAGCTTATCTACTATTTTCAAACATTTCTCCTTGCCTAGACCACAACTCTTACAGGTATAAGCAAGCCACATGTCACAGTCACAGAATAGTATTTAACTTGTTCCAGTGCTAGAAAAGGGATTACATCAGCTCTGGAGAATCTCAGGAGTTTTAATTGGTAGTGTTAATATGTCAGTTCCACCACTGCCAGTCAACTTAAGGGTCAACTTTTTCATGCTGCAACGTTCATTCTAAAAGGTATTTTACAGAATGCAGTTACAAGTAAAACAAAGTTTCAAACATATCTAGCACTCAGTAAATGAAACAAGACCAACTTTGGTCTGTGCCCTGTCACCTTCCAGCACAATCACTCAGTTTTCTCTACCTTACCATCCATGCATTTACTTTGGATACCCAAATTATAAACTGGAAATAGTAAGAGTATGTAAGATCCAAATAAAGTAAATGTTCTATGATCAAACACACACTGTGGAACTGGAACACAAAACATTTAATGTTCAGTTTTGAAGCAGAATACTTGAAAAAAACCTGAAGAACTATGGATCTAGTATTTTGCAGCATGCTAAATTAACAACTGCTTCCTGATCAAGTCCTTTGAATCAAGTAATACCTGTCATATTACACTACCATGTGAAATGCAGAGATCCTAAAGCAACATGGATCCTGTAGGGCTCACTAACATCCTCTGTTTAAAACTGAACAGGTAAAAACGAATGTCAAATTTAGTGAAATTAAAGGTCATATTTACTTACACAATGATATTGTTGATTGGGATATGGATCAATTTGACAAAGAAACCAATAAATCCCATTATCGCAAAGCCTATTGCTGTTGCCATGGCAATCTTCTGGAACTCTATAAAACCAAAAAAATTTTAGTCTAGGAAGCCTCATGTATGGCATACAGGAGATGTGCACTACAGTGACCACAGGAGAGAGATCTCTTTAGAAAATGGTAACATTAACACAGGAAGCAGTTCAAAAGCAAACTGCATTGACATTGAGAAACAAATCCACTTTTTAAGAAGACAGATGAGATTTTAAAAGAAGATGCTGCTTTCCACAAAGCATGGCCGATCTTAACTTTTTTAAATAATAAGCAGAATCAGAAATACCCACAGCTCATAACAATTTATGGAACACTTATTCCATTATCTTTACTTCATATCCCTACAAGGCCTGAAAATAATCCCCAATACAGTATAAAAAATGGAAAAGCTGCATTTACGTCTGTCACAGGAAGACATATTAAGTCCCCGCAGAAATCGAGTACTTAAGTGATATTCTCAATTATTTTAAGAAAGCAACCATGAAATGGACTAGGAAAGTCAACAGCCCCTCACAACCCTGCCAGTCTGACAGTGAATGAAGTTCCTTACTGATCTCAAAAGATGTCAGTAAACTTCATCCTGAGCATGTGAATAAAGCATCATAACTACTGCCATTAAGGACAACCAGTTGCATTCTGGTTAGAGTCACAGCTTCTCTCTAATGCCTTTGAGAAAATCCAAACACCTCCTCTTCTATACTTCCAGCAACCAAGTTCTTCCTGTCACAATCAGGCAGTCACCTGACAACTGTGAAGTACAGAATGGGCACTGCAAAAAGCAATCCTAGCTCCTTTTGGGTCTCCTAAAAATGAAGTGTTTCCTGCAAGGTCAAGTAACAGTTTCCTCCAGAATTTCCCCCAAGTTGACTGCAATCAGTCAAACCTGACTGCTGTTATTTATCTTTTCAAAGCGCACACAAGTTCTTCTCAGAGCAGTTTACCTAATACATGAAAACTATTACTTGCCTGTCTGAAAATGGCCAATTTCAGCTACTTAGCCTGTTTCATAAGGTGAATTTTAGTGCCACTCTCACACACCTGACTGATACATACCAGAAAAGGACACATTCAAGTATTATTATATCCAGAACCATAAACCCATTAACAACTGGATAACTGCTCAAGTTTAAATCTCATACTGAAAGATGAGAAACATTCATGACAAATGAATCAAGTCACATACAGAAGGATACATGGTAAAATATAAGATGAAATAAGGATTGCTTCTGGGTTTTTTGTGGTTTACCTTTCCTGTCAGGCTTGGTGCATCTTTTAACAAGTCGTATGGAGTCTTTTACAAACTGACGGCTGGGTTCCACGAATTGCATTACCTGATCCATGATTACCTGCAAAGATGAATGGATTTAGTATGGGCGGTGCCATGTATATACTGAAAGGGAAAATTTTTTTTATTACAGAAGTAGGAGTTACCTACAAAATTCGTAAAGACTTAAGATAAAGTGTCATACTCCAACCTAACCGGACTTGAAAAGATACTTCCATTTTGCAGAAAATAAAGACGCTGTATCAATACATGAACATGAGGACCTACCACTGCCTGCAAAAAATATGAAAAACTATGCCTTTCAGCATAGCAGATGAAAACGACAGCTCCATCACAGCTTGCTTTCAGCTTATGTCCTACGCTGTGTTTCTGAGGACACTGCTGAAGGTGTCTAAACATACAAAAGTCACCGCTCTCAAGAAATCCCCAAGCCAAAGCTTTGGGAGGGTTGGTGTGCACCGAGGGAAATACCGTGGCCTGATCTCGTTCTCCAAACAAGCACCTGCCAGCGCTGCCACCCCAAGCACGACACCGGGCTGGAGGGGTCTGCGGTCATTAATTAGCACAGGCCCTCCGATACGAGGGTCCCTCTCACGTCTCCCCGCGACGCGACGCGACTCGACTCGACTCCCCTCCTCACCCCTGCGGCCGAGGCCGGGCCGCCCGGCCTGCCCCAGCTCCCCCGCCCCGCCGCGGGACGGGCCGCACGGGCCGGCGGCCTCGCTCCAAGGGAGCCCGGGCCCCCGAACCCCCCGGGGAGGCCGGCCCAGCGGGCCTGCGAGCCGGAGCCGGGCCCGGGGCTCGCTCCCCCCGCTCCTCAGCCCCCGCCGCCCGGGCGGAGGGGCGACAGCGCGGGGCGGCGACAGCCCGGGGGTCCCCGCGCCGCCCTTACCGCTCCCGCTGCTGGGCGAAGGCCACGTCGCACGGCGGCGGAGGGCGGTGACGTCAGCGTACGCGGCGGCGGGGGCGGTGACGTCAGCGCGCCCGGCGAGCGGGGCGGGGCGGGTTGGGTTTGTTTTAAGAAGAAAAAGGAGGATCTTGAGGGTGGGGCTTTGGTTGGGGTTGGTTTTTTTTTTTTTCCTTTTCTTTCCTTTCTGGTTCCCGGGGCCCCTCGCCCTCTCTCCCGCCGCCTGGGCCTAGTGGGGGGAGCGGCGCGGCCTGGTGTCCGGGCAGAGGGGCCCCGGCCGGCTGCAGCCGGGGCCGGGGGAGGCCTCAGCGCCTCGGGGCGGGCAGCCGGCGCGCAGCGCGGGGGGAGCCTGTCGGTGCGGCCCGGCGGGGGCTGCGGCGCGGCGGGGGCTGCGCAGCTGTGCGGGTTGATGCGGCTGTCACGTACCCGGGCGGCGCGTCCGTCGGCGTTTGGCAACGAATTTGCTTTCCCGCGCGGTTACAGCCGTAGCATCCGAGAGCCTCGTGGCGGGAAATAAAGGGAAGATGGTACCAATATACCTGTGACAAATGCTGTTCGGTGAAGGGAGGGGGGGAATAAAACCCAACATGAAAAAGCTACTCAGGCTGTGATTGCCCGTGAGTCAGACATTTATTGATTCATAGGAGTGCTGAAGCCATCACGGACCACAAGAGTTCATCACCTTTGAAAACATAGACTCCTGTGGTTTGGTTTTTTTGTTTGTTTGTTTGTTTTTTTGTATAGAGGAGTGTGCAGCCCAGCACTTAGAAATGGGAAAGCTTTTTACATTTCAGCACCGCAGGTGTAATGTAGAACGCTTCCTTGCATGAGGGGGTAAAAGAGGCTGTTGCTGCCTAAAGTGAGTCCTTCCTGGCAGTTTTCAATAGGAAAATCAGATCATGTAACAGGTGAAGGAAGAGCAAAGATAACATTTATTGATTTTTATCCTTAATTTGCTTTTGATATCATTAATTTTGGTCTAGAACTCTGTTCCTGATTGGCTGCCACCTTTGCGTGTGTTTTGAGTACCCAAGGCTTACTAATTTTTCAGTCAGGCTGTGGGGCTTTTGCGGCCAGATCAGGCAAATACTTTGCTGATCTCAACTCACTATTGGATTTAAGTGTGCACAAAATATTTTCTGGGCTTAACTTTTTTTCTGACAGCTTTCATGACAGATAAAGTACCATCAGAGCAGGGGGTTGTTTGATATTCCATGGATTTTTTTGGCAGCTGCCTTCCTTGTCTTTGCCCACAGGGCAAGTCCTTCAGTATTATTGATCTCTTTCAAACATGAGCTTTCTCTTTGGCTTTGGAGGTTTATTGCCATGGGCTCCTCTACAAGTTTTCTCCAAAAGCCTGGCTTTGAACTGGATTTTGCTTTGAATCAGACCTCATCTAGCACTACACCTCAGACAGGGCTGTAATTTTGCTGGCCAAATTCCGTTAGACCTTTTCCATTGGCACACCAGCACAGAAAGATCACAGTCAGTTAGGCCTCCCACAGCAGATATGCGTATAATTTGTCTCTTGTTTTTGAGGCCAGTTTGCAGTCTGCAAGAATGAGCAGTGTCACCACGCAGGGAGAGGAAGATCCCTAAGGAAAGCAGCTGAGCGCCTGATAGCCGTAGTGCACAGTGCATGGTGGGGCAGAGCAGGTTGCTGGTTCTCTGCATGACAAGTCAGTACATGGAGGCTGCCTTTCACGTTTGTTTGGTTTGGTTTGGTTTGGTTTGGTTTGGTTGTTTTTTCCCTTCAGTGTGACAGATAAATGCCAGAGAGTTTACCAACAGAGGAAACATATTTCCAGCTGTGCTGCGTGATGAGCCTTGCTGGAAACCATTGCTGCAGAGCAATGGTTTTCACAGCACTAGGTTCCTGTAACCAAATGGCAATGATTTAAAAAAAACCTAACCTGAATCAATCAAGAAGACACATGCATGAAACAATTCATGGCATAGACTTCTGGCTGGATTAGGTTATGATTAAAAAGCATTCACTGCAATAAAGGTTTGTGTTCTCCCCCCCCCCTCAGTTCTCTATTTTAGGTTGTTTTCCTCAGGAGAAACATTGTGGAGAATCCTAGCAGGTACTGCCTGGCTTAAAAATGTGACTTTGTTATCACAGGTTTGTTAACCATGGGTTGTCTGTGATGGAGTAGAAGATGGGGATTGTCCTCTGTCTCAACTGTCCCTTGCTCTCCCATGATGAGCTCTCTTCTTTCCCTGCCAGGCTGCAGGTTTGGACTTCAGCAAGCAGCTTGGGGGAGAGGCAGAGTCCTGTTTTGTGCACAGAGCATATTTGCTGTTCTTCCTCAAACTCTTCTCCAACATTTATTTTTTTTAGTGTCCTTGTACTCACATATTGTTACTTAGACTTGGTCTTCAGGGCAACTATGTTTACGAAGAGTCATCTGCATTTACAGAAGATATGAAAAAGCTTGTATCTCCCAGGCATGCATATTTTTTTCATTGAAAGCTAGACTATCGCTAGGGCGGTTTGTTTCTACTTCTTTATGGTTGGGGAAGAAAGTGGTGTGCTTGCACATATAAATTTTTGTGACAGTTTTACAAGTCTGCATTTACAACGATATCTAAGCAGTAAATAATCATTCTCTTAACAGAAGAAACACAGTTGTTATCCTATATTGTAGTGTGCTAATGCTCATTTGCTTCTGGATATTCATTTTGCATAAACTGGAGCCACATCCTTTTTTTTTTTTTTTTTTTTTTTTTTTTTTTTTTTTTTTTTTTTCCCATACACAATCTTCAGTGTGAGAGGAAGCTCAGCCTCTGCATGCTGAGCTGGTACACGTGTAATCCCCGAGTGGCGCAGGGAGGACAGAGTAGTAGCTCTGAATGAGCCTCCAAGCTTTCCTGCGGGAGGTAACCCTGCTTTCCCTACCCTGCCCCTGCTCCATGCCCAGGCAAACGGGAAGAGCAAGTGCCTGCTCCTGTTCAGGCTTCTGTGGGGCTGGTGCTGCCTGGCCTCAGCAGCAGCTCAATGGAAGGGGAAGTGCTCTTCTGTCTGCACGCTGGAGGGGAGAGACCTGGCAGCCTGGCTTTTTTGTTTTATGGAGTACTGCCCATGTCCTAGAAGAAAATAACTTGTGATCCCAGCAGGTCTCCTATGGCTGCACAAAAAGTGATACATTTGGGATATGGAGTCTTGCTGAACTATCTCCTTCCCATCCCACGATAGGCAGCAGGAATTGAGATGCTCCCCAGTAGGAAGGGCCAGAGGGGTGAGCAGGAGGCACAGCCAGCTCTGTGCCCAGAGTTTCCAAATGCAGGGCACGAGGCAGATTTGAACTGGAAGGAGGCAAGGCAAAAGACCAGTTGCTTCCCCAGGGGAGTTTTTGGGATGGATGGATTGTTTGAGGAGGGTAGCCTTGGCGGACAGAATCTGACTTGCCTTTACAAATTTGAGGGGAAAGTAGTTATCCTGAGAGGCAGCAAAAACAAAGAAAAAGACTAAGAAAACTATGAAGGTGGCAGCTAGTGGACTGACATACACAAGGAAAACAGGCCTCTGGGGACAGTGGGCATCTGGGTATGCTCTGGGACAGAAAACAGACATAGCAGAGAACAAAGACCACACAGCAGCAAGAGATTTACAGCCCAAACAAGGGAAGAGTGCAGAGAAGGAAGAGCGAGAGGAGAAAGCAAGGTGATGGTGTGAGAAAGGTGTTAGGGGACCTCCTTGGACAGAGCAGCCTGTTGAGCAGGGCTGCAGGTAGATGCCCCCTCAGATTTTCAAAGGCAGCACTGTAGCCCCATTGACTGAAGTCATGCTAGTGATCCATCACTTGACAGTCAGTGGTGTTGGATGACTAAATGACTATAAAATTCAGTCTTTAGAAATTGCTAAGATATGTGGGACCTTTTATTTCTTAATTTTACATTATCGTAAATATGTTTGATTAATTTATATCTTGAGAAACCTTTGGAATATCTATGTGCTTCTGACATTTAAAAATTATTTTTAGCTTTTTGTTCTCCTAAACGATCCTGAGGCTCTGTTTGGACTTGATAAGCATATCTGCATGATTTACGATGGGAAGAAAGATGATTTCCCTCCTCAGTAGCTGTACAGATGCAGGGGAAGAACATAAATGAGGAATTAATGTTAGGAAGGAAATGATAGCTCATATGTGGGGTTCAGAAGGAAATGATGAAGTGCTTGTGGTCCCTGTCTTTGGGTTAGCCTCATTAATTATAGAAATGTCACTAGATCAGGCTTTAATGCCATGGTTGTGAAAGGGAATGTCGCTAGTCTGAAGCAGTCAACAAACCCCATCCTTTGATTTGTGCTGCTTAATATTCAGTGGAGATGAAATGTGGGGATGAGGGAGGAGTGCTGTTAAAATAAATTTTTACCAGTGTTAGATTTATTGTGTATAATTTTAAAGATGACCTTTTAAACAAAGTCCATGTTCAGTTTAATTTGAAAGACCTGAAGAACTGGAAGATTTGTGACTGTATAACGATAGACGCAATATGAGATAAACAAGGGCACTATACTAAAATGGCCTCACTAAATGATACCTCAGACTAAAAAGATCTTAAGATAAGGTTTCTAGATAGCAAAAGCAATGTAAGGAAGTTAAGAGAGGAAGAGGTGTGCCTCCATCAGCTGTTCAGGTCTGAGAGGTAAAGAAAAATCAAATGCTTACTACTTTCTCTGATTCAGTGCTTGTAATAATACTGTTTTGTTTCAGCACAGCTGGCACTGATGGCTTGATTTCTCCTAATGTTAGCCACTTCTCAATTCTTTCTTTGAGATGTACTACTTTTTAAGTTCATGGTTTGGTTTTTTTGTGCCAGTTAATATCATTATCCCATAGTTTCTGGGCTCATCCAACAAAAAGTAATAAGAAAAGTAACTTTGATAAACAATGGGCCAGAGAATGCTTCCTCTAAATCTTGCTCTGGTAAATGGCAGCTGACCATACAGGCCTCGTCCCCACCTTTGCAGTTGCCACCTGAAGATTTTTGTGTATGATAAGAAAAAAATTACTCAATTCTTTGTAATAACATCACTACTATGTCAGTAAATGCTAATTACAACCTCAGATTAAAAAGAAAAAAAGCTAAATTAAAATTGAAAATATTCTTAACCTTAAGATGATTTTTTTTTCCCCCCTGAGGACAAAGTTTGATTAAAAATGAGGTGATAGCTTTCTTTTTCTAGCAGAAGAGTATTTTATGTCAGCAGAAACATTTTCAGGTGCTTTGTGTACATTTAGACATTAAAAAATGGCTTTCAAAAATATGCAATGGTTGCATGTATTATACATAAGACTCAATCATATAGTGGATACAGAAGTAGCAGCAAAAAGTGCAAGCAAAGCATCTTTTTAGGTATATTGAACATGGCCCCTGTCTGCTTCAAGCCAAGATGACAGAGCAACCAATTTGTTCAATAACCATGAGCAAGCAGTTCATCGGTGCATGGCTATAGTGTCAAAACGTTAATTAAAAGCCCCACTTCTAGTACAAGATCTTGTTTTACTTTGTTTTGGCAAACCTGCACTTCCTTCAGTTTGTAAAGTGTACCGCATGCCTCTTTTTGGTATTTTATAAGTACAATAAACTAAAACTGTATTTTCTTTCTGTGATGTTTTAATACACCTTCTACTCAGTTTGTGGCTTGGGAGTAACTACTCAAGATGTCTGTTCCATCCTGGTAATGGGGTCAGCTGAGCTGGACCCCAGTCCTACTATCATGATACATGTTTTGGTATAAAAGCTATTTCATTGCATGTCATCTCCAGTGAGGTCCATAATCCCAGCTGGCTAGGAGTGTGGGCCAGAATGCCATCTCTTTCTCTGGAGGTAAAAGGTGTTTCTTCAGCTTTTGCCTGTTGTAAAACTGTAAAAATATGGAAGAAGTTGAGAGCCACCACTTTATGAGAGTGGGAACCATCTGATGGGTAGGGCAGTGAGCAGCTGAAAGAATAGAGGTGGACAGAAAGAAAAAAAAACCCTTCTTAGCACTGAAAAGAGCAATAACTTACTTGCGCCTAGGGTTTTTTAACATCTTTTTTCCCCGCTGATCTATATAAAGTTGGTTGGCTGCCTGTCTTTGTTCCTGCTTTCCGATTAAGTAGGACATTTGCCTTTGGCTCAGATTAAGCTTTCATAATACTGTTGAGGTCTCCTGAATTTTGCCAAGTGCCTGTGCCAATGCAGACATGTCACTGATTTGCACAGGAGCTGTGTGCTTCAGGCACGCTAGCAGCATGTGCTTTCACAAAGGGTGCCTTGGAAACATACTCTAAATATGTAATAACTTGGGCATAAAAGAATGCAGAGAAGTTTGGGTATGTCAGAACTGAAAATCAGCTTTGGAAGATTTTACAGGGATGGGGATCATTCTCGAACTTCAGAAAACTAAAATTGCAAAGTTTTGTTTTTTAATGTACCTTCTTCATACTCTTTTGAAGATATTTTTAAATGCCCCCCTTTCCTCCTTTCTGCCTTCACAAATCTTCACTCTGTGTGTAACCTAAAAAGAAATATGGATGGATCTGGGATTTTTTACTATTTCCGTTTCTGCGTACTCAGTCTGAGGAACCTTGATGGGACCTACTGTTCAGCAGGCAGAGATAGAGTGTCTCTGAACTGTAGGTCCTTTAAAGATGCCTTGAGACCAACCTGAAAGTGTTGGTCATTAGAGAAGCAGTTTTGCTCGGTCAGTAGTTGAGTGCATGATCCTCCTCACATGCAAGTCAGAGCGCTGAGGGAGAAGCTGCTTTTCACAGCATGAAGAAGCTGTAGACCTTTCTTGCTGTTGTCTGAATCTGCAGCAGTCTTGGTGAGTTTTATTTGATCCTGCACAGGGAATAATAAGGTTCAGTGGATTACTGTGCTTATTTATCTCACCCGTAATGCTCCCAGTCTTTATTGGTGAAAAGTATTTGGGGAATCTTCTGTTCAACTGGTACAAATGTATCCAGCAGTTTTTCAGCACAAAATTGCTGGTAGTTCCTTAGCCCCGTCAGCAACGGTTGCAATTAGAGCAGGCAATGAAATATTTGTAAATCTTATTTCTCTCACTTCCTTTCCCAGTAAGATAAAAATCAATTACTTGCATCATTGGAGAAAAGAACAGAAGCCTGAAAGATGGTGTTGGTTTAAAAAATAAATACCTGAGGATCTAGCACTTTCCAATGCCAGTTTATTAGCCAGATGTCACTTCCTCTTAATCATGGAGTTAGTATTGTAAAACTGTCCAAAATGTTGGAGTAATGAGATTTAGGAAGTTTCAAAAGTGAGTTCTGCTAACATTACGGTAAGTTTGTGTCTGTTCTCCAACTCCTGAACCAGTCCAAACGCTTTCTTTAATAATTAGATGGAAACATTTCAATGGCAGCATCTCTGCAATTTTGGCAGCAAGTGACAGCCCCAGGCATTTTTTAATTAGCACCTTTTTGAAATTGTTAGCTAAATTAGTCAAGTATGAAATAATCTTGCCCAAATGATTATCTGCAGATTGCACTTTGAACCTTGCATCTGTCTTAATGTGTGGACACACTGCTATCCTGATAATGCTATTAACTCGATTGCGTATCTCGCTTCTAGCAAATTCATGGCACATAATCTGAATGAAATCTGGCGTACCTTTATAATATTTATTTTAAAAGCGCCTGGCAGCTGTTTGGGACTGTCATTTATAATATTACAGTTTTCAAGTGTAGTCAACAGCACTTTTCCTTATTACCTGCAACAGAGAACTTGATCTCAGATGTATTTCATAAATATAAATCATTAATTTTCGTTATTCTGGGTTTATGCAGCTGGAGTAAAGATACCTGCTCTGGGCCTGTAAGAGCTGTAATCCTGATTAGAACCTAATGCTGAGTCAAGCTGTGAAATTGATATCACAAGGCGTTATTGTCCTGATCTTTGGAGTTATTCGTTGAATTTACTATTTCGCTCTTCTTGCATAAAACTATATGTGTAAGAACCTAATACTGTAAAATAATAATCCATATGTAATATAACAGTGTCACTGACAAACATTGCCTGATTTTCCTGGGCTAAGGAGGCTATGCATAGTCTCAGAAGCACACTATGCTCATAACTCTACCCCAGCTCATGTGCAAGCGTCCTTTCTGCAACCATTCCTTTAGCCTACTCCGTCCCTGCTCACTCCTAAGCCTGATTTTAACTATAAAGGAATAGCCTGCCCTTAACTGCCCTTAGTTAGCTTCTGGGAAGACGTCTGGTGCTTAGGGAAAAAAACTTGTTCAGTACATCCTACCTGTAGGAGTGAGGTAAGGAGGTGTTACTCTGTGTTTCCCTACTGTGATGGGGCCAGGGAACATTCAGGTGTGATATGTAATGTAAGTAGAAAAAATTAAATTTTTGGTAGCGTGATGGTGTAAGAGGTCTGAGCTGAAGGAAATTATGAGCTGAGGAGCCAGAGAAAATGCAAGGTAAAGCAGTGAAGGTCTGGTTACACTGTCAAAGTACAGAAACTCTTTTTGTTTCATTTTCTTCTAGTACTTCTTCTTGCTGTACTTCTGTGTTAAGCCAATTTGGCAATTAAATGGCAAAGGGAAACATCCTCTGAGGCAGGGTACAGCAGTGTGATTTGTCTGTATTGAACTATCTCCCCATGTTATTTAGATAGCTCAGCTGAAGGAAGTGGTGGATCCTCAGGAGCCTAGTCTACCTTGGGTGCAGGATAAAGATGCCTGGTGGTTAGTATCCCGGCTTTGAGTCCGGGATCTATGGTGGCTGGTCTGTACATTTGCAGGGGTTCTCATTATTCCTTTGGGGCTGCAGTGTAGATAGACCAGTATTTAGACTCCTACAGATCGCTTATACGCATGAACCTGACAAACATATTGGCCACCAAACATGATGTAATTAATTGTGAGTTAATCATTAAGCTACTAAAACAATATTAAATGCTGGGAAATCTAAGGCTTCTGTCTGCTGTATAGATTTAAGGCTTTTAAGGGCTAACAAATACTTTGTTATCGTCAGTTCAGCATTATTGATATCCTTGGCCTTTAAACTATACAGCTTCTATTACATGAATTAGGGTCTTTTATTAGGTCAACAGCTTTTTAATTCTAATCTTACTGGCAGTCCGTAGCTTGTCATGGATTGGGAGAGGCAGTGCTAATAAGACTTCTGATTTTTAAAATAATTCCAAAATACAGTACACAGAAAATACCCATGATTGAATGCATGATCCTCCTCACATGCAAGTCAGAGCGCTGAGGGAGAAGCTGCTGTTCTTTTCTTTTACCCTAGAGGAGTGAATGCCTCACTTCCCAGGGTTGCAGCCTGAGAGGGGGCCAGTGGATATGAATTATCAAATAAATAATCTCTGTGGAGCTTTTCTCGATAGACAAGACTTGAATAGGTCCTGAGGGCTTGAGAGGACTTGAGTAATATGGGATCTACTATAGCAGTCTTAGGCTCCATCTCCTCTCTTACGGGAAGGATAAGGAACCACAGTTGGAGTCACTTGCAGATTTCATGTGGGTAGCAAACTCCTCTGGAAATAAATGGCAAACACCAGTTTGTTCCAGTCTTACAACTTTTAAGAAGCAACCACTGATAAATTGTAGTACGAATTGGGCTGGGCTTCCTTTTGGACTGCAAAAAGGTTTTATACATAACTCCCTCCTTTTCTGTGAGGTGAGTCTGCTTTATGTCATTTTAAAACATTGATAATTCTACTCCAAGTGCTTTTTCTAAATACACAGTTGCACTATAGGGGTATCTAAGTACAAGCGCTGAAGCCAGGTAATCTTTTGTTGGCTGTACTACTGAGATCAGTCCTTTAGGTCTGAAGTGTGCACCCACCCATCGTGCAGCTAAAATGGAGGGGCGTGGTGGTGTGCTGCTCTGTCAGTTCCTTTTTGTTTCTTGGAGCATTTTTGCTTTCTTTTCTTGGAGCTGACAGGACTACACCTTATTCCTAGGCATTAGATCTTGGCTCAGTCTCTAGTCTGCAGTTAATTAGTCATGTGGCTTTGGCCTGCCTTACTAGTAGTCCTCAAGTGCTGCATTGTGTGTCTGTAGATTTTACTTATCAGATAGCTATTGTTAAATCATTTATAGTATTGTCTGCATTGGTTTCAAACTCTGCCGACCCTTGAATGCAGCACTGAATGCAGATGTTCTTCAGTCTTCTCTGGCTCTTAATTACCTCTGCAAGCTGTTTTGCAGGATGATCTTTACTTGTCCACCCTTAAGACTCCTGAGCTTTCTTGGTGCTGCTTGAAATGCTGTCACCCTCATCAAACGTTCCCAAGTCGTTGGAACAGTCCATGGAGTGGAAGATATTCCATTCCTTAATCCCAAACCTTACTTATAAATGCTACCCTGTTAGCCACAGCTGGTGCCATTTGACAAAATCCAGCTTGTTCTGGCTATCTTCAGGGAGAGTTGTTTGGTACAGTACTGTCCCAGCCAGCCTCGGGGGCTAGAGCCTGGGAAGGGGACAGACAATCTCAGAGCATCTGACAACTCCAAGGTCTGTGAACACATAGGCTATCTAGAGGTTAATTTATCAGCTCCTGGGCAGTTTCAAATTGTGCTTCTCCAAATGGGTCCTCAGGGTAGTAAGCCATCTGTAGCTATCTTTCTCTCAGGATTTTTCTCTGAAAATTGAGTTTACAAGACATTACTTTTTAAAGGTCATCTAGCAGTGGTGACGTCCTTGATTCTGCTGATAGGCTGCCTGTGCCAAACTAAAACTGTGGTGCTGGGGAAGTTTTGTAGTTGCAAGTCTTTTGGCATCTGCAAATACCAGCGGAGGAGGGTCTGTTTCAGAGTAGAAAGTTAAGTAGCATTCATACTCTGTGAAAGGCTCCCCAGCTACCCTCCACTTGGGAGTTTTTCCATCTGCCAGAGGTGGAGAAAACCTTCTCATTGATCTTATTTAGCACTAGCAAGATCTCGATGACATTTGGCATTTCTGTCCCATACAACTCAGTGTTCACATGACTCTGGGGAGAACAGGGCTATTCTGATGGCTACTGACATCTGGACCCTGGCTTCTCTGGCACCAGCCTACTCCTTTGGGGTATGTGCATAGAGCTGCACATTTAGAAAAAGTTCTCATCATTGCCTGTCCCAGTAAAGTTTACTTCTAGGAGACTGGCTGTCAGTATGCCCCAATGAATGGACCTAGTGGCCCAAGGTTTGACTGTCCAGTCTTTGGCCTTCCAGTGCTTTCTCCAGTGTCCCTTTCTGACTTTTTCTTCCAGGGACTCCTCTCAGAAAAGCCCAAGAAGTGAAGATCTTGCTGGAATTTCGGAGACCAGCACAGGTTCTTTTGGTCTAGGCGAGCCATGTTAGAGGAGTTACTTCTTGGTACTGAAGGAAACAAAAGATGGGGAGTGGAGATTGATTGCAGACTATAAGAATCAGAATTTGTATTTGGAAGTCCACATTTGGGTTAGCATCCCTTGTGGCAGTGATTGCATTTCTCAAAGTGTTTTACAAGATGTTTCTAAACTTTAGGTGTTCGCATTGCAAGAACTGATGCTTTTTCGCTGATCAAAGCTATTTCCAGGTGCTGGAAAGAACAGTTGGAGTCATTTGGGTGCCCCAGGGCAAGTGTATGTGTTCCTCTTGCCAGCCAGGTCAGGGTGGCTGCTAGCCTGAGTGCTACGTGACATGAGCCTGCACAGGAGGTGCCTGCAGGTCTGGCTCGGTGTCCCAGGACATCCTTTTCTGGATGTGACTGTCAATGTGCCTGTGGCAGTTCTGAAGTGACAGAGGTGACAGATCCTAAGGCACTATACAAAGGGGCACCTGTCTTTCTGTGAATATTAAACATGAGGACCAGGAATGCCAACATGACATAGAAACAGACGAAAAATACAAACACCACCTGAAAACCTTGAATTTATTCAGACACATAGGAATTACATTTGGAGAACTGAAGTTTTCTGTTCTCGTGTGCATCTCATCCTATAAAAATTCAACTGCTTGATACCCTTTTAGATTTTAAAATACTCAGGTTTATATTTCAGGTTTATTGCCTTTTATGCCATTGTTTGGAAACACTTTTTGTTTATTTACATCTGAGCTTAAAATCGCATTGCAGTACTGCGTTTAGCTACGGTAGCAGATGTTGGTGACATTTTATGGAGCATAAATAACAGCTGTGAGTTGTGAAGTCATAATTCTGTCAGGGGATCCTTTTTACAGTTTATCAAACTAAAAGAGCAAATCTTGAGTGACAAATATGTATGTATTTGCCAGAAGTTTATTTCGGGCATTGGTGGGTATCCACTGCTTCCATGGAGCTAAATATCATGAGGTGTAGATGCTGCAACAACGAACTCGAAGGTGTCCTAACACCCAGAGCAATTCATACATCTGAGAGGATGGATCAGCCCTTTCGTGGGAAGAGTCAAGTGTCCAAATGAGCTTCACAGATATACTGTGGTGAACAGGGTATTTCTGTCTCAGGGAAAAACTGGTCAACTCTCATGTTTTAAATCAGGCTTAAATGGGCCTATTGATTTATTAATGACAAGTAACTGGCAATCAGTGAACTAAACTTTTGGGATCAGTATGAGCAATACAATAGATAAACCCCAATACCAGACACAAGTTGTTAATAAATGCCTACGGATTTCTAAGCACTTTTCTGCAGCTGTCATGGTTTAACCCCAGCTGGCAACTAAGCACCATGGAGCCACTCACTCAATTCCACCCCCCCCCCCCCAGTGGGATGAGGGAGAGAATCGGGGGGAAAAAAAGTAAAACTCATGGGTTGAGGTAAGAACAGTTTAATAGAACAGAAGAAGCTAATAATGATAATAATAACAATAATGATAATAAAAGGATTGGAATATACAAGTGATGCACAATGCAATTGCTCACCACCAGCCAACCGATGCCCAGTTAGTCCCCGAGTGGCGATTCCCCCCAGGCCAACTCCCCCCAGTTTATATACTGGACATGACGTCACGTGGTACGGAATACCCCTTTGGCCAGTTTGGGTCAGCTGTCCTGGCTGTGTCCCCTCCCAACTTCTTGTGCCCCTCCAGCCTTCTCGCTGGCTGGGCATGAGAAGCTGAAAAATCCTTGACTGACTTAGTATAAAGGCTACTTAGCAACAACTGAAAGCATCAGTGTGTTATCAACGTTCTCATACTGAACTCAAAACACAGCACTATCCCAGCTACTAGGAAGACAATTAACTCTATCCCAGTGAAAACCGGGACAGCCGCTCATCCCAAACACATAGATGAACACACACTTGCAGTTACCTGCCCCCCCGTGGCAGCGTGGGTTACAGGAGCGCACCGCGCACAGCTTGCGGGAGGGCTGCAGGAGGCGGGATGCTCACGGTGCTGCGGGGGCAGCCGGCGGAGGTGGCGGTCCCCGCGCGGGACAGCTCTGGCTGTGCCACCCCCCCTCCCTCCGCTGCTCCGGTCCCGCTTCTCACAGCTGCCCAACAGCCAGGCTGCTTTTAGGCGTCTTTTCAAGCTGATGCTTTTTTCCTGAAGTCTCCTGGTTACTTTTTAATCCGCCAGGCGATTGTCTCAGGCAAGTTTTGGCACTGTTAACTTGCTCTTAGCGTTACCGGTTTTCTCCCAGAACAGTTACAGGCTTTTTATCCGCCCCCACCCCCCCGGTTTATGTTCACATTCCTGCCTTATCACTGCTGTTACCCGGGCCACGTTGTCCGGAGGGAGGCGTGCAGGCTCCCCCAGAGCTGAGGAGGGAGGTGAGCCCCGTTCCTCTGCTGCTGGGGTCAGGCGTAGTCTCAGCACATTTTTACCTCTCGTGTTTGCATCCCTCCTCTGTGAGTACCCCACTTACTGCAATGTTGGATTTTTTTAGCCTAAGGTAAGCATAAGCTCACCAAGCTAAGCTTTTGGAGCAGATTGGGTCTCAAAACTGAAAAAAGCAAAGGACACACGTGCGTTGTAACTGTACTGGCCTTACGTGTTAGCAAGGTGCCAACTCCTCTCCTCCCTGCGCTGACTGTGGTGGTTCTTGTCCTAGGAGATGCAGCAGTGCAAAGGGCTTATATATGAGAAGCATCTGACTTATTAGAGGTCTTTACAGGTAATTAAGGCATCTCTACCTCCATTCTTCTTGTAGACATACTCTCTTCTTTTGCCTGGACGTTTTTGTCTGCGTGAAAGTTGGGGACTTTCAACCCTGGTCTAAGGTTTCTTTGGATGTGTTAGCCCAGGAGTGTTTGCTTACATCCAAAAATGTGTATTTCATATTTTCTTAGATTTCTTAGTGCATGACTGTAACATATGGATTAAAAAAAAAGTACTTAACAGGCAGACAGAGCATCTGCCAGCCTTTCTTGGAGTCAACAAAGCAACAGAAACAAAATCAACTTTGAAACCTCTTTTTTTGTAATCAATTGTCATTGTAATCAATTGTCAGATAGCTTTTTATAGGCAAACCAGTGAAAAATATAGTGCTTATTGAAAAATATTCCATAAGAAAAAATCTATTTACATAAATTTTTTAATATATATGTATAATAGGCAAGTCCAGAAGAGAGAATAAAATCTTCCCATACAAATTAATACTCAAGTGTTGTTGAAAAATCTGTTAACGTCTTGCCTTTAAAAAAAAGTGGTCTCATGAGAACACATTTTATTTCCTGTAGTGCACTTTTCATGCAACCATTTCAATAGATAAATCTAAAATGTTCTGTATTGTACCTGTAAGAGAATGTAAATAGTACAGTGAGCCTTTTCTCTCACTAGATGGCATTATTATCCTCAAAACAGTGACAGCCTCAGACTGCTTTTTTCGAAGAAAGAGATGTACAAGAGAGTAGATTTAGTTTATTTAGGTTAACTGTATTTTGTTTGGGTTCCGCAGATGTGGCAGGTTAAACAAGTTTCTGTTGCATCAGTTGTTAATTCTTGAGCTTATCAGGCCTGTTCATTTTTGCTCTGGGTTTACTGGTTTTTGCTATCCATACACTGATCAATATTGCAGAGATTGTGCAAACATAATTCTAAGTTGGCTTGTTAGCAAAATTAGAAAGGGTGGTTCAAGGACTGAAATACACAAAGCAATGTAGCCTCAAGTCCACGTCTTTTTTTCAAGTCTAAGATATATGGACTTAATATACAAGCCAGTGGTGTGTGAAGAAAAACATGGGTTAAGAAATAGGATTCCAGAACTTGGTATTCCAGAAGAGGGAAGAAGCACATCAAGAAGATCAGAAGCAAGGGTGAAAGGAAATAAACACAGACTGAGACCTCGGTGTTCATAGCATGGACAAGGTAGTAAGCTACTGAAATTGATTGATAGGAGTAAAAGGGTGGATTTTAGGAACAATGGGGGGGGGGGGGAAGAACAAACTTTATATCTGAAAAGAAGCATTAAAAAACTTTGTGAATGATATGAGAGCAGAGTAGTTGCCTGCCTTTAGCACCATACAGGGCCAGCCCAGCCTGATGGAACCTGTTGGATGCCTTAGAGCCAAATCCACTCTAAGAACAAACATTGGCCAGGGCCTCCAACTGAAAATGAAGCTCATCAGCCCCAAATTAGTATGAAAGTTAAGGAAGGATGTCCAAGGACTCAGCTTGAGAATCTTTTCAATAATTCTTAAGATTTTCCTGTGTGTCAAGAAGATTTCTTGGCTCTTCTGGATGCAGCTAAATCGTCCCTCCAAGTGACCTTTTGGAGCTATAAAGACGTTCTTGCACAGCAACTTTAGAAAAAGTTAGTTTTACAAAATTCTGGAAAATGTCCTAACAAAGGATACCCCATGCAACTGTGCTGCACAGTGCTTTGGTCTTCATATTCCCCATAGTCATGTGTTATTGTCAGGACAAGCTGTTTAGTTTTCAATTTTTCATTTGTCAGGGAAAATACTTGACTGAAGCATGTCTAAACACAAAATTCTTATCCAGCTGTTATTGCCTTCCTGTTGGTTGTGGCTCATAAAAGATGTTTTTGTTTAAACGTGAAAACAAATAAATAGACTTTCCAGTCCTGTGTCTGCTCTTTTTAACAGGCATGCAGACACAGAGATGCACACATGAATACCTGTGATGCGTAAAGTGTGCAATGAACTGAAGAAGAAAGATTGCAGGGACACCTTCCTGTACAACTTTAAGCAGCCATCTCAGGATTCCCATGATGGCACAATATATGAAGTGACAAATTGTATTCTAGTTCCTGAAGGCATTGAGACCCTGCAGCTGGTCTTAACCCCTCAATTAGGTCCAGCAGCAAGACAACAGAAGGAAGAACAGGGAAGCTTACCACATACACCTGGCACTAACTTAATAGAGCTCTCAGATAAGCCATTTTTCATCTTATCTTTCTTCCTCTGCTTTCAGTGACAACAAATTCTGTGTAATATCATCCTTTTGGGATCAGAGCACCATACCTTCAAGTAGAATACTGGCAAAATCAGACCCAACTTTTCTAAATTCTGAGGTTCATTGCTTTCTCTGGAAATCCATAGAAAGTACAGAAAATTACTTACCATCTGCTTCAAGCAAAACAGATGCAAAGGAGCCAGTTATAGCAGCAGGGAAGTTTCTAGAAGATGAGGGCTAGCATGGTTTGGAAAATGCTAACAAACAGATAATCCATTAAAAAAAGAGGGACAAAGTTTAGGGCTATCAGAGGAGGTGATGAAGCAGATTTGAAAAAAAAAAAAGAGGCCTTTGATTTCCTAGCTAAAGGTGAAAATCAGAAAGCAGTTGATACGCTGTCCAGTGTCATCAGGCTGAATCCACACTTTGCCAGCTCTCACATTAACAGAGCCAGTGTCTTTTTGCAGCTGCAAGAGCCAGCTATGGCCATTAGTGACTGTGACAGAGCTGTTAAACTCAATCCCAGTTCAGCACAGGCCTATAAATTCTGAGGAAAAGCCCTCCAGCTTTTGGGGTGTTTAAAAGAGGCTGCCTGTAACATTTCATTGGTTTGTAAATTAGATTCTGAGGCTCAGGCGGTTTGAGAGCGGGGAAGAGTCCAGTGAAGAACTGGGGAAGGATGAGAGTGAGTTGGAGACAGACAACGAAGGGGAGGTTGAGCCGGAAGAGGATGAATCCCCAGAGATGGGAGATGAGAATTTGGAGGTAACCAGTGATATGATGAAGCAGGCTGATGAAAAGAAAAAGGGGGCTTTTGATGCAGTGGGAAGAGGTGAATTTCAAAAAGCTGTTCAGCTCTTCACTGATGCCATCAAACTGAACCCATGACTTAGTACGTTGTATGTCAGCCGAGCCAGTGTCTTTGTACAGTTGCAAAAGCCAAATGCTGCCATCAGAGACTGTGAGAAAGCCATAAAAATCGACCTGAATTCTGCACAGCTGTACAAGTGGAGAGGGAAGCATTTTGGCTCCTGGGTTGCTGGCAGCAGGCTGCCAAGGACCTTGCACTGTCCTGCCAGCTGGATTTTGATGAAGATACCAAAAACATGTTGAAGGAGGTTCACAGAAGAGTCCAGAAAATTGCCAGGCACCAAAAAAAGTATGAGGAGACACAAAACACAAAGCAATCATTGGATGCATTGCCAAGGGTGGGGAAATCCATGGCAGAAGAGGAGAGACATCAGCTTCTGACTTCTCAAGAAAAGGAAGAAGCACAGTTTCAGAATGCTCAGGAGCATGAACAGGTTCACCTTTGGACCTCCCAGGAACCTGATAATGGCTGTTGCAGGGAATCTGAAGAGCAAAAGCAATATCCAGTAGAAAAGAATAAGTTTTACATAGAATGTCCATGTAGAGCTGAGGGGGAGGAAAAGCCCAGTGGAGAATCAAAGACTGAGGACAGTGAACTCAATACTGAAAATGAAGAATTGGCTGAAGAGGCTGAAGATCTTCAGAAAATAGGGGACGACAACCAAGATAGCAAAACAGACCATTGAAAAGGAAAGGGAAGCCTTTCATGCACTGAGAGCAGGTGAATTTCACAGAACTGTTGAGTTGTTCATTGATGCCATCAGGTTCAACCCACAACTTGCAGTCTTATATGTAAGCCTAGCCAGTGTCTACCTGAGGTTGCTGAAACCAATAGCTGCCATTAGGGACTGTGACAAAGCAATAAAAATCGACCTTGGTTCTCCATAGCCCTACCAGTGGCGAGGGAAGGCATTCCAGCTCCTGTGTCATTGGCACAAGGCTGCAAGAGACCTTGAACTGGCCTGCCAACTGGGTTATAATGAAGACACCAATTCCATGCTAACAGAAGTTCAGAGAAGAGTCCAGGAAGGAAAGCAAAGGGAAGATGACTTTGTGGATGTAGCAGAGAGGATGAAGAAGGAACAAAAGGAGGAAGAATTAAGAACTAACAAAGCCCCCAAAGATATGGAAAGAGTTAAGAAAGCAGCCCTGGAGGAACAGGAAACTCTCAGGAGAAGGACAAATCTTGGGAAGAGGCCATGAAGAAAGAACAGATACAAGTCAAGCAGAAGATGTTAGCTGAGCAGGAGAACACACCACAGGAAGTGACAGAGCAGCAGAAGAGTCTGGAACAAAAAGCATTGCAGGAAGCAGTGTGGTACCTGGAACTTGAGCAACAGTTGATTGCTTTGCAGATGGAATTGGAAGAGCAGTTTAAAACTCAATAGATGGGGCATGAGGAAGAGGAGAAAGCCCCATGGAAAGTTCTGGAGCAACAGGAGAATGCACAGAAGTTGTTGGAAGAAGAAGAGAGAAACCAGTTGAAGACTGCAGAAACTGGAGAAAGCTCAACAGCAGTCTTTGGAAGGACTGATAAAAAAAACAGAAGGTAGCCAAGGAAGAACATGAGAGAACTCAGAAGAAACCCCTGGAAGAAAAAGAGAGAGATGAAAAAGCCCTAGAGGAACTAGCAAGAGCTCAGAAAAAGGCCCTGGAAGAATTGGAGATGGCTCAGAAAAATGCTCTGGAGGAACTGGAGAAAGCTCATAGAAAGGTCCTACGAAAGCAAGGAAGAGCTCAGAGGGCTGCATTAGAAGAAGAGAGCTCAGAAGGCTCTAGAGGAACTGCAGCTATCACAAAGACAAGCTGTGGAGGAGCAGGAGAGAGCTCAAATAAGGGCTGTCAGAGAACAAGAGAGTGCACAGGAAATCCTGAAAGAACTTGCAAAAACACAACAAGAAGCCTTAGAGGAGCAGGAGAGGGCAAAGAATGAACAAAGCAAAGCTAGTAAAATCTTGGAAGAACTGAAGAAAGCAAAAAAAAAGGCCCTAGAAGAACTCAAGAGAGCTCAGAAGAAAGCCCTGGAGGAACAGGAGAGTGTTCAGAAAGCCTGGGAGAGATCTCAGGAGCAGTGTGTTGGAAAGCAAGGGAACTTCAAGGAGAAAGACCTTGTGCAATGAGAAGGAGCCAAAAAAAAGCTTTCTGAAAAAGAGGTGCAATTTCAGAAGAATACTGAAGAGTCGGGGCCAGTCTGCAAAATATTCTCTGGAGAACTGGAAATAACTCAGAGGAATAACCTGAAAGAACAAGCAACATCTTCTTTGCAACAGGAGAGAGACTGGGAGAAAGAAGCAGAAGAACAGGGTGTCAGTCTGAGAACTGTTCAGGAGGAAGGGCTAAGCCCTGGGCGGGGAGTACAGACCAACCAGAAACTTCACTGAGGCCACCCACAAAGCCCATTTGGGACTCCTCTGAATCGGAGTGGTTCTCAGAGGTGTGATTTGTTGTCTGACCCAATGACAAACCAAGGCAGAAACGTTTGCTGAAGAGCTGAGCTCGATTTGGAGTCATCTGCGAGTGCTCTTTCCTTTAAAGTAGAATTTCAAAAGCAGACAACACAGAATTGGTACATCTTTTAAACTGTATCTTTTTTAAGCGAATATTTGAAGCGTTTCCCACACCATGTTTTGACCCACATACAAGCTCACATGACCTTCCGAAAAGAGTCCTAGTTGTCGAGGTTCAATTCTCGTGCAGGTTCAGTGTCTTTCTATCTGTGTAGATATTTGACACTCTTAATGGCTCCTTATTCAGAAGAATGAGGGACTTAGGGGTTAAACAAATGGTGGGAATCATTGCTGAAGGCAAAGAGCAGGCATTTAACGGGGAGTTAAAATGGCAGAGTGAATTTGTGGCATGGAGACAAAATTAAATGGTGTATTGCTTCTAACATATGGTAGCTTGATCGGATCAACATCTGAATTGCTTGAGGTCTTGAAAGGAATCCTGCTTGTCCAAGCTGGTCTCCGCAGGGGGGGACATCCTGATGTCAGCAAGTCCCTTTACAAGCACTGGCTTTCAGCCACCTGGGGTACATGTATTGTGTCAGAAGCTTGCCACTAAAACTCTAGATTTGCTTCTTAAAATGCCTATTGTGTAATCAGTTGTTGAGGCCTGCAGCCATTAAAAAAAATAAACAACAGGATTTGAGCCTTTAGAGTAAAATAAAACAAAATCACGGGACAGTTGTAAAATAATTAAAGTGTTTTAAACTTTTTGGCTGTCTTTATTTATTTAAATTATGAGCTTTTAGTCAAAATAGCACTTATTTTCAAACTTTGCAACTGTGAGTGCTGGGAGCATCTAACTTTATTTCAAGGATTATTTTTTTTAATCGCTTGATTCAAGGGATTAGAAGTTTATGATAAATTCCAAGTATTGTAAAAGTTGGCTGAAAATATTTTGGGAAGCATTATATATGCAGCAGCCTAAAGTAAAAACAAGGGAATATTCAGACCCACAAATCGACATTGGAGAGCAGAAGCCCTGGTGTAATTGCTGCAGTTGCTGCTTCATTGTGGCAAGAGGCTTGTTCAGCTGATGCTTATTAGCAGGAGGGGGATTTGAAGAGAGTGGAGCTGCTGGGTTGTTTTCAAGTGGAGAGAGGAATTAAAGGTGCTTGGGTTGGACTGAAGTTTCTGAAGCTCTTTGTCTCCTGAAGGAGTGGATAGGAGCTGTTGGAATAATTGGGTAAAGTATTACTGTCAGTTTTATTCAGGGGCACTATTGGAGGAAACGTTACTTGAGTTGTTTTCTTCTGTATTTATGAGTGGTAAGGAGCTTATTTAGAGTGGATCTTGTGTTTGTACAGAGAGTTACTTCTATCTTTTTATGCCTCAGTAAGAAGGGGGGTGGAGGGCTTCCCAAAAATACAGAGACACATAAAATGCATAAGAGTAATGCTAAGCAGGCTTGTTTCTGTCTCACCTATGTGCCTGATAAATTACTCCTATGAGTTCCTGAGCATGGTCTGCTCTTGTGTTTGAGTGTGGAAGTTGTTTAGTGTTACGATGGCACTTCAGAAACAATGCTGAGGAAAACAGTGTTAGGAAATGAGTGTTGTTTGGTACTGTCTCTCCCCTGCCCAATGTATGTCCGTTATAATGGTAGAGGTTAGAGCTGGTCCTTGTTCAGAGGTGAGGAGAAGATCTGACACTTCCTGGGCAGAAGCAAAATTCTATTTAGAATAAAGGCTAGGGTTTAAAAGAAACTGTAATGTGGCTTGGCTGTAAGTGTTGTTGCCTTTGTGGTGTGGTGGGTTGACCCTGGCTGGATGCCAGGTGCCCACCAAAGCTGCTCTGTCACTCCCCCTGCCTCAGCTGGACAGGGGAGAGAAAAATATAACAAAGGGCTTGTGGGTTGAGATAAGGACAGGAGAGATCACTCACCAATTACTGTCATGGGCAAAACAGACTCACCTTGGGGAAAATTAACTCAATTTATTACAAATCAACCAGAGTGGGGTAATGAGAAATAAAACCAAATCTCAGAACACCTTCCCTCCACCCCTCCCTTCTTCCCGGGCACAACTTCACTCCCGGATTCTCTACCAACCCTCCCCAGCAGCACAGGGGGACGGGGAATGGGGTTTACGGTCAGTTCATCACACGTTATTTCTGCCGCTTCATCCTCCTCAGGGGGAGGACTCATCACACTCTTCCCCTGCTCCAGCGTGGGGTCCCTCCCATGGGAGACAGTCCTCCACAAACTTCTCCAGCATGGGTCCTTCCCACAGGCTGCAGTTCTTCATGAACTGCTCCAGCATGGGTCCCTTCCACGGCGTGCAGTCCTTCCGGAGCACACTGCTCCAGCGTGGGTCCCCCACGGGGTCACAAGTCCTGCCAGAAAACCTGCTCCGTGGGCTCCTCTCTCCGCAGGTCCTGCCAGGAGCCTGCTCCAGCGCGGGGTTCCCACGGGGTCACAGCCTCCTTCGGGAACCCACCTGCTCCGGCGTGGGGTCCTCCACAGGCTGCAGGTGGATATCTGCTCCACCGTGGACCTCCATGGGCTGCAGGGGGACAGCCTGCCGCACCATGGTCTTCCCCACGGGCTGCAGGGGAATCTCTGCTCCGGCGCCTGGAGCATCTCCTCCCCCTCCTTCTTCACTGACCTTGGTGTCTGCAGGGCTGTTTCTCTTACATGCCCTCACTCCTCTCTCCAGCTGCCATTTCTGTGTGCCCCAGCAACTTTTTTTCCTTCTTAAGTTTGTTATCACAGAGGTGCTACCACTATCGCTGATTGGCTCGGCCTTGGCCGGCGGTGGGTCCGTCTTAGAGCCGGTTGGTATTGGCTCTGTTGGACACAGGGGAAGCTTCCAGCAGCTTCTCACAGAAGCCACCCCTGTAACCTTCCCCTGCTACCAAAACCTTGCCACACACACCCAATACATGTGGTCTCATCTTTTCAAAACAGGAGTTGATCTCCTTTTACAGAGTAGCTCAGGGCTATTCACAATGAGGAAGGACCTGTTCCATGGTGCCTGCTCTGGCTGCAGGAGCTCCTGTCATGCTGGGAGACCCGTGGCAGTCAGGAAGTGGGATAGGCACTGGCTGGACTGCTTGTCCAGGGAATGAAAGTCTGGGAGAAGAGCTGTCTCCCTTCAGGGGATGGATTTATAGCATACAGTGTTGGGCCATTTGTATAAGTGCACTTTCTCCTCTCTTTTTTTTTTTGTTTTGGTTTGGTTTGGTTTGGTTTTTTGAGGTCAGGTGATGTCAAGAAAGGAATAAGGAGTTATATAGTCAGGAGAAGAAAATGGAAGCTGGAGTTTGTCTTGGCACAGGGGGTATGTACTCAAAAATCTGCTCACATACGTGTGAGAGAAAGGGAAGGGGTGCAACAGAAGGTATCCCAAGCACTGAGGTATTTTATAAAACTTGGGCACAGCTCTCTAGATACTATTTTGAATAAGAAGGCAAAAGAGGATCCTCCACAACATGCTGGAAGTAGCTGATTTTGGTGACAACTGCCAGGAGTTTTGGTACCTACTCTCAGAAGAGGACATCTTTCCTGTATCCCACCTCCAAGATATCTGATGCACTCTGTCCTCTGCATTCCTCGTTGCTGTTAAATGTGCCAGCACCTTGTAAAGCATTATAAATTTCCAAAGCACCTCTTAGCTGGGGGTACTGTTTTTCGGGGTGTGGATGGGGTGCCTGAGAAATCCTGTATTCTGTTGGGCCTAGGCACTTTGATGGAAAGGAAGATGAGCAAGTTTGGCGCTCAGGGCCAGAGAGTAACCGCTCAGGGCCGGAGAGTAACCCCCGTGTTTGGCTTTCCTAGACAATCATTTCAAGGCAATGAGTCACCATCGCTAGCAGCCTGTGGTCTATAATTAGTCTAGTGTGTAGCAGGAGCCACTTTTTTTCCCTTGCATTTAGTAATAGATTCAGGCTGACATTTATCTCATAATTTAAAAAGGAGTGGAGAAAACAAATACCTGGCCAAGGACACAGATTCTCCTTTTTCTTATGTATCATGAAGGAAAGGTAGCTTCCTCACCGCCTACTCCCTATGTGGGGGTTAACATTTTACATACCGAAGCTTGGGTGCTTGCTGGGTGGCACGAGGGAGACCGAGGGAGTGCTGCAGAAGCAGCTTTGTCTGTGGCCAGGGCAGGGCATGGCACGTGGCATGCTCGTCCAGAGCGGTGCTGCGCTTGCCCCGAGGTGGCTGTAAGGAAAATATATCATAGAATTGCTCCAAAAAATTCTGTAAGTGCATTTATGTTACTCATTGTTAGTCAGGATGCCAAATTCAGTGATGTGGCTGTGTGGGACATGCAGATGGAGTTAGCCCCAATGAAAGACCACCTTCAGAGAGAAAAACTCAAAAGTCCTTTTTGGGGTTGGGTATAAATTTGGATTACTGAGATCCTGTGATGAAACCTGTTGTGGTCTGACTAAAAAGGAGGAAGAGTGTGTAGTATTCATTGCCGAATCATCATTAACACAGTAAGGCTCCCCTTTTGATTTTGCTTTTGGTAGTTCTGGTACTGTGCCTCTCTCAGGAGGGGAAATGAAGAGGGCTGGAGCAGTGTTGAGTTAGACATTTTGTGTGGAAGGAAAGAAAAAAGCAAGATAGCTGTAGGAGTAATACTGCAGTAGTAGCTGTTGCACAGAGGACAGAAATTTGGAATTATTAAGAATATTATTAGACTTACTTATAATTATAGAATAGTTATGATGATCACGGGAACTTGTCAGACTGTGTGAGGTCTTTTGGCTTCAATTTGGATTGCTGTTGCACCAGAATGTGGGGTGGAGAGAATGGTTTCTGTGCCCCCTCCTTCCTGTAGGAGAAAAAAACCCCAATTCTCTTGGAGACATACATCCTGAGAGGCTGCAGGGTGTTCATTTCCTCAAGTGGCTTGTGGGATCCTGCCACACCCTGCATGATCAGTGAATCAGAATGCCCGTGCCTAACAGGGCAAAAAAGTTAGCCGGAGCACATTTTAAAGACTACTGTTACTTTCATAGACCTGGTAATATTGATCATACTCTTGTACAGCTTACACTCGAGGCTAACTAAGAAAGTCTCTCCTTTCTTCCCCCCACTCCCCTTTCTCCTTCCATCAATGACCTCTACCTCCTGCCATTGCTAACAGCTCATCTTGGGGAAAACCCCTCGTTGATAAGGACTGCAGCTTTCCACACATGTGGATTTCCAGTGAACCAAATAGGATTTATTTCTTCAGCTTTTCAGGGTCAACTGAAACAGTCGCAGCCAATCCTACCAATATAGTAGAGGTTTTGCAAGATTGGGGGCTGTTAAACTGAACTGCCAGGAAGGTGATCTCGCTGCATATAAACTGCCCCTTTTTAGGTTATGGCTTTGTTTGGGGGGTTGTTATAATTTCTGATGTGAGCATGGGCTGCGTGATGCAGGCAGTCAGTAATCCAGCGTCTTAGGCTGACAGTAATGTGTCTGTGATGGAAAAATGAACCGTGACTCCTGAGGAAAAGGATTATCCCCTAATCCCACTGTGGTGGTGGAGGGGTTCTGTTAAACCAGCTGTGTGCCTTGGCAGGTCTGACTTTTCTGAAGGGTCTGCAGGATGCCTGGCCAGCATCTCTCCTGTGGCACTGCAAAGCCTGGGGCTCAGTACAGATATTGCTGTGAGAACAGAGACCACACTGCTGAACTTCTAACCATTTTGGCTGACTCTGCTGTTTAGTAGTTATAAAATCACACTTCCGGCTGTGATGTGTAATCTCAGATGTGGGTGGGATTTATCATGGAAACAATTCAATTTTGGCTGCCTTGCTGGATAAATAGCTCGTATCACGAGTGAGAAAGTTGCATCAGAAACCAATGTTAGCTGACCACTGGAAAATATAAACTAATACTGTCAATATAAGAAGTAGGACATCACCAAGAAGTCATGACTTCTACACACTGTTGAAGTGGATCTGAATTATTGATTCTCTCTGTCAACACCCTCAGCAGTTGAAATACTGAATGTAAATGATCTTTCCTTACCACAAGAGAGGGGGAATAACTTTTGGATTCTGTAGTATTGTTTCTTCTGATGTTCTTGTCTGTGTGATTTGATGCCTTCTATCTCCTTTCTGTACCAAGACCGTAAAAACTTGGGTAGATTAAAATATAAATGATACTGAATTTTAATTCCACTCAGCTTAGAACTAGTCTAGAATACTTCTGCCTTTTTGACTTGGACAGGAATGAATTACTGAGCCAGTCTGTCCAGCCACAGACATGCGGGTTATTTACTCACATGGGAGTAAGAGTGTGCACCAAGCAGGCTTTTGTCCCGTGAGGTATGTCAGATTTTACACAGAAACCTCTGCATGCCAAGTGCTTGTCTTTCCCTCCTAGTACCTATTCCATGTGCTGTAAATAAGAAATTGATTTTAAGTGGGTAATCTATGAAAGACTGAGTAGAAGGAGAGCCCTTTCATGCTCCTTTGCAGGATCCTCGGACAGCGGTTCAGTGCCACCTCTTGGAGAAACTTGTTTTCCCCCTCCTCATTTTCTGGGCTTTCAGCCCACTCCCCATCCATTTCTACTAGGGAGGATGGAGGACTGGAGTGCCACATTAAAGGAGAATTGAGTAGAGCCCTTGTCTAACTTGTGGGTTCCCCTAGATAATGAAAAAGGAAAGTTTTTTTTAAATCTAAAGGATTTTCACACTAAGAAAAAATAATCGATTTTTAATTCAGACCATGTAATTCTTTGGAAGTTTCTGCATTAAGGTAGGCAGATCATGGCATGTGTTTCCCAGCTAGCAAAGTGTTGTTCTGCAGATTTTTTTTTTTTTTTTTTTCACAGACAGTGATAACTGTAAATTATGGTAGATTTCAGGGCACTCTGTTCTCTTCATGCTGAATTATTTATGTAGCCCTCTAACTTTAGAAGGCAGCATCTCTGTATCAAGCAACACAGTACAATTCTGTGTCACAACCTAGGACAAAAACGCTGTATTCTCTTGAAAGCAGAAAGGAACATTAGGTAGGGAGGACATCCTAATCTCTAAACTATAACTGCAGTAGGACAAAGGAATTGGTGTTCCTGCTACAATAGTGGTGGGGTTTTTAATCATTGTAGGGACCAGAGTGAGACAGACTTTGGATTAAACAGTAAGGGGAAAAAAAATGCCTAATCATAAGAGAAATTGATCCTGAGCAGTGTGGCCAACATACTATCGGCAGAGGTATTAAACAGGTTAGATGAAATGTCAGATGTAATGATGCACTGAGTATGATGTAATCTGATGGGGTGACCCAAGCACTCTCTCTTCATGGTCTCCTTATCCAGGGTCCTGTTATGGATCAGTGCTTTTACCACATCAGCTGATTTCTTCATTTTGCACAAGGTTTTGTCATTACCATCTGTTATTTGGCAGTTTGGGTATAGCAAAAATGTCATGGGCAAGGACAATCTGTTATATAAAATGTGTGTGCATCGTCTTGCGTGGCCCTTGCAGCAGCAGCAAACCGTTACAACCCTCAGGGTGAGATACCAGTTGCTCTGGTACGCAGCGTCCCTTGGCTTGCCGAAGGGAAGGATCTTCTGGGAGAGGCCCACAGGCAAGTGGCAGGGGTTCCCCAGGGATCCTGCCCTGCTACTGGGGACAAGATGCTGCGGGGTTTTGCTGGTGCCCTCCTTTCTATAGCTGGGGGTGCAGAACCCCCAGCATGGCCAGCTAGTGATGTGGGAGCTCCAGGGTGGGAACTGTGGTTGAGGCACTGGTGGCTTCTGAGGGATCCAACCATGACTTGCAGTGGCTTTGTTGCGAACCCCTTAAAGGGAATGCTAGCTGTACCACAGCAGCGCTTGAGATGCTCTGAATTGGAGGTAAATAAGGTAGATCCTGGGCACCTACTAAGCTTTCTAGACTATCATTTTGCTGGAAATGCATGAGTCCCTGACAAAATCCTGATGAAAGAGGTGGGTGCCATGGTGCAAAGGAACATCTGGAAGGTGCAGGATGAGACAATCCTGCTTGAGGAGAGGTAGCAGCAGGTAGTTTCAGTGGTGTGGAGTGTGCAGGTGAATGCCAGCAAAAAAGGTTTCTGCATGGTGTTTGAAAAGAGAAAACGATCAAAGGAACATGAAATTACTGGCTTCAGCTCTGGTTCTACACAAAGAAATTTTCTGGTTTGGGTGTTTATTCTGCCCTGGTTCACCTTTACCTAATATTTGAATCTTTGGTAAGAGTATATAAATTAAATCCTTACCGGATGCATGAACACCCTGACATCAGCACCATGTCATGTTTGGTGGGACTGCTGTCTGCAAATCCAGCCCCCAGTAACTGGTCACAAGTCACAGGATTTTGACCTCACCGCTGGAACCGGCAGAAAACAAAAGGAAGGTGGAAATTAAGAGAACATCTCATCATGCAGATAGGCAGTTGAGAAAATGCCCACATTGCCATAAACGGAAGCACGCCTTTGCTATGGCTCAGGAGGTTTGCATCAGCAACTAGTAGGAACTTGCCGGCTTGAGCAGAGTTACCTCGATATTAAGGTAAAGAATGTATGTAGCAAATCAACGGATGGAAGAAAATACCCCTCTGCCACACACATACCATTTCATACAACATTTTTCCACACCTGTGTTATGTTTTTGTCAATCGAAGTCAGTTTTCCTAGGGGCTGCCGGGCTTAGAGTTTTTGTCCTTTTGTTTATCCAAAGTAGAGATGCATCTTGACAGTAAAAATACAGAGTTCTCTATGCTGCCCTAACATTGTTTTGGGGATTTTTTTAACTGTTTTCTGGACAGACGATGTTTTTATTTCTGTAACGCATTACTCTGTTTCATGTGCAGTTTCCAGCTGATGGGTCAATCCCAGTCAGAGCAGTGGCTTTAGTGATGTGGATGTTTGCCCATGGGGAACTGCAATCCTTAGTTCATTTAACAGTGGTCACTGAACTTACTTGCATGAAAAATATAAACCGCTGAAATGAGGTGGCAACAGGAAAACCTGAGACACGAGCTCTCTCTGAAGACACGATCTTAAAATATCTGAATACATTCAAATAACCACAAGAAAGAGTGTTGCAAGATTTCTACAGATGCTTCCTTGCTCTTTATGGGAACCTTGTTCACTTTAAAACCTGTGAAAAAGATGCATATTTGCTGAGTTCAGCATAATTTCATACTTCTACGTGCAGGAAGGAAGCTAGAGAATTAAATAACTTTGCTGGAGGCAATTAAAACAGAGGAGAGAAACTATCACAAACCCAAAATAGGGAGAAAAATCCTCAGAGTTCCACTGAGGCCATCCAGAGAGTTGGAGAAAGAAATCCCTATAAACCATGAAATCTGCTTCTCTCCCTGTAGTATACAGTGATGCTAGGTTCATAACACTTAATGTAGTGCAATGCTTGGGATATTCTGCGTGGCACTTGCCTTGGTGAATGCTGAGAGACGGTGGATGCTATTCCTTGCGCTATCATTAATTTTCTAACGTCTTGATCTTGAAATGTGGAGGATGCACATTTTCTCTCTCTCTCTGGAAAACAGAGAGCTTGCAGGAAGACTGTCCTCTAGATGCTTGCTACCAGGAGGTAATCACAGCAGATGGGAGATAACAGCAATGAGCTGGCTGGGGGCAGAGTATTGTTCAGGAGTAGACAACTCGCTCTCCATTTCAACACAGCTCTGAGCCGCCTCTGCTCTGCCTTGCGCTGAATTCTTTAGCAACCCTTGGGCTAGCCATTTGTTTGTCTTGAGAAACATGGGGGATTATTTCTTTAAATTTTTGGCCGCTCCAATGTCTTGTAACTTCCCAGAAAGGGATTTTATAGGTTTATTTGAATTTTGACCACATTTGACTTGAACTGTAATCAATTATTGCATTAGCAATGAAAAAAGCCCAAATTAAAAAAAAAAAATAAAAAAACCCCAACCCCCAAAAAAACCAAACCCAACCTTGTAAGCTTTTATTAAACACTCATTGTCTGCGTCCGACATTCCCACATTGAGTGTGACCACGCTGGCAGGAAATCTGCCTGCGAGGCTACTCCTGCGGTGGCTGAGAAATAAACCCAGCGCCTGAACAAGGAGGGAGGCAGAGCCCCATTCGCAGCAGAGGGGGCAATCATCGTACGTCACCTCTCTAAAGGGATTGTGCCCTTCTGTGGGCTCTTTCTACTGAATGCCAAAAAAAGTCATACAAAGCTGACTGGCCTTTTCTTGGGAACAGGGCATTTCTTTTTTTATTTACAGAACTACGCAGTGCTGCAGGCACTAAAAAATAGATTCAACAATTTCTTTGATTTTCTGTGTGTTTATTCTGCCTCGTCCAGAGCTCCAATGTTACTTGCAGGTTCTGTAGGATGCTACTAATCCTGAATAATTCACTCATGGTGGCTGTAATATTTTTACATTCATTTTTGCAATAGTGCTGTGAAGTACTGAACACCTAGGCTCTGTAAAAAAAGGATCATCCTTTTTTTGATGGTTTTTCCTTTTCAACATTAGTGGAACTCTGCTTTTGTGTTTCCTACCTTTTTGCCAGCTTTGAACTCTGCTGGGCTTCCAAAAGGGACTTGCCTTTAAATAGACTTTGAGAATGATCTTGCTTTCTGTGGAGAGTGAGTCTGTCTATGCCGTTATGCTTTTGAATTAATTTCTGCAACAAACCTGTACCAGGATGGTTTTTCTAACTATTACACACTCAAGCTAAGCCTGGAATTTGCTGATCAATACACTTTTTCTGGCTTCGGGCAGTGCAAGTCATACATTTGGAGCTTGATCAGCTAATTTTCTAAAGTCTAGCAGGCTATTTCTTAGTTGTATTGGTTCAGCCCTGCTTTTATGAGCTGCAATGAATAAACATAATAGAATAGCCAGTTACATTGCTTATTTACGTCCATGAATCAGAAGTGTTATGTGAAAAGGGTGCTACATTTCCAGTCCGTCTTCTGCACGCAAGCAGCGTGGGGCTCTGTGGATGGGCCAGTGCCCTATTCCCTCTGCTAGGCAATGCAAATCAGAGCTGCTTCTGTAGGCGCTAAAAGAGTAAATGCTATTTCCATATTACAAGTGAGAAAATGCAAACAAGCATTAAGAGATTCAGTGTCAGAGCTTCATAATAGAAGTTCTTGGTGGTTTGCTTTGTCATCTTACGTGCCCTTTAGATAAAGGGTAAGGGCTGTAAAAATCAACGTAACCTTTTCCTCCTCCCATCTAGATCTAGATCTGTGGCTGTTTAGGGACAGTGCGCGTGCCTGGAATGAAAACAGTTTACTTCTGGAAGAGCATGTTGTTAAAACTGCAATGGTAGAGAGGCTCTAAGAAATCTTAAAAACTCAGGCTTGAATCGAATCTGCAGTTTCTCAGGATCCACCAAATTCACAGCTTGCCAGTAAAATGCAGCAGCTTATGTAAATATGAAAATGTCCCATTGGCAGGTGTTTGAGCTCGCAAGTGGATATATATAATCTCTGCTCTTGTATGGAGCCTGTGAGTCAAACAGGCCCCAAATCTTCAGAACTTTGTTGGTGTCTAATTCTCATGTAGTTGTATAGGCGGTTTTTTTCGTCTGAATACTTTTTTCACAAGCTGAACTGTAGACCGCCTTGCCCTCAGTTCCCCAGCTGGACCACAGGAACACAAGTACTTGCCTGCTTCACAAAAAAGTCTGCTGATACCGATACTCTAAGCACCTCACAGTGTCTCTGCATGTATGCCGAGGTGGGGGTCTACAACCACTCATAGTGGCCGCATAGTAGTGTCTAACCTTTCCTCGCGTATAGCTAGTATGAAACGGGATTCAGTCCACTGATGTAATTGCCTTGAAGCTTCCCTCTGATACGCGCTGCGGTTTGGTACCCCATCATTCCCCTGCCCCACCAGACTGAGGAGTTACAGTCAGTCTGGTTTCCCTCTGAAGTAAGTAGCACACGCCTGAGGCCGGACTCAGACCTTCTGTTACAGATAGATTTTACGCACACTGTATGCTTTGTTTTTGTTATGCTTTCATCGGATTGACAGCATCTCCTAGATAAGAAGTGAGCATCAGCAGCAGGCGTGGGTAGGGAGGTTACGTCTAGATGGCAGTGTTACTGCAGGAGAACGTTAAAAGTCATCCCAGTTCTGCGCAGATTGAGCCTGATCGACCTTACTTAGCAGGAGGAGATCATGCCAAGAACTTATCTTGTACAACCCGTTAGTAAGCTTCAAGGTTTCTTGAACCTTAGAACAGTCGTTTTATGTCTTTTTTAGAAACCTGTTCCACCTGTCTGCAGCTCATCAATATTTAGCTTGTGGCTTATTAAATTCCCAGGCCTCATAAAAGGCATTGATCTGTTTTGCTTAACCATTTCTCAGACTGTTTGTCTCCTAGTGTAAATCACAATGTGATATTAAATTATATTGAAGTCCAAACCCTAGGCTCACAGTAATGCATTCATTATATATATCTATATAGTATTTTCATGCTAATATCTAAATAGACCATTTTGTAAACGACAAACATTACTAAATACTTCCGTTTAATTTTTACCTCTCTCTAAAGTCTGTGCGCTGATGATAAGTATTTGTTGTTCTGAGAGCATGTGAATCCCTGCCAAATATTGTCAGCCTTCTGTTTTATGTTTTTTAAAGAGCAAGTCTCATATTGGCATCCGGAAAAGTCCCTGTGGTCACAGCTGTGTCATGCCATTGATATTCTGCTCAAGCACTGCAGAGCCCTTTAAAGTATTTCAGCAATGTCCTATGTTATTCTAAACCTCTGGTGTGTACCTAGATTCAGATATGTGGATCTGCCTTTGGGTTTTGAGCCCAGAATATGCCCGCTCATGCTTTTAGGATGTGTATGTTGGCTTTATTTTTGGTCCTATTTTCCACCTAAAGCCAAAGCCACCCAACCTTTGTGGTCAGGCTGCTGTTGTTCCACACCTACCTGCTCCATGTCTTCCTTCAGGTGACAAGATGAGACAGGCAGATCTCTACATCAAACTGCGAAATACCATTTTTGTGCTACGTAGCCTTAGCTTGAATTTCCAAAAAAAGGTTGAAGGAAGATACGTGTCTGGCAGAGTAAAAGCTATGATAACACAGGCTGTTGTTTGGAGTCTTAAAGATCAGGTAGAGCAGGTTCGGAGACCGTGTGTCTGTGTTGTGAGGTGCATGTATAATACAAGGTTGTCCCTGGCTACAGTGAGTGTTTTATTGCTGTATTGCTCTTCCCTAGAAGAGGTGCTCTTTGTAAAAATTTTTAAAAGCAGCAGTCCCTATTGTGTTAGCTGTTCTTGTCTGTGCAGCCAGGATTTCCCATCAAACCTGTTATATCTCACATTTGGTCACTTTTCAGGTCTTAATCCCCCACCCACCCCCCCCCCCCAAACCCCCAGCTTTTTCTGCCCAAACAGGGTTGTTCTCATCAATCTTTATTTACTGAGTTTCATAGTTCTGTTGGTTGTTTTCACTCCCCTATGGAGGCTGGACTTCAGGCTCCTCTTAGTTCAGTGGAAAGTTTATTCATGCCTAGCCTACTGCTAGTATTTCAAGAACAGAAATCTTTCTCAGTTGCCTTCTAAAAAGGAGAGGGGAAAAAAAAAAAAAAAAAAAGGCAAACTACTTCTTTCTTTAATCTCAGTTTTATGCAACCAGTGTAATGACAAAAATATCTAAAGATATTTTTGGAGATTTATCAAAAGCCTGTGTATCCTGTCGCTGTTTGGTATTCTCTGAAATAACAAAGTTATTTGTCAGATGCTGTAAGAAAATATCTTCATATATACATGAATGCATGTGGTTTTGCTATGTCCTATGTCAAATTCTAATATGTACGAATGTGTATATTGTCTGAGTGCAGAAAAAATTTTGTTAATCAGTGATTTTTTTTCTTTTCAAACCTTGCTAAGATCAGGAAATTAAGAGTGATTCCAATGTAAATAGCACTGAAAGTTAGCAAAGCTGTTTTCCCATGGGCCTCATTAGCTGCTTTAGCATGAGGACACAACCCTTTCCTCCTGATCCTTAAACATAAAAATGTCATACCCCCAGTATGACAACAAAAGAGTTGGGGGTTTTACATAACTCTTTCCCCTTCCATTGACCCTGTGAAGATTATTAAAATAAAACTTGCAAATGGAAAGTCACATATAATGAAAAGAATAACTAATATTCAAGAAGTTTAATTTTCCTTTAAGCATTTACCAGAGTTTGAAATTTTATTTTAATTTCTTTTTCCTTCTGAAAACATCTGTTGTTCCTTCTGAAATGATTTTGAATAGACCTAGGAAGGCTTTCCCAATTATTTTATTTCTTTTTCCCCACTGGTACTGTAGTTTGCTATCAGCATTTGCCAACTCTCAGTAAGAAGACTCCTAACTTTCTAGAAACACTAAAACAAAATACAAGCTGAAATAGGAAATGGACCCTGCGTTCACCAGTTTATCAAAACTAGGGATTTTTCCTGAAGTTCTGCTATTATCCATGTGTCCAAAGTTGGAAGATGTGGGCTGCTAGTTTTCACATAGCTTTGAATAAAAATAAGTATTTTACTGGCCATGGTAATAAGCCACAGTCATAGACGCCTTTTCTAGATGTGTTTTTTTCCGGCACTGTCTCACGAGCTTTAGGCAAACCAGGAACTAGCTACATCTATCAGTTCCCAGTGACATAGACATTTGCCTTTAGGTGTTACTGGAGTGCATCCCCAGGCTGTACACATGACTGCATGCTCCCTGCACAGCCCCAGGCATTTGAAAAAGCTCAGTCCAGTGTGAGACCTACAGATCAAATTGCAAGTTGTGAAATTCCCCGTGCAAAGTTGTATATTTTTTTATATATGTGTATATACACAGAGACATGATTTTTATTTTTTATATATATGGCACATAGCCTGAAGGTATTGCAGTGCTAATGCTATATATATTTAATTGTTATATAGAATTTAATATATTCTTTCATTATATTAACTGTATTAATAGCTTTGTTGCATTATTAACATATTCATATTTATATATTTTCTATATATAGCATGGCAGTGCTAATGCTTCCACAACTGAGGGCTGTTTTGGTGCCTAGACTGAGGTTCTGCCAAAGGTTGATTGGGTGGGGGGAGGGGGATGGGGAGGTGTTAGTGTGGGTTTGGGGGTTGTTTGGTTTGGGGGGGGGGGGGGGGTTGGTTTTTTTTCTTCCTTCGCTTCAGAGGGTGACTGAGCAGTGCTGATTCATGCTGCTGGATACAGTTATAAAAATTTTAAAGATCGAGTCTTCAGTCAAACTAGGTGGTTTTTTTTCATCCCTTTATCAAGAGAGAGAGATACTAATTCTCAATATAAAAAAATCAAGAGACTGCGGTCTGGTAAAGAAGCTTAATTGATTTTTACTGTGAAGCTAACATCCACAGTGCAGTGGATTTTTAAAGTGAAAAAAAAAAGATCCGGGAATTCCCGATTAATGCAACAGATATCTTTCCATCTGTCTCAGCAGATAACATAACGTGGCTTTCTGCATCGGGTTTTGAGATTCGTCCTGTTGGCACACCAAATCCCTGCTTTCTTTGCTGGCTGGACAGATCTGGCTGCTGTTTCTCTCTCGCGTGTTGGGTCGCAGCTGCAGGTGCCAAGGAAAAGGTTGACAGAGTCACCTCCATCCGCAGGGCAATATCATTTGAAGCGATTCAGCAGTCACCCTCTGTTTATACCCCGAAGCGATGATCTTCAAGCAGTCTTAAGTGCTCATCCGCTTGCCTCTGAGAGGATTGCTGCCCTTCTCGCAGCACCTGTAATTATACCGGCAGCAAAACACCTACCGTTGCAATAAGCATACCCCAAAAGCGAGCAGGGGGGTGAAGGGGAAGTGTGATATTCCAAACACCAGCTTGAATGAGAGTGTGTGAGCAGAGTCAAGCCCAGCCATAGCTAACAAAACTCTGCATTAGCTGCCTGTGAATGGTGTTGGGAAAACAAATCCTTACTCTGCCCAGAGGCTGGAAGGGATTTCTAACCCTGTTTTACTACTGCACTGTGGATGTTAGCTTTGATTCATGTCCCCATTGAACGTCTTACCTCTGCTAATGACCAGATGAAAAGGATTTATTTGTGTATGATTCATGATGCTAGGTAAGGGACTCTGAGTTCGGTACCACCAGCTACATGTGCATCTTTCCGGGTAATGCTGACAGAGGATCTGTCTCTGGAGATGGTGGCAGGCAAGTCCTGTAGTAATTTCTGTGAGCTGTGGCTACAGATCCTATGTCAGCCTGCAGGACAGTAAGTGTCCAAAGTCTGCAAAATTTCTTCCTTTTTGAAACGCTAATAAAACCCAGCCTGTGTGCCTTTGCCTCCTCTTTGATAACAATGACTTTTTACTGTGCTCACATTGGGCAAGTGAGCAGTTCACAAATTAAGGTGTGTTAGCATGTTTCTTTAGTCCAGCACAAGACACCCCATGCTAAGTGTGCTGCACAAAATGTACAGGCTGTTCTAGGCTTGCTTTGCTTTGAGAAGTCTGTTAGGGTGCATTTGTTTGACAGTGCATTGCATGTGATTTGCAGTTTCCTCAGCTGTACTCATTCATCTTGTTTACAGCCCTTTTATTAAGGGTCATTTACCAAACAAATAAAAATTAATTTAGGCTTGTTAAACTGTAGAGAACTGCCAGGAAGAGACTATTACCTGAACCCTGAAGGAAGAAAAAGTGAGCAGCAATGCATATTTGAAGGTCTTAACGATCCCAGGAATAGCTCTTTTCTTATGTACTGAACGATTTTTTTTTTTTTTGGTTTGGTTTTTTTTTTTTTTTTTTTTTTTAAATATCTGATGGCCAGATCCTACCAGGGCAACTGGCATATATTGTGTCCCATCCTTCTAATGGTATTAAATTTCTGGCTAACGTCCCTCCCTGCTTTCTCCACCATTCCTGCAGTTTTATGTCCCTTTAGATGCACAGAGTTTCCTCAAGTCCAGCTCATTGCTGTGTGTGGATTTCTCTGGCAGGGCAGCAGTCATATGGTTGGCTGCACATAATTTTCTATTTTTCATCAAAGTGAAGGATGCAGGCACAGGTTAAGCTTCATTTTCGTTACCTCACGGGACTGAAATTCTTATGAGGAGCACCTTGTTGGCAGGATCTGTTGTAGCTTTCCGAGCTTTATATGTGCTACAAGACAACTTTGATATGAGAATAGCAAGCTGAAGATGGGGCCACCTCAATACACAGTCTCAGCAGAGATAAATCCTGGCCCATTTTTGCTGTAGTGCAGCTTTGGAGAACTCCCCTGCTGAAGATGTACAGCTGGAGGTGTCTACCTTCATTGAGGCAGAAATGGACTGTGGTTTGTCTCCACTGAACTCTTCCGAAGAGCTGATTTGATTTGAGGAATACATCTTTTGTTAAAAGAATACCATTGGAAAGACATTCCAAAACACTGTTTGGGAAAAGCCTGGTTTTGTAGGAATATGAAAGCCATCTCACCCCTTGAGTTGCACAAGTGTGGTTTGCAAGACCCTGAGCGATACATCGCTGTACTGATCCGGGATAAACCTTTTCTTGATGTACGAGCAAAATTTAGGGAGAAGAAATTCCAGCTCTGAAAAACGTTAGGTAACACCGTTGTTGATCTGTTTGTTTCTCCTAAATGTTGTTGAGGGGTTTGTTAATTTTTAACGGCAGCCTTGACATTTGGAATATTAATGGTAGCTTCATCAGGATGTGATGATCTATGTAATAAATGTACAGACAGTATCTGACACAATGTTTGGGCATGTATGGGTACCTGTAGTTGCTAAATGATAAATAACAAGATATATGATTAAGCCATCAGATCTGAGTAGCCCATGAAAGGAGTGGTGTGTTTTAAGAAAAAAAAGAAAGTCCAATTACAGGGTTTTTTTCTAACAGTTTGTTAATGAAAAGCACACTCAACCTCCTTAAAATGTTTTTTAAAACATACAGATGCACCTTTTACCAGTAATCCAAAGAAAAGAGGTACTGCTACTTAATTAGGTGTTACTGGATGCAACACACCTGAAAATGTCTCTTTGTTCAGTTTTAGGAAAGGTAAAAGGAAACCCATCTTTTCATGACAGCTGTGTATATTGGATCTCCCCTGGCTTGTCAGAAAAGGGAGAGAAATATTTTAGGCATTCATGAGAGGGGAAAAGCTCTTTGCCTGGGAAAACCAGACAAGGTGTCTATATAAACAGAACAGCTTTCTTCCCTGCTGCAAACCTGCAGAACATGCCAGCATAGCCTTTTTCATGTCTGGGTGCACCAGTGGTTGATGATGTTTTTCTTGTTTCTGTGACTCTTGGACATATGTACCTACACCTGACAAGGAGCTACCCCTTGTTTACTTAAGGGGGGGGCAGGGAGGAGATAATTTTATGTCCTTGAACAATTAATTTTTTTTAAAATGTAAGTATCTTCCATAGTAGAGAAAAATGTCCTGAATGTCCTGTTCCCTTTGACAAGTTAATCCACACCTTTACAGAGAGATTCATCAGGCGTGAAAGTGTGAAGGGCAACATAGGTGCTGGACAGTACGAGGGCAGATAAAATTAATGAAAACAGGGATAAAAGAAGCAGAAGACTTCTGGTGAGGCAGGAAGCAAATATGGAAAGGCAAGTGAGGTTAATTTCGTTTTGGCCTGGAAGTTCTTTTTGTGCTTTTCCCCTTTCCTGTACATCTCCTAGGAAGTGTACCTTTTCCTGTGCCAAAATGTTCGTGCCCTTTTTGAGCAGCAGAGTAACACACTACTGTTACCCATCCTCATTTACTCCGCAGCACATCACCACTACTTATCAAAACACCCTTTTATGTGCATATTTCCTTCTTGGTTTCTTCTTTCACTTTATAGCTATCGTAAGATTTTTTTCAATCAGTATTCATGACGCAACTTTCAAAAGGTGCAAGAGCAAATAAGAGATATGGAAAGCTAACCATATCTTACAATAGAAGAAGACTTAGCAATAATATCTTGCCTTGAGCAATGGAATAGCTTTTTTTTTTTATCTGAAGAAAAGCAATTGGAAAAGTATTTATTATATTTTGTTTGTTTATTAATAAACAGTAATGAAATAAGTGTATGGTTATGCTATTATGATGAGGCAGCTGATACTTTCCCCTTGGAGTATTTATTTTTTGCTACTTTTTTTTTTCCTTTGCTCTGCTGTCCTAGGACTTGTGCTCCAAATAAGTCCAAACAGGAATTTCAACTTTACAATACCTGGCAGCCTCCATGAAACAACAGTTGTTTGTGCTGGGAGGCAGCTCCATCCAGATGGACAGAGGTTCCCGTTAAGGGAGTTCATCCAGTGGGTGGGATTTTTATTTTATTTTTTTAATAACGCTGTATTGGTGATAGCAACACAACAGTGGCTTCATTCCAAAACATCCTTCTGGAGGAAGCATTTGTGGTGGGGATAAAATGTTAACGTCTTCCTCCCCACACCTTGTCAGCACGTTGTTGACTATCCTTTTGTTGCAGTGGATGTGTAACTGAAAACAGTGGTAAAACATCACCTTTAGTGTTCTGCTCCCCTATGTGCCACATTTAAATGTTATTTGAATCCAATGAGTGAGTAAAAAGAGCCATTCAAGTGTGTTGTATCTGTGTCAAGATGTAGGATTTCTGTCTGAAAGGGAGCAGGTGATGGTTGCTGACTGATTTGTTTGTATTTTGTGGAAGGGGGAGAATATGGTTAAGAGTCATGGAACAAACTAAAAGTTTGGGGTTTTTTGAAGCTATGACTAAGAAAGAAACTTGAGCATAGAGGATGGCTCATTACAGCTGGTGTTTAAGTCATCAAGGGAGGCAGAGGCAGTGTGAGGAAAGAATATTAATTATGGAGAACAGTGAGGGCTACTATTTAATCTGGTCTGTGTCAGTGTAACCGTAGGAGACTTTCCTGCTCCTGGGTGCAGAAGAAAAGGCAGATCTCTGCTGCTGGAAAGGGAGATCTCATCAGTACGCTCGTTGTACTACACTCAACTGCCTGTTTTCCCTATAATGGCAGGTCTAAAATAGGTTAACCTCAGGGGTCTGCAGTGCCCTTTTGTAATGATGCCACCCAACCGGCCCTGCGTAACCCTCAGCGTGCCACTTGCAACTGGGGGAGAAGGCTCTGCTTCATGTTGAAATGAGCCTCCTTGTAAAGATATTGCGGGGAGCTTGTTCAAAGGAGGTTGGCAAAACTGTCATTGCTGGGCAGACCATGAAACTGAAGCACAGAGCGGTTGAATAATTTGCCACCCAGTGTAGTAGATGAGGCCGGTGACAGAGCTGAAAGTATAATTCATCCTAGATCAGAGCCTTGTTACAAAAGAATTAGGTCTGGTTCCCATTTGTTAGGAAGCACAGGATAAAAGCTAGGGGGTGAAACAGGTCAGATTCCCATAAAGTTTTGCCTGAGGCAGAACTTGAACAACGTGATTTGTGTTTTACTTTACACTTTTTTTTTTTTTCCTTCTCTTCTGACTCGCCCATGCTGGTACTTTAGAAGGTGTAGCCAGGCTGCCACGTTACTACAGCAGGTTAAATAACAGAAAATTCTCCTGTCCCAACATTTATTTATGTTCTGATTCAAAGTATATGCTCCTTTCGTTTGGTTTTTGAAAGGCTTTTCCACAAAGTTAGTCTGCATCTACCTGGATGGCCGTGGCCTTTCCCAGGAGCTGCGGTCCTGGTGCTGACTACGTCGCACCAAGGGATGCGGCGTTCCTCCTGTGGGTCCTGTGGGGCACCATGGCAGGCACAGGCAAGCTTTGCTGTGACAGGTGTGCTGGTTTTGGCTGGGATAGAGTTCAGTTTCTTCATGGTAGCTGGTATGGGCCTATGGTTTGGATTTGTGCTGGAAACAGTGTTGATAACACAGGGATGTTATTGCTGAGCGGTGCTTACACAGAGTCAAGGCCTTTTCTGCTTCTCACCCCACCCCACCAGCGAGCAGGCTGGGGGGGGCACAAGCAGTTGGGAGGGGACACAGCTGGGACAGCCGACCCCGACTGACCAAAGGGATATCCCAGACCATATGACATCTGCTCAGCATATAAAGCTGGGGGAAGAACAAGGAAGGGGGTGGACACGCTCAGAGTGATGGCGTTTGTCTTCCCAAGTAACTGAGCGAAGCGCAGTGATGATGGAACCTGCACTGACTTCAGCATGCAACAATCCAGCACTGCACAAATGTAATAAAATAAATTAAAAAAAAAAACCCAAACAAAAAAGTGATGCACAATGCAATTGCTCACCACCTGCTGACTGATGCCCAAGCAGCAATCTGCGCCTCCCAGCCTGATGGTGGGCAGGGAGTTGTCTAATTTGCTGAAGGAAACTCTTGAGAGTGGGTGGTAGAGGTGGGGGTGCCATGCCTGGGCTGTGGGAGTGGCTGGTGGGTGGTGAGCGGGGCCACCTGGTTTTATTCAAATTCATTCTTCACTAATCTAAGTGATTCTTACTGTAATACCATTGATACAGCATATAACAATTATAGTAATGATGGCATACAGTGGCAGGATTGATATAGCAACCAACATCATACAATTTATTCTATTATCTATTCTCACCTAAAATCAAATCCCCTTGGGGCACACATTGGACTTCCTCATCCTTTCACATCACCCACCAAGTGCACCCAGGTCCTTGAGCAAAAGCAATCCCAGGAATGGGTTTGCCTTTGCCTGAGGCAGGAGTAACCCAGACTGTCTTCCCTAGCATATTTATGTGCGCCACAGGGACTTTATCCCCTTCTACAGTACATAAAAGTTCTGACTGGGCAGGGCCATCCTGATGGGCAGATCCTCTGGTGTTGACTAACCAGGTGGCTTTTGCTAAATGTGTATCCCAATGTTTGAAGGATGGTGTGTAGTGCTGGATTGTTGCATGCTGAAGTCAGTGCAGGTTCCATCATCACTGCGCTTCGCTCAGTTACTTGGGAAGACAAACGCCATCACTCTGAGCGTGTCCACCCCCTTCCTTGTTCTTCCCCCAGCTTTATATGCTGAGCAGATGTCATATGGTCTGGGATATCCCTTTGGTCAGTCGGGGTCGGCTGTCCCAGCTGTGTCCCCTCCCAACTGCTTGTGCCCCCCCAGCCTGCTCGCTGGTGGGGTGGGGTGAGAAGCAGAAAAGGCCTTGACTCTGTGTAAGCACCACTCATTAATAATAAAAACATCGCTGTGTTATTAACACTGTTTCCAGCACAAATCCAAACCATAGGCCCATACCAGCTACCATGAAGAAACCAAACTCTATCCCAGCCTAAACCAGCACACAGGAAATGAAATATTCCTTTTGGATGCTAGATTAAGCTTTAAAAAAAAAAAAAAAAAAAGGCTGTTTACAACTCCCTGTTTCATTGTCCCACGCAGCCCTGCTGGGAATGTGTCTCCTGCCCTGTGGGTCGCAGCAAGGAGGCTGGACGGGTTGTCAGTCATGTAGAGCCTGTGGTTTTCTAGTGGTGTGGCCATTTTTCCCTGGCTGAGAAGCAGCAGGGGTGTGTGCAGTCGAGGAGCAGAAACACAGGGGAGGAGGCATACAAATGCAGCCAGGATGGGTAGACACGGGAAAGCCCACCACTCTGCTCCCCGGTGTTCAAGGGAGGGCAGAGAGTGGGAAGGCAGGTAAATGACAGTGGAGGAAGAGGAGGGTGTTTACTTGTTTCTCAGTTATTCAAGCCGGGGAATGCCTTTTAATTTGTGTAAGGTGTAAGCTGACGCTGATCCTGTTTGGGACTTTGAGGTGTTGCTGAAACACGTGAGGCAGACAGAGAAACTCCTCGCGTGCAAGACAGGCTTCAGGGAAGGACCCGTCCAGCCTCGGGGCACCAAACCGCTGTTTCTGAGCCCTGGGGGAGAACAACTGAGCTCTAGCAAATGCAGGAGATAAATGTACCCGATAAATAACAAACCATCTTCATCCACAAAGGCTTGCTCTGCTCACATTGTTTATCAGTTATTAGTCAGATATGCGCGAACATGCCATCCACACCGCAGTGAGCATAAACCAATGAACGCGAGACCAATTTTAATAGGATACCTAGAGGCGCAAGCTCTAAGATGCTGAGTATCATTTAGCAGTCTGGCTCCAGCTATTTTCATGAAGTATGACAAAGGAAGTATGTGCCTCATAATAACCTTAATTTTCAGATGGAAAATGAGAGAAATGGGTACATTTACTAGCATGCACTAACAAGACTGCCGTTGCCTTTCTGCCTGTGAAATACATTTTTATTGTCCCCCTCCACCCTCCCTCAGGTGACTAGTTTGATCTTGCTTACAAGTTTTAAGTTTGCTTCCAAGTTCTCAGAGAGTCTCCTCTAGCTCACGGGTTAATAATTACACCTCCTCTTTAACAGTATCTTTCATGTTGAAGAGTTGCAAAGTATTTTGCAGCCCCCTGCCAATATCTGCTCTTTCACCGGGGAGGATGCAGGGTAACTAAAACCTGCAGAGAATCAAGTGAATGGAGAAGTTGGCTCTGTGTGTGAAGACATCTCTTCACCTATAGCCGAAAGGGAGAGCGTGGTGGGTGCTGTGCTCTGCCAAGTTAGCTTCCAGTCTCTGTTGGCAGAGGGAAGACAAAGCCTGTTTCTAATGGAAAGCATTTGAATGCTGAGGACTGGGAGGACGAAAGCTGAAAAATGTGCCAGGGCAGCTGTGTTAATACCTTTGTCTTGATAAAAGTATTGTACAGTGCTTGATTGTAACTGGCATTACTGTAATTTTATGTCATCAGTGTTTATCGCTCTCAGATGTAAAAAAACTGAAGAGTCAGGCTTAATTTTGGGATTGGACCTCTTTGGCCTACTGATTTTGAAACTTAGGGATTTTTTTTTTCCCTCCTGTTTTTTCTCTGTATAGCTATGAGACTAGAACCTCTTCTCTACCATTTCAAATGAAGACTGAACTTCCTACATAATTGCTTGCTTCCTGGAGCTGAGTCTTTAAGAGAAACATTGAAAGTCCATGCACTCCTGAAAAAAAAAAAAACAAAACCTGCAAAAAATGACAATATTCTCATATTCAAAAGACTGAACTCCTCGTGGCATGTTTCAAGAAGATTGGCACCGACATCAGTACTGCCTTGGTGTAAAGTAGAGGTGTCCCACTTCCACCTTCAAGGCTGGAGACTTGCTTTCTATGCTACTTTCATCTTCCATACACTAAGGCTTCCCTTTACTGTTTGTTTTCTTTCTAGGACTGCTTGCTCATTAATAGAGAAATTGTCCTATGAACCTGGCTTCTCCCAGCGTCAATGGAGTTGTTCCAGTAGATGCGATGAGAAGCCCCACATCTTCAATTATCAAGTGTATTTGTAACAATAACCTTTGCACATCACTGTAGCTGATGTTTTCCCAGCTTTGACCTTTCTGTAGGAAGGAAATTACTCCACTCATTCCGCACTTGTCACTCCACATTTTGATAAGAGGATCTGGGAAAGGAATTAGCTCCTGCATGTGCAGAGCTAAGCAGTTAGTGCTGCTACATCTAGCAAAGCATTGCTCAGCTCCTCATTTTGATGGTGATATAGTTCACTTATCTGAGGAAGGCCTTGGGGCTATGAAGTATCTGAAGGGTTATCACGAGGCTATGCAGGTGGGATATTTAGGGTAGGGAGAGTGCATATAACTAGATAATGCAAGGATAAAGGTGATCCAAGTATATATAAATGGGTAAAAGAATCAGAAATCTAAGAAGGCTTAACCCCATAGTCCTTAAATAAAAACCCAATTAACTAGCAGACGTGGTTAGTGTCCTACAGTGTACTTCTGCACTGCACTCTGACATTTTTGAAAGTTAATTTTCTGTGGTCATTACTCAAGCTCTAGATTTCTCCTAAGTGCTATAAACCTTAGTTTATTTAAAATGCAAAAAAAAAAAACCAAACCCAACCAAAAAAAAACCCCAACAACAAAAAAAAAGTAAATAAATCCATTCTCTTTGGATTAAAAGATGACTGAGATGCTAAAAAAACCAGACTCTAATCAAGCTCAGACCTGCGTGGATTTTACTGGCATGTTTCTTCCAGGAGTTTAATATTGTACCCAGCACCAGACTTTTGTAAAGGACGAGAAGAGTCCCCTTTGCCCAGTTCCCACACTCTCCCCAGGCAGCATCCAGCCTTTTGGACAGAGCAGGCTGGTTTTCATACCTCTGTACAAAATGCAAAGAGCATAATCATTTGCTTGCAGGCTTGTTTGTGGGAATCAAACCAGTCCACATCAGAAAGGAAAAGCCTGGACACGTAACAGAAAGATGATCCCAGTGAATAACTGCAGGCAGGGCTGTGCAGTGCCTTGGCAGTGGGGGAAGGGTTCTTGTATAACTCCATGCTCTGGAGTGGAAAGGCAAATATGTTTTATAGTTTTACATAATGGTGTAAGATCATTCGGGGCTCGACGGGCTTATCCTACACCTGCCAGTTGACAGCCCTGTACCCAGGACAAGATTTCAAAATCTGATTCAGACTGTGCTGCTCTTATTTTAAATACAGAAAAGCAAATCCTGGTCCCAGCAAGCTCAGTCACATTGTGGATTTCAGCTAGATCAGGACTTTTCTCGTGCAGCTTCTTCTGAATATCTAGTAAGCAGCACACCTCCCCAGCATGTGAAAGGCTGAAGGATTTCTCTTCAATATGGATTACAGGTTCTCTTTCCTTCTCTACCCTCAACATGTCTTACAGGTTTACATGACTACAGCTGCCACACTGATCCAAAGAATCCAAATGGTCTTTGTAACACTTCTGTCAACTAGACACATTATGATCATGATGCATTGAAGGAAAATAGAGAGATTCAATGATTTGCTTAAAACTTGGAGTGAATCCATCACAAAGTGGGCACCCTGTGAGTCTTGAGTCTCAGGCAACTTCCTAATCACTGACTCATCCTCTTCTGCTAGATCAGCCTACAAAGAATAAGTATTAGGAAAGACTTCCAAATGTATAAGTTATTAAATTAGAAAAGCAGTGGCTCCACTGCAGGAAAGGTAAAGAAAGTGTAGTTCCAGAAAGTCACCCTCTCCAAATAAATGCTGAGTATTTGAGAAGTGCTTTGTGATCCTTCAGAGCCCTCCTTAGTAATCCCTTGGATAACTTTTGTTATTTGATTGACTTGTCACATGAAGGGTCTTGTTTTTATGAGGCGTATTCCGAGTCTTGTTCTTCTTAAGTTACAGATACAGTGTAAACAGATCCTAGAGAATATAATGAAGCTTTTCAACACTCAGCAAAACTGAACGTGTAGTTACAGTAAGAGATGCGGTCACGCAGCATCATCTCTGCATTTTGGCAGGTGTGACGCCTGGTTCTGTGCCTGAATGCAGGTATTATCGTACAGCATACGTAGAGGCTCGGTGTTGCCTCAACATGGCCATAACACATATAAAATCTCCCTGGTAGAGCACAAGTGTGTTACAGGTGAAGTGCAACGTGGAGCTCAGCTAAACAGTGGAAGCCCTGAGCCTGAAGCAAAGCAAAGACTGTAGTGGGAATCAGAGGAGGATTGGGTGTTTATATGGATAATGAGAGTACTCATCATTTTATTCCTTATTTATAGAAATGGTATAAGCTCTCATTCGTTGTGGCATGGGGCAGCTGCCAGTGCTTGGAGATTAAAAAGGAACTGTTTTGGTTTTTTTTTTTCTTTTAAATGTATGTGTTCCCATAAGAATATGAAAAGGGATTTTGGTGTGTCTTTCTCTGAATGATGTGGCATTGGCCACTTTGTGCTAGGAGGCTACATTAGAAGACCCTCTCCCACTTTGCAGTTCTCCTGTGATTTCTATGACTTACTCTGTGTCACAAACGAAGTTGCATACTAATTTATTGAAAAGCCTGGCGAAGATCTTGGGAATTTTTGTTGCCTCATATAATTGCCCGCTCAGTTCAGTCTGGGAGGCAGGTCCCTTCATTTCAGCCCCTCTCCATCTTTCCTTTAATCTCGTTGTCCACACCGTTATTCATCCTGAACATTTAGTGGCCACTCACAAGCTGGCGGTGCTTTGCCTGTGACTCACACCTGACTCACACCTCAGTCATTTGTCTGGAAGTGAAGCTGTCCCAGGGGCTGCGGAGAGGGCAGACAGCCCTGGGAGGGTGAGTAAACCCCCTCTGCTGAACTTTCTCCCTTGTGACTGGTGTGATGTGTACTTATGGGCTGGCTTTATGGAAGCCATGGGCATAACAAAAAAAAAAAAAAAAAGCTCATGAAAGTGCTTATGAATCAAAGTTGCTGAGGTCTGAGCTGTTTTACTTACCTTGAGCCTGAGCCCACAGACAGAGATTTGCTAGTCTGACCTGGGAGGAATTGCAGTCCTTCTCCATCTTCTCTATGTGTTGCTCGTGGCACTGAGACCTAACTGTAATAATCGTTGTGTTGCAGAACAGCACGTGCTCTCACGACTCATGGGCAAATTCCTGAGTGGTCCGGTGCACCGCAACAGAGCAGGGAAAGCCTGCTGTCAGTAAAACCCAGAGGCAGCAGGAGAGCCGTGAGGGATGTTTCTTGAAAGTGTTCAGAGGATTTTGTCACTTATGAATAGCTCAGTCAAGGCATCTTCCTTTAAAATAAGTAGGGTCTCAACTTATGGATCATGGTGTATGTCGTGGCAGTTTACTGACCTGTCACTGAGGATTTGAGCTATCACGTTTTCTGTATCTGTTCTTCTAAATACCTGTGAATGCTCTCTGACTGCAGGGATAACTGACATAGTTTTTACACCATCTGTAGCAACTAGAAAGGAGATCTATGAAGTGCTGTTGTAGAAACACAATTTCTTGTAGAGACTGTATATTCTTCTTGTTTTTCTAATTTTTTTTAACAAAAGCATGTACTTGCTTGCTTTTTGAGTCTGGGGAATGTTTGGCAGAATTCAAATGGAAAAGTAGGGGTAAAGGTCAAGGTTATGTAAACCATTTAACTTGTTGCATTACTTAAAGGAAAACAAGTGAAAATAATTAATAGACATAGTGAAAATAAGCAACTTTCAATAGATATACAGAGAATTAAAAGTAGGTCTCATCTTCATAATTTTGGGTTTGTTAGTCCAAAGTAAATTATGAAAGATATGAACCTGGGTGTAGTATGAGACCAGTACTCTTAGGAGCAAATGCTCTTACAGATTAATAATTGACTAAAGACTGGAAATTCCTTTTCCTGGTTCTTTTCTCAGCTGGAGAATTCTTCTATGATATTGAACAGGCACTGAGATCCAGATCCTCAAGGGTGTTTAAGTGTCTCTATGTGGATGCACCCCAAATACAGAGCAAGAGGCAACCCTCACTCTGAAGAGCTTGGGGTCTGCCTGCTTAGCACCTTATGTAGCATAACAACAGTTCAGAAATGAGGTAGAGAGGGGTCTGGTCTAATACTGAAGTCTCTGAATACACTTAATGTGTTTGCAGGCAGAAAGTAATTGAGAACAAAGCACAGCAACTACGTCTGCTTGCCTACAAAACGAGCTGGGAGCTCTGTTTCCTTTGTTTTGTATAATTGTCTAATAGTTTGAGGATTTACCTAAGAATGGAGCTATCTGCATCACTTCCTATCTTAGGGCAAAGGGATTTAGTCCTGCATCCCACGGATCCTGAAAGAGTGCCGTAACCTCCAGGTTGCATTTGGCTAATGTACAGCGAGGGATGTAAACCGTGGGCTGGAAGGAGAGGGAAATAAGCAAAGACCATAGGTGCAAAGCAATGTGCTGCTTGCTGCCTGGAACTGTTCTCCTTCAATGTTTGACTGTCTAGGATAAAACCAGTTAAACACAAACACCTGTATGAGGAATGACATCTAATATCAAACTCCCTAGGACTTCGCTCCAGCTAAGTGCTCCTACTGCTAGGCTAGCATCAGTCTCCCTTTTCGCTCAGCCTCCTTTGCCCCACAGCTCCTGCCAGCTACACAACAGCCTGATTTCATCCCACAGCCTAAATGGTGACTGTTCAGTGGGTAGGTGGATGAATGCACATGCCTAGGAAATGGGAGAATAGTTTGAATCTTTAGCAGAAGGAGCTGAATCTGGGTCCCTGATGGGTAACTCCGAGTGTCTGTTTTGTTGCTCAGATGAACGCTTACCAAGATGGGCTTTGTGCTCTGGATCTGGGATGCTGTGGAGGATCCTGCATGCCAGAGAGATGACGATCCTGACCTAGCTTCAGAGATTTTTAGTAACCAGCTCCCAGGACATACTGGGAGCTTCCTGGACCACCAACAATCTTCTCTGACTCTGTACTGTCTCTGCATTGAATTTAACGGCACTGATTGGGGCAGGAACATAGCTGCATGTTGGGGGTAACTATGCTGCCAGCCTTGCTGCCAGCCTTCGCTTTCTCTGCAGTGGCTCGGCAACAGCCTGGCTTTATGAAATTCCCTTCCTTCATTTAATCCTCCACAAATAAATCTTTCGACTTTGTATTTCAAATGGCTTGGCAAGTCCAATTTCTTCTGGAAAGGTGGTAAAAAGGTGTATTTTTTTAATCCCTATTTCATGGTGCCAAGACGATGAGTGAGCACGTAGATTCACGTCCTTCAATCAGCATAAGAAAAATGTATTTCCTACTGATGTAAACCTTTGCTCGGTTTCACAAGCCCATACATGCAAGCAGTGATTAATTCTCTTTGTCAAGGTTGCAGTTTTCACAGGTTATTATAGTTCTAGCATGGCCAGCATAGAATTAACTTCCATAGCCCCTGGCTTTAATTCAGACATAAAAGGGATTAATATGAAGGAAAAATCTACCAGATACACCACCCAATTTAGCTCTCCCAGCTACTGCTGTATCTGTAAGAAGCAATTAATAATAAACCAGACTGGAGCTGATGAGACCAGGTATCATATAGACGATTGTACTGCTTTATGTGAAAGGATGTGCTGTCCAGTTCAGGAAGCTTTTTTAAATAAGATTCTCATGGGCTTATGATTTCAGATCAATATTTCATATTACTTAGACTTTAATTTGCTAGAAAAATTATTTCCTCCGTATCTCTTTGCTCTCAAACTCTTTTCAGTGGACTAATACAATATTATAGGAAGAAATTCTACCAGTGTTAACTTGTATAGTCTTGCATGTAGTTACACTAAAAAATTCGGTTGTACCTACAAGAGTGTCAGAAATTCAAATGGTGCAAATACTGCTCCTAACTAGCAAGCACCTTCTCTCCTCTTTTCATGTTATGAATTCTAAAGTCCCCACAGTATTGTAGATGACTATATATATTCTATACTTATTATTTTGAAATAGCTGTATTTACTTGAGTAACAGATACTGTCTTTTCTCAACTATTGCTCTCAAAAACCAAAGCACAGCCTCTGCATGCATCTACACTAAAGCCACCAACAATTTGTTTCTTGCTACAGACAGGGAGCAGGCATTAGGTGAACAAACACGGCAGATTCAGCCTTTACTTAAGGGGTAAGAACATTTGAGTGTTTATGTGGTTTAAAAGTGGGGGTGACACCCACTGCAAGATTTTAGCAGACTACATAAATCCAAATTACCCTCCAGGCCATAGAGTTGCATAGTATATAGTACAGATAGCACTTGAACTCCAAAGGGGTGTGAAAATAATTTTGCTCAGAACTGTTAGAAAGGATCTAAGGCATGTCCCTTGATTTTTGTCTTCTTGCGTCCATTCACACTCAATTTTTGTTCTTCAAATACTTTGTTCATTTTGTATTATGATATCAATGCAAAGCTTCTGTGCAGTCACAGATTAGATAGGATAATAGGAATGTATCCTACATAAATAAATAAATAGATAGACAGATAGATAAATAAATAAATAAATAAAACCCAGGTGTTCTGGCCCAGGCAGGAGATCATGCTGTCCCCATGAAGCCCAATGATCAATAGCAGCCTTTCCCATCTTTCCTTCCCACTTGTACAGGATAAATATCAGATTATTTCATGACAGGACACGTCAAGTTTATTTCATGCAAGAACTGCTTTGACATGAAGAAACAATGTGACAGATGTAGCTGGTGTTAAATGGTTTCTACCTATGGATTTTGGTGCAGAAAAACTGAGGAGAGATGAGGGAACTAATGCATTGCACCCTTTGAGGGTACAACAGAGATTCATATAATGTAAGCTAAAGCATCTCTTCTCTGTAAGTCCTTCAAAGTTTAATTTGATATTTATTTTTCCTGAGAAGCTTTTGGGTGGTACAGTCAGTGTTAACAAGCAAGCAACTGACAATAAGAAAGGTCAGACTATAAAAGTTAAAATTCAAGGATTTGTTGAGTAGCTAGTGAAGGTCAAACACAATGAACTGAAGCATCTTGGGGAAAAAAAAAGCAATTTAGAAAAAACAATTTTTTTCTTTTTTAATAAAGGGTTCCTTTAATGTTTCATGGGAGGTAGCAGCCAAGGGCTTAGACAGAAGTTACTTAAACAACACGTTGCTATTTGGAAGAGCTTAATGACATTAAATGTATACATTTTACAGTCTTCTACTGCCCTGTTTTAGTTGTACTGACTGGCTGGTGCTGCACCTGCAGCTCTGGAAATTAGCTGTGGTTGAATTGCTTGGGCCCCAATATTTGTCAGGAGATAACAAATCCTGTGTGGTGCAGGCTGGGAGAAAATTATTCTCGTCTTGCCTTGGTGTGTGCAGACGAGAGCTTCTGTGTTTGTGACACAAGAAAACTAAATGTATGTTTTTTCTTTCATTGCAACATGCTGATGTACTTGTAGGATGAGCATTAGCTCTCACCATGAGCTTAGCTGCCCTGGGGAAGGGGTGAAAAGGTGGTATTATCACAAAGGAAGCCTGCTTTCATAGGCCATCTCTTATCAAACACGTGGACTGAAAGCCAAAACACAGTCTTGCCCCAAAGGTGAATGCTCTGGAGGAAATACAGCAACATAAAACTGATTCATAGTTAAAGCTGGCTAACCAGTTTCCAACATACAGCTTTGTATATAAAAGCAGTCTTTAAGGTCTGTGAATAGCCTAAGCTATTTAGGAGTTTCTATATTGGCATCTCTGGGACGAAGCTGCGAGGGGAAGGGAGAGCCGGCTCCCTGCCCCCCTGCAGCCCCGCTGCTTGGCCGAGGACGTACAAGCTGCAGACGTGTGCAAGGAGTCACCGAAGGAGAAGGGCAGAGGAGAGCCGTGCTTGTGAAACAGAAGGCATATGGCTTTTGTACCCCCAATAAATCAGCTGCTCGGCTGCAAATTGCCTTGCTGTTTCTTTTCTGAGAGTTGGCCACGGTTGCTCAGCTAAGCTACTCGATAACATCCTGTCTGTTGCTGCCTGTGCCTGTGTCCCGCAGTTCTGACATCCCCAGCATTGAAATTTGGGTATTTCTAAAACACTAAAGATGAGATTCTTCCCTTTAATGAATTGATTTCCCACCCAGTCGTATTGCCAAGGCTGACAACATTTAATCTGAGGGCCCAAATAAGATGCAGGCAAAGTGGGCCAGCCAGCCCAACAGTGGTTGAAACAAAATATTTAGAAAAAAAAAATTATGTCTAAGCAAAGGCTTGTTTTCAAGACTTCCTCAGGTACTCTAATGGCTGTATTGTTTGATCTACACACCTAACATTTGCACTCTTGATATCTTCCTCGCTGTACATAAGACCTTGCTGAGGGGGTTGACCATCGTGTACTTCTGAAGGTGACTGACGTGTGACCGCACGCTCAGCGTGAGTTAATTCTTTCTGCCTCACCAGAATTAATTGCTCCAAATATCCAATGCCTGCTTCTTTACTGCAGGCTAATACATAGACAATTGCAGAAAGGGGTTTTTTTTTGTGAAGTTATTCCTTTTCTGCATCCTTAAGTACTTCAACCAGTTTCTGAGAAGACAGGATCCTCCTCTTGAGAGCGTTACATGATATTTATGCATGCTGAAGACTTTTTTATGAATGGGAATGCGTTCTCAGAAGTAGCAAACCAATATAATGATAGACTGGATTTCTGTGTTGCTTTTTAATTTCAGACCTGAGTGACGTGTATCCATTTTAATTTGCATTAAAAATGTTGCCTACACAAGCATGCTTTATTGCTTCTACCTGATGAGTTGCTGTCGTTGCTTGATGAGTGCAGTGCTCTTGGTCTCCACCAGTGATGCCTGGCAGTGCTGTAAGGCTGCGTGCTTTCTCACCACTCACGTTGTGCCATGCTTTGGATGAAGAGCAAGGACTCCACAGAAAGCTGGGCTTTCTGTAGCCATGGACCCCAGGGAACTTGGGCTCACAGCTAAACAGCAAGCGATTGTCAGACCTGCATGGGTTTTCAGTCCCGCTGTTGTTAGACTCGGTGACACTTTTGCTACTGATCTCAGCAAGTGCACATGTAATCTAGGAGCGAGGCACAACTACTGATACTTGCTTAAATCTCACATGTCACAGTGGCCTTTTGTGATTACCCAGTATCTGGCTGTTTCCAGAATTATTGTCCCACTAATATACCAGGTTCCAGTGGAAAATGTAAAGAGACATCAGTTGCTAAAAGACATTCATTTACCATAAGCTATATTGTGATTGCCAGTAAATTACTTGGGTTTTCTAGGTAACTAAAAAATGGGTCTTAAACTTCATTTATTGATTTTTAGTGGGTGACAGTTGACAGAATTTTATGTTCTAGTTTTAAAGATCTGCTGGCTGAATCCTTTGTAAGCTCCTAAAGCGATCAGTACATCTGACCTACAAGAGAGGGGGTATTTGTATCTTTAGTTTAATGAGTACCTTGGAGAGTGGAGGAAGGGAAGAGAGTATTGGAGCTGCAGCTTGGTGGTGCTGTGTGACACTCAGGTCACCTCTGCTCCACTGGTGTCTCTTCCCCACAAACTGGCAGTCTGTCCATGTAGCCTTACGTAGTGTCGTGCCTGAGCACATCCTCGCAAACATGCAGTGAGGCAGGAAAATGCTGCCTGCCGCCTTTTTCAAAGGGGAGCTAGAATGTCTGACTAGTCCAAGATCACACAGGGACTGAAGAGAGGACCAGCAAACCGAGTCCAGGTCCTCTAAGCCAGAATCCTATGCTGCTGAGTAATCCCTTTATCAAGCTCACTCTCTGTCATCTGCTCTTGTATTTTATGTCGGGGCATATTCTTTCCCCTTCACCTGTCAGACCTCTTAGTGATGTCTTCTTGCTGCAGTGTTTCCAGTCAAGAGAAACAGGGGCAAGGACTTGTGTCTATGTTAGCATAATACAACACATGAACTCAGTCCCTGCACTTGGCCAAGAGCCTGCTGTCCTTAGTGAAGCAATAGAGTCCTTTGTTTTTGTGCTTTCTTGGATTTTTGCCCTGCTCTTTGAAACCAGTTCAGCGGGACCTTAAGCTAGGCTCTGCCTTGTCCAATGACAACCTTCAAAGGATTGCTGTAAGGTACTCAATATGGATCTCCTTGCCTTAACAGCTTGTCTTTCCTTGCAGTTGACTATTAAACTCAGTGACTATAATAACTCAGTAATAGCTACAGCAATAATGTGAATACAACTATTTAAGGGCAGTTTTGCTGCCTGCAAAAGGGAAGTGCATGTACTTCGCTGCAAGAGCTCCAGGAACTCTTGCACCTGCATGCGTGATCACTGGCTTCAGTCTATAACCAGCTTAAACATGATGCGAATATTCATTAACGGTACATAGACCTTATGAAGAACTTTGTAATGTTGCTTCTTTTCTAGGGCTAAAAATCCTTTGGCTCCTGTGCTGGGTGCTCACTTTTTGTGTTCAGAACTAGTAGAAAATCTGGTTGTGCTATTGCCACTGATGGTAGGGAGGCCAAGCGTAATGGTGCTCAGGGGGTGGTGTCCTGGATCTTCCACGTGCGCTTCCAGAGCAGGGGAGATGGCTAGGTATCATAGGACGGGCAGGCATCATAGGAAGAGGGAAAGGAGACAGCCACTAGACCTCATTCTATTGCTACTGACTTGTTCAAAACCAAATCTGCCCCACTGTACCCTGTGCTTTCTAACAAGAACAGATACTTGAGAGGTCTGCTTCTCTGCTGGGCTTGTTGGGTCTAGGGAGTTTGATTTCTATCATCAGGAGGGCTAGGTGGAATGGTGACACATTTTGGTCCCTACCCAGGACCATATGAAGGGATAATTGCACCCCTTCAAAATAAAGCACCAAGCAGAGAAAAGAGGGACGAAGAGCAACACACATTACCCTTATTTATCTAATTTCAATGGTATTGCTATTCAAGATTGTCCTGGTTTCAACTGGGATAGAGTTAATTGTCTTCCTAGTAGCTGGTACGGTGCTATGTTTTGAGTTCATTATGTGAAGAATGTTGATAATGCTGATGTTTTCAGTTGTTGCTAAGTAGTGTTTAGACTAAGTCAAGGATTTTTCAGCTTCTCATGCCCAGCCAGCGAGAAAGCTGGAGGAGCACAAGAAGTTGGCACAGGACACAGCCAGGACAGCTGACCCAAAGTGGCCAATGGGGTATTCCATACCATGTGACGTCATGTCCAGTATATAAACTGGGGGGAGTGGGGGCGGGGGATCGCCGCTCGGGGACTAGCTGGGTGTCGGTCGGCGGGTGGTGAGCAATTGCACTGCGCATCATTTGTACATTCCAATCCTTTTATTATTGCTGTTGTCATTTTATTAGTGTTATCATCATCATTATTAGTTTCTTCTTTTCTGTTCTGTTAAACCGTTCTTATCTCAGCCCATGAGTTTTACTTCTTTTCCCGATTTTCTCCTTCATCCCACTGGTTGGGGGGGGGGGTGAGTGAGTGGCTGCGTGGTGCTTAGTTGCTGGCTGGGGTTAAACCACGACAAAGATACGCGTACATGCATAAGACAAGATGTAAGCTCTTTTTGATCAAAAGAACTCGTAGGGAGGGACACCTAATGTAACACTTGGGGCTGTAGCTAAGCTTCTGCATGCTGGAGCACTAACAAAGACATGGTTCAACATGTGCTGTATAAACTAGGCATATGAAATAACTCAGACAATAATTAACCTCTGTGGCAATAAACTTGATCAAAATAGAAAAGGGCATTACAATAAACCAATCCAAAGGAGCGATGGAACAGCTTCTCCACAGCATTAGTTCCAGGGAAAGGAAGAGTGCTCTCTAAATGAGTTACAGCTGCGTGCAGTACTGTTGCCCATTATGTGTTTTGACTACCTTGTAAATGCAACCTAAAGAAAGCACTGCCTTTTCAAAGAAGCTAAGGCAGTGATTCTAAGGGCATCCCAATAGCATCACTTGGATTTCTAATCACCCACCCTAAAGAACCTGTAGCGTCAAGTATTTTTCATATACTCTCCGTACTCACAGCTGAAGAGGAATTGCTATTGTAAAATTGTTAGGGAGAAAGAGGAAGAATGCTGTATCTGTGATTGCAGTATCAGACTGGCAGAGCGTTACAACCTAAGCGTATAAGTTAGCTAGTGGGCTGCAGTGGAAGTGAGGAATTAAGCTAGACCACAGGGGGACACAGCATCGTGAGATCTGCTTGGTCTTCGTCTGATTCTCTTTTTGGCACTTTCTTCAACACTGGAAAGTACTAGAGAGTCTTTATTATTTAGCTACCTAAAACACAGGTGGCTGCAGCTTTTTGATGCTCTCCAGAATTGGTTGGAATATGCATGAGGCAGAGCAATTAAGCAAGCTGCTTCTCGTGAATTTAAATGGCTTGCTTGAAAATTGAGTTTGGTTTGGGGCTCATGCCCACCTGCCTTCAGAGAAGAGGCACATGAAAGTGTTGCAATATGATTCATGAAAGCTGCATGGACCAAGGCAGGGCATATATTCCCAAGAAGTAAGACCAAGTGCTGTGGAGACATGAGCTCTGTTGCAAATTTGAAATCAGGAGACTATAGGTGAGCATCAGGTTCTGTCAGATAGGTTCTTTTCTTATGTAAAAGGTGGTCTTTAAGGAAAGCAAAAAGCTCACTGAGAACATTATCAAACATTGTACTATATATAGTTTTAACTTTACAACACCCAGCTTTGAGTCACTGGAGGGAGAGAACAACACAGACACTGGAAGGGGACAAGGGAAAAGGGTGTCTCTTCTCAGGTCCAGATCTGTTCCCCTTCTTCCAGATGTCTCTTTTATAGTTATTTCACATTGTTTACTTTGATGCTCGGTGTACTGTGTCACTCAAACATGCCTCTGCAAAAGGCATTTGCCCTGGAGACTTGAAGGCAACGCCTCTGCAATACTCCAAGCAACCTTAACCCCAGCAAAGCTAAGCAAACTGGAGTCACCAGCCAACTTTGGCCCAGCTGTACATTTGTTTTGGCTGCAAGGGTCAACAGCACAAAATTTAATTTGGCTGTGCTGTAAAGGAAGGTAGATGATGGTGCCAGTCTCTATTTAGTTTCATAACTCCTGTTTGTTACCTATTCTGCCAGGGAAGTTGTCAGCGAAGCATACACAAGATTTTATGGTATATCTATTCCTTCATAAGAAAGAAATATGGTAAAGTATCTATGCTAGCTTGGTGACGGTTCTTCACAACTGTTCTTGTCCTTTACAGAAATTGACATTTATTTGGCGTAATTAGCCTTCAAGGATGATCAATGCACACTTTGTTGTGTGTGTTTGATTTTTACTAGCAATGAGTTAACTTTAGATCAGAACGTTGGCCCCTCTTGGTTGGATACCCCAAAGTGCAGGTCCCTCTTTGACTTTGTGTACAAGCCTGTGAGGGTGAAAAGAAATAAAAGCTGTAGTTTACAAGAGGTGAATATACTTACTTATTGGAAGGGGGGAAAACAGAATTTAACTTCTCTAGCAAGGAGATTTGTCTGAAGGGTACAGAGCATATCACACTCTACTCAGCAGTAAGTTGTTTGGTTATGTCTAGTCTAGAAAATTGAGGAAGAAAATGCCAGCACACTGCTGAATGCATCAAAAGAAAGCACATGATCACCAAAGAAATGAAACAACCTTTCAGAACAAAAAGACTAAAAGGTTCCTGAGTCAGTGATGAGCCTCTACTGCGCAAACTGTCTGAACTGGGAAGAATCAATCAGTGTGGTCCACTGGGAGACTGCTGTTGCATAAAAGCCTGCACCAAGCAAGTTTACACATAGGTAACCGCTCATCAATGGATTGCATTTTGAAACAAATTTACTGTTTCAGACAGAATTCTTGCTCTTCATTAAATAGGGCTTGTTACTAAAAAAAGAAAGAAAATTAAAATCTCAAATGTCAAAATGCGTTTCCAGTATTTTCAAAATTAAAGTGTTGAACCATTTGTTTCAATATTGGCAATTTCAGAAAGGAGATTTAAAAGTTACCCAGAAAAGAAACAAAATATTTCCTTCTCACTCACATCCTAATGCAGGAATTTCTTTTATTTTTTTTTAGCATGGGGAAGGCACTGAAAGTAGGCATTAAAATGAAGACTCTATTTATTTATATAGCTTTAGCTGGAGTTACCTTCTGAGTAGAAATTATATCCTACAAGAACTTGAAGATCAGCAACTGGCAAAATCTGTTGCAAATATTGTTAGGTGTGGTATTTACAATGAAGTAACCAACATTATAAGGAGGTGTCAACAGCAAGCTATTTTTTTTCCTCCTGAGGAAATGTATGCCCATATTTTCCGATAGGTGTGTATTGTTACTGCTCGTAACAAGGTATATAGCTCTGATATAAATAAAATCCATTTACTCATCAACAGTATAAATAAGATGCTGATTAGATCTTAGTCATGCAGCAAAACCTATCCATGCAGGCTTCCAGAATGGAGCTGGAGGTCACCATTCCGAGGCTAGCAGCTGGGTAGGGTGGTTGAAGAGGTCTTTACACTCTCCCTGCAGAAGAACTAGAGTCCAAGGAAGACTGGTATTTAACCAAGTGTCCCGGTTTCAGCTGGGATAGAGTTAATTTTCTTCCTAGTAGCTGGTATAGTGTTATGTTTTGGGTTCAGTATGAGGAGAATGTTGATAACACTGATGTTTTCAGTTGTTGCTAAGTAGTGTTCAGACTAAGTCAAGGATTTTTCAGCTTCTCATGCCCAGCCAGCAAGAAGGCTGGAGGGGCACAAGAAGTTGGGAGGGGACACAGCCAGGGCAGCTGACCCAAACTGGCCAAAGGGTATTGCATACCACGTGATGCCATGTCCAGCATATAAACTGGGGGGAGTTGATCTGGGGGCTATTGCTGCTCGGGAACTAACTGGGCATCGGTTGACTGGTGGTGAGCAATTGCATTATGCATCACTTGTTTTGTATATTCCAATCTTTTTATTATTATTGTCATTTTATTATTGTTATTATTATCATTATTGTTTTCGTCCTTTCTGTTTTATTAAACTGTTCTTATCTCAACCCGTAAGTTTTACCTTTTACTTTCCGATTGTCTCCCCCATCCCACTGGGTGGGGGGGAAGTGAGTGAGCGGCTGCGTGGTGCTTAGCTGCTGGCTGGGGTTAAACCACAATACCATGTCTCCCTGCAGAAAAAGACACCTGATAATTTGCCAGCACTTGAGTGCAGCAGATGTGCGTAAGAGTTTGCTGCTTTATTTATCTTGGAATGCAGAGACCCTAAAAGTACCCAAACTTTTATGTGCCCCAGCCAGACTGCAGTGTCGTTCCTCTGGAAAAATGTCTGAGGCTCCCAAGATTTGCTGTAGGCCTGGATTAACTGTGCTATCTTTCTAAGGACAGTTGGGAAGGAGGAAAGCATGCCTAAATAACACCTAAGAAAAGGTAATCATAAGGGTCTGTCTCACCATGTTGTTCTTGTTCAAAAATGCTATTTTGTTCTGATTTTTTTAGAAACTTGAGGTGCTTTTCAGTAGGCTGCTATACCCCAAGATGATTACACAGGAGCATGTTCCTAATTATACTTCCCAGAGTGTAATCCATGTCAATAGGAGAAGTTGGAAGTTGAAAGTCTGGCAAATGACAGACCAATGCTCTGTTAAGCTAGAGGAGAGATATGGGGGATTGTTTTCCTGTAATTCCATTACCTATTCAGTAACCAAAAATTGGGATTCTGTTTCCACTCAAAATGTAAAGATTTCCTGATGTTTCCAAAACACGGGATTTCAACAGGAGCACTTAAAAATATTTGTAATGTAAAGGTGTAAGAATTGTAAGCATATTTATCACAGGTCAGCAATGCTGCCAGCTTTGTACTCTACTTTTCTATTTTAGTTCCTTCTCCCAGAAATGACCAGTCTGTTGCAAAAAAGACTTGAAGTGACTCTAGATGGAATATATTTTCTTCAAAATCTGTGCTTACATAGCTACATAATCCAGGAATATCTGGTGGAGCTTAGCTATCTTACCAAATATGCAACATCTGTGAAATTTACAGCAACACCAAAGTTAGAAAGACTGTGGTGATATGGCAACCTTGTATAGCTTTTACTTCTTGTAGGATAGGGATCAATATATTTAATTAAACTTGAGAATATCTAAGCAATCTTGTGTGCAGCAAATCACAAAAAAGTCCACCAAATGCTCTCAGGCCCAAGTGATGCCACTTTTCCATAATCACAGTTCTTTAAGATGTGTGGTCTGTGTCTGGTTTTTTTGTGTGTGTGATTGTGAGTCAAGAGGACATAGCACTTTAGTTGTTCTTCTTCCTTAGCAATAGTGGTTGTGGACTGAGGCTCTGCCCCCCTTATGGGCCAGGAGAGAAATTCCTTGCCTTCACCTCTTCTGAACATATGATCCAAGCAGAAATAGTCAAGAGTAATGTGAGGGAGGCAGAAAATGAACAAACATGTAGATAGCATACCTCAAAGAATTCAAGTCACTGGTAAGTAGCCATCTTTTCTTTCTCCAGCAGAGTCTACAGATTCTCTGGAGTACTTCAGGCAATATGCCACACTCATTATTACCAAGAGTTGAGCTATAAAGACATTCATGAAAAAATTGAGCTTGAAGCAGTTCTACTACTTGAGTACTGTTCCTTAATACCTCTGACTGCCTAGTACTGGATGAAGAAACTGAAAAAATCAGTCAGGTGTCAAGGCAAGATAATATCCCTTGCTAGAGGAAGTAGCTTATGCAGACCTTGAGGGTTAGGATGAGAAAACAGCAAATAGTCCTCAAGCAGAGCAGTGTTGTGCAGAAAAAGCTGCCATGCACACCTTGGTGAGGTTATTAGCCGACTGTAGCCTTGAACAACAGGTAGGAATGGGAGCCTCAGATCTGGCCATCCCCCAGTTCTCCAAGGCTTATTTGCTTGTGACAAATCAAAGCTACTACACTGAGACTGGTGGTGTCAGAGAAGTATGAGCTGACAGCTTCAGCACCATCCCCTTTGGTAATGAGGTAAGTGCCTGTATGGCTTTCAGCACATGAGCAGGGTTGTATCAGTGTTCAGGACTTCGTTTCTATTTCATTGACTTCTTAGTATAGCTCACAGTCCTGGGACTGAGACTTACCCCTGTTGTCACATAGGAGAAGGTGAGGCATAATACATAAGATCCTCACAACACTTACCAGACCCTGACTGCAAGAGAAAAGCTGTACCTGCAGGAGCTGGTATATATACACTGCTGTGCTACCTGAACACTTTTTGCCAGTTCCTGGTAAGAGTATTCTGGTGCTGAGATGGGATTGATCCACTGAAAAATGAGTGATAGGCTGCCATGCTACTCCTAACTTAATTTACCAAATGATCCTATGATCTCTCTTGACCTTGAGTAGTTGTGGCCATGAAGGCCATGCTGTTTTCTTAATAACTCTTAAGTAGTAAGCTGTTTAGGTGATATTTTCTGGGTTTAGAAATCTGCGGAGTAAATGGCCACCAGCAGATGGACCACAGGTGTTCGAAGGGGTGATGTGATGTTCATAGGAACATGTGGCACCAGATGCAGAAGTGAAATGCCACCATGGGGCTTTCACAGCACGTAGGTAGCAGGAGGAGGATTAGGCCACACACTTTGCTACATATGACAACCCTGAGAATATGTAAGGTCAGAACTGGGTCAAAATGAAAGAAAAAAACGGCAAGATAAGAAAGGAATGGCAAACTGCAGCTGGTTATTGACTGATGCCTGCTAAAGAAAAGGCTTCTATTCATTCCATGGGAGGATGTGGAAGGCATGTTTTGACTCACGTGCGTGCCTCATGTTTGGAGCAGGGCTTTGACCTGGATCTATGATATGGCTAATGGAATAGAAATCCTTGGCTCTAGGCCTTTGTGACTCAAAACAGCTCAGAGTATAAATGGACCTGTGCTCCATTACTTGAAGGAAAAATCATAGGCTGTTTATATGGTTACCTGAAAAAATGTAATTCCACAGCACTGAACAAGCAGCAGTTGCTTTATTCAAAATATTTCAGATTGATAGTCTGGATTTCTTGTCTCTGAATACAGACTACACAGTGTTTTTCCTGAGGGCAGCAGCAAGCAATCCCACTCACCTCTGTAGCAGCTGGGGTGGACCTGAGATTCTGAATGGTATTGGCTTTGGCCATCGTCGTCTGCTTGCAACCTCCTGGGCTTGTGAGTCCTTCTGACAACTGCTTGGTTGAGTGCAGAGTGAAAAGAAATACTGCTCTGGTTATTTCCTGCTGCATCCTCTCCTCATTCCTCTCCAACTATTTCTACGTGCAACCTTCTGTTCTTCAGTACATCGACCAAATTTGCGGTAGTTTGCTTTTTGCTCCTGCTTTGCATCAAAGAAAGGTACAAATAAGAAGAATCAGATAGTGGGCTGAATACACTCAGAAGACTGGATACAGGGAACAAAAGCGTGAGGAGTATAGTGTGGAAAGAGAAACAAACGCCTCTGGAACTGTCGCTCTGCAAAACAACTGTGGAAAGATTAATGTGCAAATTAAAATAATTAGTGGCTCCATACCAAGCTATTTGACTAGAAGTGACTTTTAGAAGTTAGGGGTGGAATTTTTTGTGAATATTCAGACCTGGCTGGGTGCATCTCAATTAGATTTAGAGATCAACCTTTTGTCTGAAACAGTAGATGCTCAAATTCCCTGTTTTGGTTTTGGTTGGGGTTTTTTTTCTTTCTTTTACTTTTCAAAACAGGTTTAAAATAACAGCTAGAGTGAATCTTAATGGGTTAATTCAACTCTTTACGTATAGATGAGCTTGAACCAAACCTTGGAGTCAAACATCTGTGAGCTTTGGGGAACTCCAGGTTCATGCTTTGCAGCTGAAACTCATCTTGGTTTTAAATACATTTTTGTGACAAATGCCAAAACTTCCCATGAGCGATTTCCCCCCCCCCCCTTCCCCACACAAGTCAAACCGGAATATCACTGCGGCTTTATTATGGAGCTTTTCTTTTCTGGATTTTTCTGCATAGTAGCTTATGGCCTTTTATTAAAAGGTTGTCATCCAAGCTCTCTCTGAATGTAACATGAGATAATTCCCTTCTTATGTGTCTCCCCTGCTTGAACTGCAAAAGGTAATAAGTGCCTCTTCTGAATTGTTTGTCTTTCCTTTTTGCTTCCCCCCGCTTCAGCTTACTGCACTGAATTTTGACTTGATACAAATTACAGCTGGGTATCTGATCTAAATACTTAGTAATTTAGTTTCTGGCCTGGTAACCTTATTTTATAGCACGTTGTATAATGGAACCTTATGGAACACACTGATATAGGTTACTGTGAGGGGCCAGGTGTACATGCCTGTTAATCATCTTAAATATCTGTTCAGTATCTCTTGATGCTATTAACATGTTTGTCCTTCATTTAATATGCAGCAGGGAGGAGGACTGAGATAAAAATATAAGAATTAATAGAGGAAGGCTGAAACCAGTATATAACCCTGGATGTCCCTCACCAACAAGCAATAAAAAAAGGAAAATGGCAAAACCAAAGAACCTCTCCCATCTGACTGGATCTGCAGGTTAAATTCAAATCCTAGAAATGGACTCCTCTGTGTATCAGACTCATAATTTGTAGAGAAAGTTGTAGCTACAGAGGAGGCCCCATACCAGCTGCAGCCACAGATCTGTTGTCTTTTATTGTTTGGGGTTTTTTTCTGGGTTACCACACTTTGACCTTTGTATGAGTTTTTGTCCTTTCTCTATCTGTATTACAAGTTAATATGGTCTCCATCATCCTTGTACTCGAGTGCCTTGCAGTTTGCAATATTCTTATCTTCACAGCCACCTTGTGATGTGAAGAGATGCTTATATTCCCATCTCCCCAAGGATAAAGAGATATGTATGACACATTGGCTAGGATCACAGAGGAGGTCTTACCACTGCCATTCATTGTCACTGTTGGCTCCTCTGTTATTTATTTACATCTGTATTTGATCTGAAATATTCTTGGTTGTTGCCTTTAATAATGTATTCCTATTTACTGTCTTCCTCCTTTTCCATTTTCCAGGGTTTATTACCCTGTTTAAACTTGGCTTCAGCTGAACTACTCTTTGGGGCATGCACTGAGTAACACTCTGAGAGAGAGATTGCCTGTTAAAGGGTTTCAGCAACACCTGTGCCTGTGCACTGAGTGGGATAAATGGAGGTATTCTTCTAAACTCAGGCACAAGAGGCAGTAAGAGGCATGATTGTTAAATCCAGGACCTCAGGGGGGTTTCTAAAAGCATAGTTGTGTCAATTTAATTAAACTGTGATTATCTTTCTTCTTTTTCTTCTTCTCCTCCCTTCACCCCTTATACCAGACTTAATTAAGATGATGCAAAATTTTTGATGAGCACTGTCTTGGCTTAAATGAGGCATCTATTGATTTAGCTCTGTCACTTAGGAACAGCAGTTGCTGCCAGCAGATTACCTTACCTACTATTTACTGAGATAATCTTAATCACAGAGATTAATTATTTCATTCTATTTTCAAGTCTTTGCAAGAAATGCACATATTTCATAATCTTTTTTTATTTCACCATTTCTTTCCATCTTTATTGCTTGCTTCTAATAGCAAATATATTTTATTGTCCTCATTGCAAAGGAAATCACCCACTCTGTTTATTTTGGCTCATCTTCTGTAGGATCAATCATGCTGGCAGGATGACATATGATGGCAGTGAAAGTGCAAGACATTTTTTCCAAGCCACTTCTTTGCTGTTTTGGATCTAGTTCCAAGCTTCTTAATGCCACAAAGAAAATATTATTAATATATTGTGATTCTTGGCGCTTTCTGAACATGCTGGTGGTGCTGAACAAGTGACTTTCTTTCCACATGGCATATGGAGTTTCAGGGCCAGGTTCCCATTCCTCTATGTACATGTCTGATCAATGTAAATATGATGAAGCCAAATAATGACATGGTCTTCCGTAGTTTCTCAGGATTAGGTGCTGTATGACTGCGATGAGAAACCAGCTCACAATGTCTGCCTCATCTAACAAATGTTTCCAGTAGCACCGACATAAGAGAACAGGCAGAGAAGTGGCAGCGCTGAGCTCACTGGCAGATCCCTGGCACTGCTATGTTTGTGAAGTCTTTGCTTCCTTACCCAGTTCCTGCTACATCCTTAATTTGTTTAGCATACAGCAAGTCTTATTATTCCTAATAGGAGTTGTTGAGAAATGAGTATTTTTGAAAATCTGCCTGTACATGCTTAATGAACATGCTCAAGGGAAATCAAACATTTGGGATTTCTATTGAAATTCCTCATTGAACCCCAAAGACTTTTTTATGCAGGAAGAACAGTTACTTCATGCAGAAAATATGTTTTCCATGTGCCTTGCTCTTTCTCCCCTGAATCCTTTTCTCAGTTGCTATGTGAGCATATTTTCACTGTGTTTTTAATATATTTTAAGTTTATTTTACTGCCCACGAGCCAGTGGTAGAGTAAGAAAACTGTATGTTTTTCCACGTCAAATCAGTATGCGGTGTACCACTGGTGCAACTCATTCAAGTTACCACCATGTGGGAATCCAAGATAGGTGCTGGAAGTACCCATTTAACACCACAGGAAAGTACCTAACTTCTGATACACGTTCCAGCAACCAACATAGTTTTACACAGGGGTTTTTGCCATCTAGCATAGATGGCAGGTTTTTTTCTGGTCAGGACAAAAGGCATCTCATTGTACACTGAGATGTACACTGTGCCACTTTCCATAGCGTCCATATTTTAACTTATTAGGACTCATCATGATCCATGTCATGATTTTCCACCTTCTGCATTAATTACTGGGAGAAGGGGAAAGGAGGGCATCTTTCTCACTGAGTGCTAGCCTCAGTGAGTTTCCAGTATGATGCCTAGACAAGAAGCACAGTAGTAGAAAGTCTCCTTCTCCCTGTTGTGACTACTACTGTCCTCAGGAGGACAACCATTTTTATCTAGTACAAATTTCGATATCTAGAGCAAGATCATTAGTGGCCACTGATTCTGTGAAGGTATCAAAACAGTAAAAGTGATGTTGGATGCTATTGTACAACAGCAAAAATGAGGAACCCTTCCTCTCCCCTGCATTCCTCAACCAGATTTGAGCCTTGCCTGGCTGGTCTCTGCACTGCTATCGCTGCAATTACCTTGTTTTGATATGGTCAAAATGATCAGAAGCATTCAGCTAGGAAAACATCTGTCTCCTGGCTTCATGCGTGAGTCACTGTCTCTGCATACCTGCCGGCAGCACCTTTCTTCAGGGCTTACCTGTCCTAATGGTGATCTCAGTGGAAGGCATGAGTCACTTCCAGTGTTTGTGAGTCACTCAGCCCAATCTGAAGACTAAGATAACAGCAACAGCCTTGTGGAAGAATTACAACGTGTAATAGAAAACGCCATAATTCCATTAATTTTAAATCCATCTGTAGGTTATTGTAATGGTGTGCAATTGTCAGTGTGCTCTAGAAATGGCTTTATTAGATTTTTTAGAAAAAGTATTATTATCTATAAAATTCTGTAGGCCTTTGATCTCTCTAAACCCCTAGCTTCATTTGGGGTTGTTCGTCACCTTCTGGAGCAGTCTTTCACAATGAAGAATCATATGAGGATGTTTAATTCATACTCCTTCCGACTTCACTTTCTGCTGAGCTCCTCCTTCCTGCTGACTGGTTTACATGATCTTGGGCTGAAGTCACTGGGCATCTTTGATTTTGATTTAAGCAGAGCTGGGATTTTAGCTTCATACTCTTGCATCTATTTCTAACAAAAACCTTGAACCATTTGACATATAACCTCTGAATTTGGCCTACTGTTTTAGCTGTTCAAAGGGCTTTTTATTTGCAAAGCCCAGCATATGGGCTCCCTGTTTGTCTTTTAATTCAAGCTGGCCTTGAAAAATGACAAAACCAGATTGAAATAACAAAGCTACTTCTCTTGTTTTACTTCTAAAGCTGAGAAACAGCTAAGCAAATGTCAGCCAGATTTAGTTCAAAAAGAAAAATAGCCTTCTATCTAATGTACCAAACTTTACTTTGAATAATAATGAACCCCTGAAATTGATGATAGGTAGATTCTTTAACTGTAAAAAAAAAAGAAAAAAGGGAGGTGGAGAGTAGGATCGGGAACTATTATTGTAATTCAGTGATGCTAGACACAATAGGGAGCAGCTCTGTATTGTTAATAATGAGTGACAAAATTAGATCTCCAAGTCTAGAAAATCAGTTGTATCATTTGTCCTCTCCTGGGAGAAAAGGAGAGCGTGGGATAGATGTGGAGGCTGCCCTGCGTCCTGGTTGCCCGGTGGACCCCTTCGTTTTGGACACGTGAAGTGAGCTAGCATACTGTGTTTCTGTTTTAGCAGATGAGTGGAAATGACGCACCAGGGTGATCGTGCCAGAAGTATGGTGAAAAAAACCCCAACCTTTCTAGATAGTACTTTTTAAGCTGCTCTCATGACAGGCATTTAAAGGAGATAAGAGTACGGCCGTGCTTTTCTTCTCTGCTGTTCTTGCCTGAGAAGGTAATCTTTCTCAGGAACAAATGAGGAAAACATTTAATTACATTCCTGAGAAAGGCAGCAGAGACAAGCAATGAGCTTTCTACTTTGTGCATGTGTGTGTTTGTATGTGTGTGTGAACACTCCGGGGGGAAAAAGTCTTCTCAGTTTCCCTGTTATGCATTACATGTCTGCAGCTTCCCTAATAGAACTCTGAGAGGTTATCAGTTCTAAAAAAACAGTCATTAGGGATACTGATTTTTTTTTCCAATCAACTTTCCCAGTGGCTCAAAATTGTTAATGTTTATTAACAGAAGAAAGTCAAAGCAGGAGAAGAAAATAAATCTGTGAGCTAACGGGGAAAAAACCTGTGACTGCTAGTTCTTGGTATGCTATTAACTATTCATCAGAAGTATGCTAACAGTCTCTCTGCCTCATTCTGAATAGCTTTTGTGATAAATGTGGTGTCCAGAGAAGGTCCAAAGATAATGGTAAAAATAAAGACCATTTTCTTCCAGCTAATTGCATAGTCTAGGAAAGTAGGTTATAACTGTACCTAGGAATATTTTAGTGAGACAAATGCATATTGTTTTAACTGCCATGTCTAGCTTTGCTGCTAGACATGTCAGAGGAAGAGATAAGAGCTATCTTTTGAATATGTTTTAATGGAAAGCCTATGGGTTAGACTGCAGTCATTGCTCAGATTAAATTGCAGTTAAGTGTGTGCGCCCAAATGGCTTTGGTCATCCATGCCAATGCTGAATTCAGTTTAATGGGACGATTTTGACATAGTGAGGACTTGAGGACTGGCATGTTTTCAGAGCTTTATATTCTGCTTTAACTGCCACTTTTCTGTCAGTATCAATGGGTGTTGAACAATTAAAACCAACACTTCTTGATTCGAAATTCTGTTCCCGAGTGTCACGGTAGATTTACAGTTTAGTACATGCCATACCAAAAGGTTATATCCAGGGCATGATGTCCATCTGTAATCATCCAGAAATACAGACACTGGGATTTCTTCACAGCTGCAATAACATTACTGTAAGATGTAATGTGCGGGACCACTCATGTCAGCTCCATAGATCATAGATAGTCCCTGGAACAGGATGCCAGATCAGATTCCTAATCCTGTCCCCTTAGGTCTGAGTGTGTTCAAACTTTCAGAAACCTCCCCCTGGGGAAGTCTGGGGGAGAGGGAGATTGAAAAATAAGCCTCAAGACACTTGGTCCTCTCCTTTTTAATCCTATCAACTTCATTACTAAGCCTCTCCTGGGGTAGTCGTTGGGTACTGTGTCCCTGTCATCATCTTTCTTTGTAGCTTAGCTTTGCGCTGTCTTCTGAAAGCTCTGTGCGTTTACTTGCCTTTACTTGCCTTTATTTCAGCAATTCCCTACTATCCATTCCTTGTGTGATTATGGTAAAAACGAGTTCAGGAGAAGCTCTATAGGCTTTTTTTTTTCTGTTTGGTGATTAGTTTGTTCTGAACAGAAAAAAACTAGAATCTGATTTTAAATAACTTTTGCTCCCTATTGGTTTTTAGACAAATAGCAGATTTATATTATGGGAAAAAGTCACAGGGAAGAAAAATTGCAATTTTTCATTGTGTATGAAAATGTTCTGCACAGCTTGTGGAAAGGTGACATAAGATAACAGAAGCTGAGTACCAAGGCCAGTGAAAATGTCTGAACTTGTTCAAAATTCCAGTGCCGGAAGGTCAGGCTGTAAAACAAACACATGCTGCCCCATCAGGTCACTCCACAGGATTCCATGCTGCTAATTTTGCTTTAAAATGCCTCTGACTGATGTGACTTCAGTTAAATTTGGTCTTAAAGGTCAAGCTGATACCCATCTCCTAAGTGTTGTATAACGGGATTTCTTGAATTCTGGACCAGGCAAAATATTTCTGCATGGTGAGAAAACACCTCTTTTTACATCTTGAAATGAGGGAGGGCTGAATTCTAGACTGGATGCACGCATAAAGCTTTTCCGTAAGTTAGTGGGCCTTCCATGTATGTTACTTAGAGCAAAATGTAATCTGCATTTGGGAGTGTCTAAAGCACAAAATGTTGTTAAGCACGATGGTAGGAAACACAGGATTAAGACCCCCAAAGAGTGAAGAGGAGAATGACATTGCACTTATCTCCCTTCACAGTCCTAAATCAATGCTATTTTGCACAGATTCTGCTGCTTTGGCTGTCTGCATTTGACAGTTGTGAGGCTTCCTGCGTGGCTGCTCCCCCACACCAGCCATCCTTCCCTGTCTCCCCCTCTTGCCCCTCAGTGCAATTTGGTTCCTCCAAGCTGGCCAGCAAAGCCATTCGGGACCTCTGTCAAATCCTGGCACAAATGACCTTTGCAGTCGGCCCTTTGCCAAGCAGTAATGAACTCATCATGGGGGTCCCAACACCATCAAGTTTCAAGTATGATTTGCAGCATGAATCCAAACTTGGATGTAGCCTTGACTTCTTTCTCATGAATATGACATCTGATTAATTTTACGCACATGTTGCAAAGTACCAATCTTTGTTTGTCTAGAGCCTGATGTATTTAACAGCTTGGAGAATGAAGACAATGCCAGCTACATCTGCTTCTCTTAGCCACGTAGAAGATATGTAACTCTCCAATATAAGCACCGGCATGTATATATGGAAAATACGTTCTAAATCTCTGCTGAGGAAGTAGCAGTGCCCAAAAGTTAAAGGAAAGATCATTTTGGCTTAAGGAGTTCTAATCAAAACCATTCAAAGCACCCAAAAGAAACATTATTCAATTCATTTAACTTTTACCTGAGCATTGGCAAGCATCCATGGACCTGTCCTGAGCCCCACTGTGAATGGCTTTTGAATCTGGGAAGCAGTATGTGTTGAAGTGGTGTTTGGATCTGCAATGACAGCACATGTTCAGCTATGTAAGAGCAGAGCTGAATGGATGAGCAACCTAATGCTTGGTTCTCCTTGCACCAGACATGTGGGAAGATATTTTTGTTTAAATTTACCAGTGAGAGAGAGGAAATGTTGCTGAGATTCTGGGAAGCTTCTGCCTGGGACTTGAAAGGGTGACATTCTCTGGTAGACAAAAAGCAGAAACATCAGCAAGCTCTAAAGGAATTAAATCATCTTGGCTGGGATGGACTAAGGTTTACAGTGTGGATTCAACTCTGCTCAAAGTACTCCAGGGGAGCCAAGCTGAGCTCATTCCTCAACTAGCGCAGTGTAGCATCTCACTGAATAGACCAACAGGCAGATAGAGCCAGTCTTGCACTTTTCACCTGCCTGCCCAAGGTTAAAGTGCATGTTGTTCCAGAGCTTACCGATGGGTGTCTGTGCATTGGACCCCTCTCAGGCAGCATAATCATTCTGGGATAGATTCCAGCAGTTTCTCCAACAGTTTCTCTCCCTTTTCATGTTAAACCACCACATAGGTTGGCTTTTCCTTCCTGTTGCTCCCACCAGTAGCCAAGTTACATGAACTATTGTGTGGCAGTTTAAAAATCCTTTCTGCAGGCAGGAAGGCATTTGTGATTATCTCTGACGTGGGGATATTGCTTCAGTCACTTTTTAGGAGGTCTTGAGAAATCAGGCTAGAATTTCCAAAAGTTTGTTGGATGAAGAGTGATGGCCGGTGAGGTTACTGAGGACAAAGATTGCCGCACTAGGGAGCAGCTGAGGACCTAAAGGTTAAATCCCCCACTGGCTGTCGAAGACCAAGAATGAAATCCCAACAGCTATATAGTATGTCATCTTTCATAAGACTATTGTGCAAAACAAACCACTTTCACAGCAGGGCATCCTAGACTGCATTCTTCACTGGCAGTTGTTTCTGAGTGGGCTCTGGCTCCCTTTCCCCATGGAGGACAGACTGAGGATGCTTTACAGCCTCACCTGAAAGTGAGAGATCCTTCTATTGCCATGGACTCTGAAATATGCATTATGCTTCTGAAGGTGATGTAAAACTCTCATGATTTTGACCCAGAGACTAAAGTATTCATGCTGGACTGTTTGCCATGACATTTCTACAGCCCAGCTATAGGCAACTTGCTGATATGGATTAAATTGTAATTTTTATTATAAGTCCCCCTTTTCAATGGTTTGAGATTTTTTCCCTGAAAGGACTGTTTTGATGATACTGATCCTCCTGCTTTAACTCCAGCCAAGAATTAATGTATGTGGAAAGTTCCAGCAAATATCTTCTGATTTTTCTCCAAACTAGCCGAGTGTGAAGGGCCTGCCACAGGGAGTGAGCAGCATGCAGTGTCTGGTCAGGGCGCTGGACTGAATGCCTCAGACAGGGGAAAGATGACTCCAAAGCAACATTTAATCTTCACAATCCCCAGACTTCTGGGAAACTCAAATTTAAAATCTCTTTGTTGCAACCAGCTCCCATGCCTCTCCAGAGTGGGGTCATCCCTGCTCTTGCATATCTAAAGGTCTTGTGATTTCACACAGTTTGGGATATTAACCAGCACAAAATACAGTTCATGGCTTGGTGCCTTTTACAATTTGATCTGCAGATGGTAGCTTTGAATTTCAATGCTTCTGTGAATATTAAAAAGCCTGATAACATCATTTTATTAACATAGGATTGGATGCTGTTGATACCCAATGCTGGAGCATTTTAAAAAGAGCTGGATGCTCATTAGGTTGCTGAGAGTGACTACGTTAAGGTCTTACTCCTGAAGAAGATGTTAATCAGCTTTCTAAGGCTGCAGACACATCACAGCCAGCTATGGCCTGATTACCTCCTTCCCAGATTTAGAGCAAGCCTCAAAGTGCCACGGGAGGACCGACCCTGAGGAACTCGGTTTGGCTCCTGTGTGGCATCCTGGAGCAGACAGCGCACCCTGAGCATGTCATCTGCTCACTGGCTGCCCAAGAGCCCCACCACCATCTGCCTCTAGCCAAGGAAACACACAGGGGGAACTGAGGGCTGCGCAGAGCTGGCAGGCTCAGGCAGCCCCAAAACGCTGCACTCTGCGTCCCTGAAAAGCATTTCCTTTTAAAATCAGTCAGCGAAAGTCATTGTGGGAGAGAGGGCGCATGAGCGAGCAAGCGAGCTCACTCATCAGAGATGGTGAATAAAGATGAACTACTTGGAAAGAGAAGAGTCATGAGTAGCGTCTTGATTTAGAAAGAGGAAGAGCCTTACCACACACGACTTAGATTAACCTCCACAGCGACATTAATAACTATATTCCTGTTATACATTATAGATTTTACTTTGGTCTATGAATTTTGTGTAATGGCTCTGTTGATTATCAAAGGCTGAATTGATTGCCCTCTAGCATCACGATGGCATTGGCATCCCAATACTGAGTGGATGTCATTTTAGAAATATCTGGGCGGATCAGATTGACTCATGGCTGTTGTCCAACTGTACCCTGGGGTTTTAGATACTGCTGCTCATCTCTGTAGTGTCTGTCTGTCTGATTGAACCTCACTAGCACTAACACAGTCCCTAGCAGACTGTGAGCTCCTAGGGTATTTCCATTTTGGGTTGAATTTTCTGTTTAGCAAGACTGTGTAGATACTGTCAGACTCTGACGGTAGCGTGGGTTTATTAATACTCCCTCACTCAGCCTCACGTTGGAACAGCTTTTTCAGATACAAGGGTCCTTCCAGACTAAAACCAGGTACAGCCCAAAGGCCTCTAACTTTATTGTTTAAGGCTACGTTGCTCTAATTATAGCTGAACAGTATATTTTACCATCTGCTGGCAGTTCTCTTACAAATTGCTAGAAAAGCTCACTTCATTCAGAAGCTTGTCATCCAAAGTTTAGTGTAAAAGCAGTTTATTTGGAAACAAATATTTCCAGATGCTTTCCTGAAATGAAGCGCCAGCTTTGATTAAAAATAAATAAATAGCTGAAACAACTGAATGAATTCTGGCTTGTGGCTAGTTCATGCCATGATGTTTCTTTCCTCTTCCAAACTCCAGCAGAAGTAAACCAAGTGCACATCTCAATGTTTATATTGGCACTTCAGGCTTGGAAAGGCCTGTGAGCAGGGTAGCTGGAGATGGCTGGGGTGAGCTGGCACAGCAGGGCTTGTCAAAACGTGCACATCATCAGCTGGGCACATCCCAACGGAATGCCCAACTTCAGCCCCCACTGACTGAAGGGAAAGTACCAGGCTGTAAAACATCCTGTTCTGCCTTTAGGCTGTGATAATGACTGTAAGATAGTCACCTACTTTACTGAAAAAGGAAAAAGGTTTTTTTAATGCCCATTCGGAGGACTTCTGGTTCCCAGTGAACTGACAAGACCAGATAACCACAGTCATCAGACTATGGCCAAGAAAATGCCTTCTTCCACAAATGTGTATTCCTCCTTGTAGTGGCTACCTCAGCTTCCCTGAAAGGAACAGACCTGAAGCTTAGTAGCCAGACATGTTTCTGAAGAAGATGCTAGACCTAATGACAGTTTTAAGAGTACTTTCCATAGTGGGCCCTGCTTTATGCATTAGTTAAATTGCACACACAATTTGCAGCGATGGAATAAAATTCATTAACTTTCTCTTAATTTTTCACATGGCTGGATACTTCCCCACATCAGACAGATACTTCAGCATGATTGAAGAAGGGTAGACTTTCCTCTTTCCCCCTCCTTTCCCCCTCCTCTCTCCTTCCTCTTCCCCCCTTTTCCCACTCCCCCCAGTTGCAGAGTACTCAGATCTGCTTTCTCCTTTCATGGAAGAAAAGGGCAAAGTTTTAGCCTATGAATTTTGCTGAATGTAAAATGAAAGTCATCCATGTGTGAAGAGCAGCTATATGATATGTAAATCACAAAATCACAGACCATGTAGGGCAGCCTGAATTCGTTGTTGCTTTGGAGCTGGGAGGAGATTTCAGTAGCTGGGAGGAGAAGAGCAGATGACCGTTGCTCCCAAAAGGAATCTGTGTTACTGGTTTTGGCCAGGGGACGGAGATGGTAGCCAAACTGCAGCAGAGGAGCAGGGCAGGGGGGGCAGGCAGAAGTGGATTAAAGATTGTAGAGACAACCTGGCCAAGTTAAGGTCTTATTAGTCTGTTTTACTGAGGTTCACAGAAGTGGGGAAGCTCAAGAGCTAACGTGGCAATACCGTGACTGACCCATTTTCCTATTCTTTTTATGTGGGTTGTGGCTTGGTATTGTAGCATTATAAAGTGTTTGTGTGTTTATGTAGGTAAGGGCTGGCTCAAGAAACATTTCATGTGTGAATGACTGTGATTGCACTCTGCAGCGAGGAACAGAGTGGCCATCCAAGGCAGACATGTTTCCATATCTGCGTACAAATCTCTTGTGTGGGAACATTAATCTCTCTTTAGCTATCAAAGAAATTTGCATATCAATTGTCCATTTTAGAATTATACATATTTTTAAGTTAACAAATATTCACAAACTGCAGGATATACATTTAAGGCACACTGTAATAAGAGGCTTAGTTGAACACTTGCCTTTTGTAATGGGGTCCTGACAAACTGTATGAGTTGCCAGTGTCTCTAGCCTCACTTGTCATGAGATAACAAGAAATTTCACTGAATTTGGTTCAGTTAGTACCCTGAAAACAAGCACCAACAAGTATTCATGCTCTTCACTCCTCCTCCTTGTCTTTCTCCTTCTTTCTTGAAACAAACCAATCCAAAAGCCCTTCTAGACATTTTGAAGCAGTGTTAATGTTTATAGAAAGCTGAGCAAGCCTCCACATTGCCCGTATACTGGGTAACTGTTAGAGTCCTGGCTACTGTTCGCAAGTGTTTTATTGCTGCCCTCTAAGTCCCCATAAATGCCCTAATTTTCTGAGGCCCCTGCACCCCAAGGCTCCAGACGATGCTAAGAGCAGGTGTGCACCATTTCTACACTGACAGATATCAGACAAGCTAATTTGTTTAACATGTTTCAGACATCCAAGGTAGCTGGTGACCTACCTGTCTGGCTACCACCACCTTTGTCCTTGGAAAGGCAGTAAAGGCTGTTATGGCAGTGTGGGGAATAGCGAGATGACTCTGCACGCAGCCAGGCTCCGTATTTTGATATCCATTTTGGAGGAGAAGATGGGAATGGAAGCACCATGCCTTGGGCTGCTTAAGTGTTCACAGCCAGGCACTACCCGTGCTGCTTCTACAGGACCTACAGAAGAGAGAAGGGGAGCGAAGGGGCCCACATCTAAAATTTGTTTCCATAGATCTGGTATATGGAGTGACAAGGAAACTACTTCCTCCAAAAACGTGTATCCTTCCTTCTAGCGGCCACATCAGCTTCCCTGAAAGGAAGACACCTTGGGCTTAGCAGCCAGGTATGTTTCTTAAGAAGATGCTAGAGCTAATGGCAGTTTTAAGAGTACTTTCACAGTGGGCCCTGCTTTATGCATTGAGTTGCACACACAGTTGCAACAGTGGAATAAAATTCTTGAGCAGTCCTTCATCTCCCCACCACCACTGTTCCTAGACACAGGGCCTTCTATATCTAGGTTCATTGGTTGGATGTGCAGAAATACTTATGTATAAAGTAGTGTGGGATCAAATAGAAAGCAGACAGTGAGACCCCTCTGAAAAAAAACCAGCCTGCCAGTGATTGGATTTGAGCTGTCTTAAAGCTCCCTGTAACTGTACTGAACAAAGGAAATGTCTCCAAGACATTTTTTGTCTCCTCCTGATAAGATACCATGCTCCGTGCTATGTTCAAAAGGATAATGTTTTCTCCTGAGTCAGCTTTTACAGAGGGAAATAGTTACTTCCATTTTTTTCTTGGAGCAGCTCAGACGGAAGGAATGAGATTTTGGCAAGTCTGTAAAAAGGGTGGTGTGTCTTACAGGGGAGGACGCTAAAATGGAAAAGTTTACTCCCTTGAATTGAAATGATTCCATTATCATTTGGATATAACTCGGTAAATTCCTTCTGTTTTCATAATCCTGGGAATTGTTAAATTTCTCACTGTGAGGGAGAGAATTGTAAGGGTTCCCTGAAAAGCCCAGAAATGTCTTTATAGTAAATGTAAGCAAATCATGGGTTTGGGTTTTAAATTCTGACTATTTCTTGGTGGGGGGAATGGTTATCCAAGAGGTTTCTCAGCTTTCTGCTCTGGAAGAAGGAATTCTTTGGTGGGTCTAATTTTTCTAACACATCGGCTAAAGTAGGAACAATTACTTCTGTCTTTTTTATACTGACCATTAATGATAGTCTCCCTCTTCTGATCATTGCTGCCTTTGTCAGCAGAAAGAAATTACAATCCCCATCTATGCATTACCCACCCGGGAGACATGTCTTCCTTTGCAGTAACAGCGGATGGGAGCCACACATGGTGAAAATGGCTATGAGGCATGCCCATAGCAGGAACCGAGCAGGAGAAGCCCAATCTATAGAGAAGCCCCCTTCTGCAGACATTTTTACCTCCTGCAGGTTTGGGGTCAGCTGGCCAGAAGGCAGTGGGACCAAGCTGGCAGTGCTTAGTTTTTATCTTTAGCTTCAGGGACTCCTCTGGTAATGCTGGTTTCATCAACAGCATCTCATGCTGACTGCTTCTCTTATTAGTTCTTCCCACTGGGATTTCTGAGACAGCCGCTTACACCAAGCTCAAAACAATATAAAAGACTTTAGACTCGATGACAGAATGAATACCATGTACGTCTTTAGGGGCCAAGAGTCTAAGAAGTAATCCTTCATTACTTGATACATAATTATTTTTCATTCTTTTAAAATGCAGCAAAATTCAAATCTTCAGACCAAGAGAATTTTGTAATTAAGAAGCTTTGAAGTGGAGTAGAAATGTAGAAATGAGAAGCCAGGGAGCACAAGCATTTCAGTGCCAGCCCCCTAATAAAGAACATATGGGCAAATGATAAACTGGTCTAAGACTTCATGTAGCACTTGAATGCGGCCAAACTCTAAGCATTCTCATAAAATGTTTTTAATGTGCGAATTGGACTATTATAGCGGGCAGGGGGGGCATTGGGGGGCGGGATGGGAGGGGAAGGGAATGAGAAGTTTTAGTTTTGGCCAACAGCTCCTGATCAGTCCAGAAGAAAATCCAGTTTCTCCTTGATCTTTGATTAATACTTTGGGTTTACCTATGTGAATTTTCTTCCACACAGAGGAACAGTGGTTCTCAGTCTCAGTACTTATAAGTAGTGCCAACAATTTCTGTTGCCACTTCTGGCTTCTTTTGTATTGGTATCTGTCTCCTTAAATCAGACACATGTTGAGAATTCCAAGCAGTAGTTGCTAACGCAGCCTATTACGCAAAATGCAGAAACAGAGCTGTAAACAATATGACAGAACTAATTACTGCAAGCAGCCTTCAGTGTGAGCCAACCTGCAGTCACATGTGCATGCAAATTGTCCTGGTTTTGCTGGGATAAAGTTAATTTTCTTTCTAGTAGCTGGTATAGTGTTACGGTTTAGATTTAGTATGAGAAGAATGTTGATAACACACTGATGTTTTCAGTTGTTGCTAAGAAGTGTTTAGACTAAGTCAAGGATTTTTCAGCTTCTCATGCCCAGCCAGCAAGAAGGCTGGAGGGGCACAAGAAGTTGGCACAGAGCCAGGACAGCTGACCCAAACTGGCCAACAGGGTATTCCAGACCATGTGATGTCATGCCTAGTATATAAACTGTGGGGAGTGGGCCTCGGCGGGGGGATCGCTGCTTGGGAACTAACTGGGCATCAGTCAGCAAGTGGTGAGGAACTCCATTGTGCATCAGTTATTTTGTATATTCCAATGCTTTTATTATTATTATTATTATTATTATTATTATTATTATTATTATTATTGTCATTTTATTATTGTTATTATAATCATTACTATTTTTTTCCTTTCTGTTCTATTAAACTGTTCTTATCTCAAGCCATGAGTTTTATTTTCTTTTTCCTGATTTTCTCCCCCATCCCACTGGGTGGGGGGAAAGTTTGTTAGCAGCTGTGTGATGCTTAGTTGCTGGCTGGGGTTAAACCATGACAAAATGAGACACCGTTGTGGGGTTCAATCAATGCTTCCATATACAGTGCTTATCTTTGCTTCGTATTTATACACCTTCTATAAATGACATGAAAAATAGAAGCTAACTTTCACTTGTGGTATTGTCATGGAGGATACGACTGGTGCAGTAGAGAAAAATAACCAACTGGCGCTCTGACTCTGGAAACTGGCAAAGTAGGTGTGATTTTCTGCTAATAAAGTGAGGCCTCTGGAATGGTAGAAGCCAAGGAAGAGTGGCAGAGACAGTATCTCCCCTGGGGGCTCGAGGAGTACAGCTGCCATTGTGACTTGGGGTTGCAACCTCAGAGCTTTGCTCCTTAGCAGTAAACTTCATTACCAGTGAGTTCAAGTTATCTCATGGCGTCTCATTGTCTTCTGAAACAGCCTATTCAGCAAACCTCTTGCCTCTGGAGGGGTGGAAGAGTTAGATATTTTAGAATCAAATCTCAGAAAACTCGGAGATAACAAAACTGTAGCACATGTGCAGTATTTTGAAGTCTACAGCTGCCCTTTGCCTGGAGCCACCAGTAGCCAGTGATAACTTTCTGGTTACGTTCACTGGACTAGCTTTGTAGCCGTGGTATTAGTCAGAAGAGAGCTGTACATGTAAGGAAGCACAGTTTAGATATGTGTGATGGGTTGACCCTGGCTGGTTGCCAGGTGCCCACCAAAGCCGTTCTATCACTCCCCCTCCTCAGCTGGACAGGGGAGAGAAAATATAACAAAGAGCTTGTGGGTCGAGATAAGGACAGGAGAGAGATCACTCGCCAATTACCATCACGGGCAAAACAGCCTCAGCTTGGGGAAATTTAACTCACTTTATTACAAATCAACCAGAGCAGGGTAATGAGAAATAAAACCAAATCTCAGAACACCTTCCCTCCACCTCTCCCTTCTTCCCGGGCACAACTTCACTCCCGGATTCTCTACCAACCCCCCCAGCAGCACAGGGGGACGGGGAATGGGGTTTACGGTCAGTTCATCACACGTTATTTTCTGCCGCTTCATCCTCCTCAGGGGGAGGACTCATCACACTCTTCCCCTGCTCCAGCGTGGGGTCCCACCCACGGGAGACAGTTCTGCATGAACTTCTCCAACGTGGGTCCTTCCCACGGGCTGCAGTTCTTCACAAACTGCTCCAGCATGGGTCCTTTCCACGGCGTGCAGTCCTTCAGGAGCACACTGCTCCAGCATGGGTCCCCCACGGGGTCACAAGTCCTGCCAGAAAACCTGCTCCGTGGGCTCCTCTCTCCACATATGTTCTCACTCCTCTCTCTTGGTTTTGTGATGCTATTATTTTGATTTCTGTGTGGGGAATTCTTTTTGTTGATGTGAGTGAAGATTTTGTGTGATGAATGTAGATTTTAATGATAGTTCTTAAAAATGTCATGCACAGAGGCGAGGGGTGGAATGTATTGGCTTTGTGTGGCAAGGGTTTGGTAGCGGGGGAGGTTACAGGGGTGGCTTCTGTAAGAAGCTGCTGGAAGCTTCCCCTGTGTTCGAGAGAGAGCCAATACCAGCCGGCTCTAAGACGGACCCGCCGCCGGCCAAGGCCGAGCCAATCAGCGATAGTGGTAATGCCTCTGTGATAACATTTTTAAGAAGGAAAAAAAGTTGGGACAGAGAGTAAATGGCAGCCGGAGAGAGGAGTGAGAACATGTAAGAGAAACAACCTTGCGGACACCAAGGTCAGTGAAGAAGGAGGGGGAGGAGATGCTCCAGGCGCCGGAGCAGAGATTCCCCTGCAGCCCCTGGTGAAGACCATGGTGAGGCAGGCTGTCCCCCTGCAGCCCATGGAGGTCCACGGTGGAGCAGATATCCACCTGCAGCCTGTGGAGGACCCCACGCCAGAGCAGGTGGGTTCCCGAAGGAGGCTGTGACCGCGTGGGAACCCCGCGCTGGAGCAGGTTCCTGGCAGGACCTGCGGATCTGTGGAGAGGAGCCCACGGAGCAGGTTTTCTGGCAGGACTTGTGACCCCGTGGGGGACCCACGCTGGAGCAGTGTGCTCCGGAAGGACTGCACGCCGTGGAAGGGACCCATGCTGGAGCAGTTCGTGAAGAACTGCAGCCCGTGGGAAGGACCCACGTTGGAGAAGTTCATGCAGGACTGTCTCCCGTGGGTGGGACCCCACGCTGGAGCAGGGGAAGAGTGTGATGAGTCCTCCCCCTGAGGAGGATGAAGCGGCAGAAAATAACGTGTGATGAACTGACCTTAAAACCCATTCCCCGTCCCCCTGTGCTGCTGGGGAGGGTTGGTAGAGAATCCGGGAGTGAAGTTGTGCCCGGGAAGAAGGGAGAGGTGGAGGGAAGGTGTTCTGAGATTTGGTTTTATTTCTCATTACCCTGCTCTGGTTGATTTGTAATAAAGTGAGTTAAATTTCCCCAAGCTGAGGCTGTTTTGCCCGTGATGGTAATTGGCGAGTGATCTCTCTCCTGTCCTTATCTCGACCCACAAGCTCTTTGTTATATTTCTTCTCTCCCCTGTCCAGCTGAGGAGGGGGAGTGATAGAACAGCTTTGGTGGGCACCTGGCAACCAGCCAGGGTCAACCCATCACAATATGATAAGAAAAGTTGTGGCCTGGCCATGTTTCTGTGCCAGATGGGAGAGCCCTGCTGTCTCACCTGGCCATGTATGAACAAATAGCCACAGCTGCCCGTGAAGGAGCTCCGGCATGCCTCCTCGCTGTGCTGCAGAGCAGAGGTGGTGGTGACAGCTCTCAGCAAATTTCTTGCCATGGGAAAATCGTTGCAGCAAATGGGAAATGAGTGTACGTGGCTAAGATACTACTATAGTTAGAAATCACATTGTTTCCTTTACGTGTTTCTCCTTCTCTACCCCCTACCATTTGACATCAAATGGAGATTATAGTTGTGTTTGAAGCATTCAGTGTGTCACTCGTAACTTGCCAACTGAAAGGAATCAGTCCTGGGCTGTATCCCAAAGCCTTGGCTGTTTTATTTTAGAGTGGTTACAGAAACCAAAAACATGGGAGAGGTGCATGTGTCCTTCTTCATCAGCTACCGTTTCCAGTTACCCTCCACTTGACCCAGTCCATTCATCTAAGTTTTTCACAAGTGAAATGCTGTTGGTGTCGTCTTGATGTCTTGATGTCTTCTACTGCAAGCCCAAGTGATGACACATCTTTTTTTAGGTAGCCAAAAAAGAGCAGTTTTCCAGCCCTAACATCTGGCCCCTGCTGTGCTCTGACCTACTGAGCCATGGCCCTTGTCCATCCGGGGGCCTCAGTGGCCCTATTACTTGGGATGTGAATATTCAGGAAATACCTCATCTCTCATAATCTGTACCCCTGACTTGACCATCTCACCCATTCTGTCCTCTTCATTCATCCACTCTCACAAACCCTTTCTTGACTCCCGTGTACTTTGATCTCCTGCCCTTTCCAGCAAACATCCATGTATCTACTTCATTTGGTTTTTAATGGGTTGAGCAACTTCTGGATTTTTTGTCAGCCTTAGATGATATTTTTCCAAATAAAATGAAGCAGATGGCAGCACTGTGCTTTTTTTTATTTGTTTGTTTCTTCTACTTCCTGCCAAGAGTGAAATCTGGAGTGACACAGGTTGGGTGTAGGTAAGGTTAAAGAGGTTCTGCATGTCCCCTTGAGGTACCAGCTCACATGCAAAACTGGCAGGATAAATTTTAGCAGTGCAGTTTGTGCGTGTGTCAGGTAATCCATCTGTTTTGTGAGTGTTGAGCAGGTGCCTCTTTAGGGAGCTATGCTCTGGATTCTTTTTTATAAACTCTTAAGTTAATTACTCTTATCAACTTTCCTTCACCAAAAGGAGAGCATGTGACAAGCTTGGGAAGGGTTGTCAAGCCATTAGGACTGTGTGAACAAGTTCAGAGCTGCAGTTTGATCTCAGAAAGGTCTGTTCAAACCTAACAACCTTAAAGACAGCTCTTCTCTGTTTGGGGGAGTGGAAAGCTGTATGTATATGTGGCTCAAAGACCGCAAAAACTAAACCACTTGGCATATACCTCTCATCCCTATCACCCTAGAAGGTAAAGAAGGTTTCAGGACAGTCTGGATAGCTGTAGTTTTCAGAGCTCTTAGAGAAGCACCCCTGAATATCACAAAACTAGGACGTTATTTTAATTGCAAGAAGAGTGCATCACATAAGCCAAAAATTTGTCTCTCTTATTTTCCAGTAAGTATGAGTACAACCCTTCAATTCCATACCCTTGCTCCCCTGAACGTTACATAGTAGTTGGGTAGGCTTCATGCTGGTCTGTGTGGAAGGGTAGAAACTGAAAGAACAGCACTGAAAGATGATTAACTGAACACTTGTTTAGAAAACTCACTCCTTTTTTTAGAGAAGCATGGGAGATGTTAATTTTAGAAGTGCCAAGAGTTATGGGTGGGCAGCAGAAAACCATGAAGAAAAAATAAACCAACAGAAAAGCATTTGATAAATAACTGACATGATGCAATGATGAATAACTTGCAAAATATGTTTAGTTTAAGCTTAGTTCTTGTTAAGAAAGTGATTATTTTAGTGATTTGGCATCTGATGAATTAGGAGAGCTCACTTGACTAACATCCTGAGCCAAGTGGCTGGCAGGTGAGAGAGATGAGACAAGCCTGCCCTCAACTACAGAGTGACTCTACATAGAAATAGTATTTGAAATGTATGAAGTTTTATTTGGCTGCTGTGCACAGCCGTGCCTTGTCGACTGTACAAACTTGGTTGAGATGGGTGTCTGCAGATGGGCAGAATGTCAGAGGTCGTGCTCCCTGTTAGAACAAGGCCACTATGTCAATTTCTGGCACAAAGCTAAAAACAAATGGTGGAGTAGATGTCAAATGTTAGATATCTGAGATCAGAAAATGAGGCTCAGCAGCAGCTGGAACAGGTTACTTAAAGATGAGAGACGTCCAGGTTGTCTCTCCACTACATTTGTCAAAACGCCCTTACACAAAGCCTAAAGAATGGGTCCTCCTCCGAGGTATTGCCTATTTTAAAATAGTAACTTCTAATTTGACAGAGCTGCTTTCTGTCCTATCTGCTGACGCTGCTCATGAGAAATGCATTTTTCCTGCTACTGACAGTCAGCAGCTCTCTTGCAAACCACTACCTACCAAACTGTAATCAGCTCCATGTGGCAAATCTGCCAAACCGGTGATGGTGCACGAGTTCTTCTGAGGCCACCACTCAGTCTGCAGCACCTCGTGACAGGTGGCCAGACAGAAGGACCTGGCTCTTGGACGACAGTTCAGAGACTTGGCAGCATGAAGAAAGAGTGCTGCTCGCAAACTTTGTTGTCTCAGAATTACGGTATCCCAGCACATTATTTTAACAGTCGCTTTTCAAGACTGTGGCTTTGTTGCTCCTGGCCTCCATTACCAAGCCTGGTGCTTTCAGTTTGTTTCTTTTTAAAGCATATAGAGAGAATGCACCTGCACTGCCAAGCACTAGGAAGGCTCAAAATATGGTTGGGGAGAGCCCAGCTTATGTGCATCCATGCATAACCCCCAAACGTAAAAATGATGTACTGGACAGTGTGCGTGAAATACCAGACCTCCCTCCAGCACTGTCAGTGTGGTTCCAAGCCTGTCAATGTCTTCAGAAACCAGAGCCATCACGAATGCCCCATTAGTCAAGGGTTAGCTGGTCCCACAGCTGTCACTGTGAGTGCCCTGTCTGGGGCTCCATCTACAAAGGATTCACTTGCCAACACTAGTGTTTCATGGAGAAGGGGACAGTGGGGCAGAAGGACCATCTGCTTAGTTTCAAAGGACCGAAACAGAGCCAGAGAGTAATTGCAAGCGTGTTAGGGGGAAGATGTAGCACAGGACCATGTTGCAAACCCCTTAAGAGAGAGTAGACCAAGCTGTGCTTGTAGCTGCACTGAAATTAACTGTGACGAGCTTTATCTTCAGTGATGATACTCTGAGGTTACACTGTCTGAAAAAGATAAATGTAACTTCAATTTCTATAATATTCTGTGGTCACATTGAAGATAACCTTTTCTGTATGCGTACATAAAGCTATACAAAACCTTCACCATAAAAATCAAATGTACAAACTTACATTATATAGCCATGGAAGTGAAAGACTGGATATTCAAAACTGGATGTCAAAAATCAGGATCATAAACCAGAAGCCAGACTTTCAAAAATGCTGAGCCACTCACTGAAGTCAGTGGGTGAGCTTAGTACTTTTGCTTCTTCATGTACATCTCTGATTTATATACTGAAAGATGTTTTCCTTAATTTCAATCTAAATCTCAATGGTTTCAGGGGGGAATGTGCCCTCTCAGTGACACATAATTCTAATCTCATAGCTCATACCCCTCTTGAAGCTATGGAAAACCTGGAATAATAATGCAAACCACCAGATACTGAAGTTTGACTTTTCTCATGGGTGTCATTCTCACAAAAGAAAAGAAGGAAAAAAAAGAAGAAAAAAAAATTTTAGCAAGCAATTGTTTTGCTAAAAATTTACTTCTTGTTTCTTTGGGAAGGATGTTCCTTTCAAAAAATCTAAACATTTTACTTTTTGACAAAAACCTTATATATAAGTTTTAAAGAAATTTAATTTTAAAAGCTCTAAAAGAAAATTATTCTCATTTTGCTGAATTCTTCATAGCAAATAAACTCTATGCTCTCATCCACATGTGTGCATTTGCCTGATCTCTATAAAAGACAACAGAAGTACACATTTACGCTGTACAGCAGTGTTCTGGTGCATAAGTATTTCTGCTATCCCATATAAAATACACAACCACATTCTTTTACATAACCTCCTTGGTTTTTATTGCTTGTAAGCCTGAACTGAAGACAGTAGACACTATTTTGTTTTGAGTTGTTATACATTTTGACATTTGTCTAAGGGGGTAATTCATGTACTGCTGTAGGACTGTTGTTTGAATTCCAGCAGGAAAAATGTCTTGTTTTGAAAGAAAGGCTTGTTTAAAATCACAAATCTCATATGAGAAGCCCGATAATAAAGCCAAAAAAGGGAACAAAAACAATTCTTACAAGGTGGACCTCTAAGCTTTGAATTGCCTGATGTATGAGCTGTCAGAAATCCAAAGTTCACCATGTGCAGAGAAATGTTTTGTAAAATCCCTAAGTTAGGGCTTTCTTGGCAGGATGTATTTCCTGAGCAGCTTTTTGAAAAATTTCATTGCTTACAATTGTAAAAAGCTTTCAAAATGGTGCCTTTCTGCAGTATAAGTAGAAATGCCATGTTAGGGCCTATTTTCAACATTTTGCTTGTGCTGCTGTAATTGCTATTTCTTTGCCATTTCTAGAGCTAATAAAGATGTATATCCTTCTGGTTCAGCTGTGCTACATGAACTTCCTAAACATTTTTTTTCTGTCAAAATTATTGAGTATTTAGGAAGTAGAATACAGCATCTGAAACCTTTGGTGGAAGGCCACCCTAGATCCATTGCTAAAGAGGTGGATCACCAGTGCTAGTTTTTCAGTATAGTAGGCTAACCCGAGTGGTGACTGACTTACAGTAATGTGAGAAACAGTTATAGGTTTTAAGGCTCTATGTCCAAACACACTGAAGACACCTTCAGGTTTTGCTAGTACTATTTATTTGTGTGGTAGGTTCAGCCCAACCCAGGAAGGTAAGTATCAAGCACTAAGAATACTTTAAACCCAATCCTGTGTCTTAAATCAACTTCTGATTAGAGAAATGCTTTAACAGGATCCAGAACATGAATGACAAACATCTTTGGTCCGATTGTGCTTTTTCTGAACTCCTTATGGTAGTTTCCGAAGTAGAAGAGGGTTGTGGAAGAGAGGGACTGGGCATAAGAGGTTCCAGCCCATCCCAAACCTGCACTTAGATGCAGTGTGGCCAGACCTGATCTCTGAAGATGGTTAACCCACACTTCCCTTCGCCTGCCAGAAGTCTCACAGCATCACAGCCAGCTGCATGCAAATGAGAAATGTGGGGAGCAGGGACTACAAAGAGAAAAGGCTCAGCTGATGCCTTTTTAAGAGGAGGGGAAGAGGTATGATAACAAAGGAATGGGAGGAGTTAGGGGGGAGACCTGGTGATGAAGAAGTGTCACCTACCTATTACTCCTCCACCACTCTCTCCAAGTATGTTCTGTGAGCTACTGAGGGTGTCCTGCAGCTTCATAGTAGCTTAGCTTACACAAAGGTCCACAGCAAAAGCTATCTGATGCCTCTCCAGCAAACAGGAGATGGACTTGAGCAATGTATCTTGTAGAATCCTGCACTTTCCAAGATGCACGTGATCTTTCCACTGGATTAAGAAGATATATGTATTCCAGCTCTGTGGTAAGTGCAAAGCTGGTTGTTAAGAAATGGGGATACAGCTGTAATGAGTGCAAGTTAGCTCTGTGCACAGTGCATTAGCCTAGTGGCTTACTTCTGTCCCTAGCTTTGTGTAAATTCTTCAGTATACTGTGGGACTAGAAGTGATGTCGTGAGCAGCAACCCCATGGTTGTGTGAGCAGCTATTGCCTCTAATCCTAGCGAATGCTAAATCAAGCTCTGTCTCAAAAATAAATAAGCCTTTTGCATTCACTTCTCCCAGTGGCATGACTGTTTCAGATCCTCTCTGCTCAGCTGCTTAGAAACCTTGTTTCCCAGCTGAGATGTAGTTATGGCTCTTTTATACTCAGTCTGAATTGAACATCTAGGAGAAATCCAGGACTCACGGTATATTCAGTGCCTGAGATGGAGTGTAATTGCACTGATGGAGCTGCCAAGGAGCTCTGCTCAATGGATGGAGGCGTTTGGAGAAGGGTGGTGCCCTTGCAGTTGTGAAAGAAATATTTCTCCATATTATCAAAGCATAAGCCTGTAGCTCAGCTGGTCCCAGTGGATGGTGAGGGTAGGAAAGATTCTCGTCTTCTAAGCCAAACTTATAAAACTTCCAAACATCTTTTGCCTCTTGAGCTCAAGTAACAATAGGCTTCATTTTCTCAGCTTCAGCTCTGTTCACTGAAACTAGAAGTATTGGTTCCCAGGGGCGAGAACTGATGCTAAGTAAAACAAGCTGTGTTCAATTACTGCTTTCTGAAAAGCAGGAGGAGCTTGGCCAGTACAAATGGTAAGGTTGGGTTCTTGATAAGAATTTTTTCAGAGCAGCACTGAAGGGCAAACCCCACAGGCCTAATTCAGCTAAACATCTTGAAGTCACATTCTGACCAAAAAAAGACTGGACAATTTGTCTGGGAATTACAGTTGCTTCTTCAATTCCTTTAAAAAAAAAACAAAGCTCTTAAACATAGCATTTTCTACTGCACCTTATTTTGCCATAGCGTTACTAGTTGCTAGAGAGGGCTTGACTGAGGATAAATAGTATATAGCAAGTCAGTGATGTTTGAGGATCAAGCAACACCCTGCACGCACCTGTGTTTCTCCCTGCACTTGCATGTTCTTCCAAGTTTGTGAGTTTTGCATCTCTTCCACCATTCCTGCTCCAGCTCCCTGCCCTGCGCCTAAAGACTGAAAACATCCACCTAAGTCTGTTTAGGAGATTGTTATGATGAATGCATCAGGAAGTCTTGGCTTGTTGTTCTCTATATGGAGCCATGTGCATTTCATAAAAGGACAGGTTCTCTGATGGCCTCCTCTGTGCTTGCAGTGGCAGTGTTTTCCCATCCTCTCCCCAACCTCTTTTGAACTGCTGTCAATATGATGACTGCTTCCCTGTCCTTCAAGGGCTTGTGCAGCACTAAGAGAGGGCAGCAGACAAGCTTCAGCTGGAGTGGCCCTGCATGTGCCCAGGTGTAGTTGTCACCAGCTGGGCAAATAGTGCTGTCAAGGATGCAGGAGCCAGAACAAAATGCAAGTCCCACTCTGAAAGGTATGGCATTGCAAGGCTGAGAGATGTTGGGGGCGGGGAGTGCAGCAGAGGGGTTGTCACCCAGATTAGCTTACACTTCTGCACACAATGGGGACGTGCTATCGTGATGTCAGATATGCTCTTTACCATTTTCCAGGATGGTTCCTAATCTCCGTGTCCTGCTATATTTCTCTCTTCCCCCTGGGCAGCCAAGACAGCAGTAGCAGCTCCCTATATCTCTTTGTAAATGGCAGCTAGGGCAAGAACCAGGCTGTATCTTTCATGGAGGCAAATATACTTCTTGTTCTCATGCTGCCCATCTCTGCAGGCATCATTTCAGAACTTTTAGGCTGTTCAGAACTTTTAGCTGTGTGAGCTGGGATCCATCCGAAAGATTGTCTGTATTCAGCCTACCACTGCGGTGGAGCTGCCTATTTGGACATTTGCAAGGTGTCCCCTGCTCTGCTGCCAGCCTCGCTTCGTTCTCAGAGAGGCTGTTAGCACTGGTGGGGCTTTCAGACTCACCCTCAGAGTTTTTAATCCAGCTGAAAGGTGTTCTTATTCTCCCCTGCTTCTGATCTGTTCTTCACCTATCCTTACTGTCAATGAGGATGAGTTTTGTTCTGCATTGTCTGGAATGGCTGGATTTTAAGAACAACAGGGCTGTTTTACTGTGTCTTGAAGCTCTGTGATTTTTGCTGCCCAACAGCCTTGTACATATTTTTTTGGGGGGGGGGGGGGAGTAATATTAGTATTTGAAGTTAAGTCATGTAACTCTACAATTGTCAAAACACACATCTGTGTTTACTGAGTATCTTACGTCTTAGTGTAGTTTTTAAAAGGCCTCTTCTTCTTCCAGTCAAGCTGCCAGGAATAATTTCAACACACATTCAGAGTCCTGGTTGAAAATACTGCTGATGAAGAATGCCCCTTACAGAGCTATGATAGATAGCAAGTTAAACTGAATAGTTAGACTAAACTTTGCATAGCTCAGAGATTCCTATTCATAATGCTACTTATTGCTTTGTTGCTTACTTGTGGCATCTTTTAAAAACAAAAACAAACTTGTTAGCATAGTTATTAGGTTTTTGAAAATAAATGAAACAAACTCTGAAAACGCAGTAAGAGCTGTTTCACATGAGGGAAACACTGACACAGTAACCTAACTGCTTATTCGGTATTCAAAGCACAGCACACATTCACACAAAACCTTGCTGCAGCTTACTGCAGCAGCAGCTTACAAGAGGGTGGAATATTTTATAAGAGGGATCTAGAGAAAATAGTACATGACCATGCAGTGGTTAGTGATAACTGCTCCCCTCAGCTCTATGCTGAGCTTCAAAGCAAATAGCTAAGCCCTTCCAGCAAAAAGAAGCATGATTGCTGAACAAGTGTATGCCTTGGAGCCCACTCTTCCAGTTACAAAAGGTATCCTTATGTTGTATTATTTCATTGTGAGGCTTAGAGTTGTGTGTTTATTTCTAAGAACTGCAGTGATTGTAGTTTCAGAAGTATTTGGTCATTTTTATTAATAATTGCAACAATTATTTCATCTGTCCCATTCATCTCTAGCCCTCTCCAGCAAAGAGGAGTGAGGGTCATCCCCCAACCTTCTGGTCTGGATTAAAACATTTCCCTGCATCAGGGGATGTGTAGCCTTACAACGCTTCTGAGAGAAGGAACTGAACCTGGTTCTCTCACACAACAGACAAATTCTCAGACTGTTGAATTACTGCTTAAAAAGAGACTGGGAACATCACCACTCCCACCACGTCCTCTTTTGCCTCTAGCTATGCTTAGTCAGAGTGAACCACGAGAGGAAGGGATGTGAGGGTGGTAGGTAAGAGGTCTTGGTGGGATGTGAGTGTGAGCAAGGTGTTAGTTGGTCGGTGACATCAGGCACTGGGGTGAGGCAGCTGAGGTGATTTTCATGGCTAAAGGAGTTACCTTATGTCAGCTGGGCTGGTAACTGATTACCTGTGAAATATGGGGTAAAATGCATGACCCTGTATCTCTTTGCTTTGCCAAGGGGGAGGTGCCCACTGCCAAGATGGAACAACTGAGAATAAACTTCACCAAGCACCTTTACCCTCACGCTTTCAATGGGTTATCCTAAACTTACTCACAGACAAATACTGAAATGAGTCTTATTTGCATGTAGCCTCATAAAAATTGACCTTTTGTACAAAGAAATTGTTCTCCCATGTTAAAGAACTCCTTTTTTAGATTTGAGATTTTTTTTAAATTCTTGCCAATATAATACATACCATCTATGAATCTGAACCTACAGAATATAATCATGCTAAAATCAGGATGGTTATATTTCTATTCCCCATAGTTTAAAAAGAAATTTCATGTTCTGCAGCAGATCCCAACTTCCTCTGCTCTGTACTTTAACTGCTTGGGCCACAGCTTTCCCCCATGCTGCTCCCTGAGTTGCAGCAGTAAAGCTATTTGTGAGGCTGGGCCATGAACCATATTGTAAATTGGTTTTTAAAAAAGGCGGGGGGGGGGGAGCAGAAAACCACCCAGCAAAACCCACTATTTTTTTGCCTCCTGCAACTACAGAGGGAGTTGCGTACTCCTATACAAAGTGAATGTCCCATGGGCAGTAGAGTTTTTTCAATTCAGTGACTTTTTACAACCACGCCGGACTCACTTTGCACAGAGCACAAGAAGAAACCAGGCATTCAAGGAGTGAGGCAACAAAGAATTACGGAGGAGGTCACAAAATCTGAAATGAAATGTCATTGTGGGAAAATGATCAAAGCATGCACCCAGGGAAGATAGATGTAGACTGCCTAAAACAGCTGTGCAATTCTTTAGGGACTCAGTGGAGTTTTCGCTGGATCTGTGTTGCAATTGTTCTCATGGTTCATGCTTTGTAAATCCATAGCTTGCTCTAACTTGTAGTGGTGTGAACTTGATGAACTGCTGCTTGGGTCATTTGATATTTATTTTAGTAACTTAAACTTGGGTTCCCCCGCCCCAATAAAATACAACTCAAAAGCAACACTCCAGACTTTTCTACAATACAAATTTAATCCCACAGATCTGAAGATCAGAAGTGAATAACAAACAGAAAAAATACTTGGAGAGAGTAAAAGGATTAAACAAATAGCTTTCTATAGAAATATTTTTTTTTAAAACCTTGTGGAATGTGATAGAAAACTGAGGTGCAGCAGTATGTTTGTGACCATCAAGGAGTGCAGTTCAAAGGGCTTAAGTGCATTCTGGAGGATTTTTTTAATGGGAAATTTGCAGGTCGCTTTCCTCTCAGTGCTGCGGTCTCCTCTGCTTTCTGATTGTCAGCTGTTGAAGGAGTGGCTCTCGTTCCCAGATCTCTGAATGTGTTTGATTTGGGTCCCTGCTCCAATTTCCCAGCTGTTACTTGAAGGCCGTTTTGAGGTTTGGAGTATCTTCTCTGCCTCACTTGTTGAGCCCACAGAGGCCTCCAAGAAAACTAGGAGATTTGCCAAAGCATACAGGGTCAGAGGGAGTCCCCAAAACTGTGGTCACCCTTGCAGAAACAGCAAGCTTGGCAGCTGCAGCCCTGGTAGTCCTGGGAAGCAGAGTTGTTTGTTCATCCGGAGAATCAAGAGCAGCACCATAAATCTTTTTTGCATGGGTAGGACTTGCAGTTTGTCTCACTCGTGTCAGTGGGCTCCATCTCTGCAGTGTCCAAATAGCTCAGCCTGAAAAATCCCAGGCACGGCATTACACTCGCTGTTGAACCCTCCCCTCATTTCTCTCAGATCCCGCAAGTGCTCCTGTCCCTGCCAGAAGCTTGAATGTTTATTGGACCAAACAAAATGGAGAAAAACAGAAAGAAGAGTGCAGTGCTGTTGTTCTGCAGTAGGACATCTGAGGCATTAGACGTCCAAAAACCTCAGTGGATAGGCATGCTGTCTTTCAGGTGACAGTCTTGCAGTGTGTTAGGGTTTGAGAGCTCTTTAAGCTAAAGGGTTAAAACAGATGGATTCAAAACAATACAAAACCAGTCACTATTCCCTTCGCATTCAGTCATAGGATTAGTTAGAAGACACTGAGTGATGTCCAGCAGACAAACAATTGTTGGCCCTGTGCTAGGATCACACCCTGTGTTAATTACCAGTAGTTAGGCTGTGTTAAGTTGTGGTTATAGAAGACGTGTGTGCCATCTGAAGACAGCTGTGCTGTGTCCCCCCTTGGAATGCATTTGATGGATTATTTCAGTTTCTGCTTTTGAAACTATTAGAAAAGTGAAAACATCATTATACCTTTCTGCCTGCTATATCATCTAGCCGGGTTCTTGCCCAAGCAGTGCTAGTCTGTTCAATCTACCTATGGCCCTTACTAGGTGTGTACATCTTGCATGTCATCTTCTTGCATTTATTCAGGTACAAAAGACTCACGGTAACTCTTATACCTATTAGTAAATACAGACCTTTTAGTGATTACCACTGTACTAGTATGGAAGACCATCTACTGTCATCTTCCAGAGACTTATGATCTGAGAGGTGTTGTTCCTTCCTCCTTTTAGGCAACATCTTAACTTTATCAGCTGCTGTTAGCTGTATCCTATTTTTTATATTTACTGACTCCTCCTATAGACCAATTACCCTCTTACTCATCATTTAGCTGAGTTATATATATATATATACAAACACACACCTTTCCCCTCAGCCCCAAGCAGTACTGCACACCTATTTGATAATTTTGGGTGGGCCTTTTGTGTTTTATAGCATGAGAAAACAGGCCATGCAAATATTGTAGTGATTAGTGTTGCAGCCTTTCTTACATAAAAATCTGAGTTTGAGGCTCATGGGATGGCATGCACCTTAGAGCATTCATGACTTCAATGCATTAAGATATTTCCTAACTTAAAACCAAAATAAAATCCATCTGCTGACACCACTTACTTCTAACTTCACTGTATCTAGCCAGACCATACTGAAATAATGCATAAACCTTGTTGTGGAGCCCATGGAAAGTGAGTGAGATCACTGGAAATTCAGCCCAGATTCAGTCAGGACCTGGCCCCAGTTTACTTGATTCACAAACTCTGGAGTGTGGCTGATGAACACTGTGTACTATTATCCATGTACAAATTGCCACATGAAAGGGCAATTTTTCTCTTCCTTCCATGAAGCTGTTCTTTCTTAAGCTCTGTGGCACCTTTTTTAGACTTCCTCTGGATGTCATTGGTGAAAATGAGAACTGTGTACAGGAAAGCTAGAAGAGAAATTTTAGTGTTTGAGGGTGATCTTAGGAACTGAGTAGGAAGCTCAGGTGGTAAACTGGGAGAAACAAGAAGTGACCTGTATCACCCAAGCCTCTGGGATTAAATGCCAGGAAGTTACATGTTCTCCTCCTGGCTCTGCCAGCTCAGAGCTTTTGTTTGGAAGTAATGTCGGCCTAAACTCTTCCCTTCTGTCATCGCTGATCCCAGCTCCTTCTTCCCACATTGTCCTTCCTCCCCTCACATGCACACATTTGTTTTCTCAGTTGTAAACCAGTTGCAACGCAGAGAGGGGCTAGAATAAACTCCCCTTATTCTTTTGCAGTATGGTTCATTGTTGCGGTTCCTGATCCCAACCCGTGCATGCTCGAGTTGGGAAGAGTGACAGTATGGAGCAAGGCTGGGAACTCCCTTAGCTGGCACTAACTCCACAGGACAAGGCCAGTGGACTGGTGGTCTGAATTACCACCTACCTATGGGCCTGTTGTTTCATGTTCTGTCCCTGCTTTCCCCCTCCCTAAAGCCAGAAGACCTTACAAGTGACCATCCATCTCTGAGATGTTCGGAGGATTAAATAGCTAATACCGCTTCAGGCCAAGATTTCTCAAACTGATACTAGGCTTTTAAAATTGACTTGGGCCTGAAAAGTCCCAAAATAAGGCTCTGAATTTTGGAAGTATAGCAAGTTTGACAGTGATTGTACTGAAATAAATAGATTTACATACACTTCCAGAAGCCTGGATGTGATTGAAAAAACTCTGTTTCCTGATCATTTGAGCTTTCATGGATGGTATTTACTGTCACTCTTTGCCCCCTGTTTCTCAAGTTGTTTAAAGGGATGAAAGAAAAATAGAAAAAGTATCCTGCATGAGCTTTTAAACAGAGAAATATAAGCCTCCTTAAAATGGATTAGCATAACGTATTTAAAATTTCAGAGAAATACAGATTTTTGGCATGCCACACAAAAGAGCAGAATTACTGTTAGCACCTTTAATCCAACTCTGAAAAGCATGCTTTATTTTATGTTGTCTACTGATGCCCCAAATATCCATCTTCAAAAGTGAACTTTTCCATTTCTAATGAGAATAGTGATCAGAATCACCCCAGCACTCCCCTTGTTCCCATGTTCCTGCTTCTTACTGCATCCAAACCAAATAAAGACATTAATGAGGATTAAATCCAAGTCAAGCTAAAACGTCAGTTTTTTCTTCTTAACAATGCATGGTTGGATTAATTTGTGAGACTATTGTCTCTTTTTCATCCTTATTACACTGTTTATCAGCTGATTGAGCTGTGCTTGTATTTGTGGGCAGAGACCAAGAATGGAAAAGATAATCCTCAAGGTGCCTGAGAAATTAAGATTGCAGGATCATTCCTGTTTTCCACACAAACCCTGCTATAAGACTCATGATCACGTGTCTGGAAATATTTGCTTTTGACAATGTGATAAAGATAGTTTTCTTTCAAATAATGAAAGAGATAATTAATTTTTTGCTTAGCAGAAAAAAGATCTACCTGACTTACCAGGCAGCAGAACAAGCTGTTTACACTTGCAGAGGAAGGGAATATGTAGCTCACATTTTGCACTTCCATCTGCTGCCTTTACTTTGGTGAAAGGCAGGTTTCAGGTGGAAAAAGTAGTCCAATGTTTGGTTTTCTGATGCCTGGAGTGCAGAAAGAGTTCAGCTGATGTCTTGTTGAGAGGAGTGGGCATGAATAAAAATAATGGATAGGCGTTAAGTGTCTGATTTGTATTTGTTTGTGTTATCATATTTGGGAGCATTTCTGTTATAATTATAAGCACATCCTAAAATAGAGCAATTTTATCAAGTGTGAAAATGAGTCAGGTAACTACTTCTAAGCAGTGCTGGAGTCATCTTAATGCAGGGCAATAATTTTCACCTTTGGAGTGCAAAAATTGGAGCCTAAAAAAAGGAGAGAAAGTTTTTGTAAAATGTTATGTCTTTGAAATGGTTGTTCTTAGTCTTTGTTCTACTTCTCCTGAAGAGCAGGAAGAGCAGAGGAGTGGGAGATTAACTAGAGTGATCAGCAGAGGAGGAGCAGCTACGTAGGGTGGGCTGGGGCTGAGGTCCCATGATGTGACATGACAGTGACCTGACACCCTCCAGCTGTGAGATGTTCCTGCATGAGGCCAAGGAGCCAGCTGTCCTAGCCAGTCCTCAGCAGAAAATTAGAGGGACATTCACGTGTTTATTGTTATACTTTGGAAAAGGTGCAGCTGGTATTGCATGTTATCCATTTTCCTCTTGTCCTTTTCTGTTGTTTCTTAAAGCATCCTTTGTACAGCTGCCCCATATATCCTTTGCAAGTGAGAAGGATTATCTCATCTGAGCACTGAAAAGTTTATTTTTCCCAGGTTTGTAGGAAGATGCTGGAGCCAGTGGTTATTAGTGACTCCTCACATTTGAGTTCCTCTCTTGTTACTGCCAGTCAGAGATCAACAGAAAGATTACATAATGAAATAACTCATTTCAAGGGGATTTAAGCTCCTACATACCTTTTCCAGGCTTTAGCTGTGTCTCAGTTTCCCATTTGCAACAGGCATTCCCATCTCAAATGAATTGCAAATCTGTGATAATTAGGTGTTTCATAACTTATTCTAGAGGGTAGAGGCATCTAAATACAATGCATAGCAGGGGTCTTGGAGACACAAGGTTATCTCCTTCTGTGTGTATCTACTTCTTCCTTACTGGGGATCTTGCTAGTTAAAAAAAAGAGAGAGAGAGAGAGAGAGAGAGAAAGTACCATGCCTGGACAGTTCATTATGCCATTAACGTTACTAGAATTTTTTTGTGACTAACATTTTACAGATTTTATGGAAAAAACAAAGTCTTTGTCACCTCCATGGTTCTAAGAATAATTTGGTGATTTAATTCCTTGGAAATATCTTTTCTTTTTCATGTGCTCATTTCCTCAGTCTTACTTTATGAGAGAGAGAGAGTTTTCAAAAATATTCCAAGAAATGAAGCAATACAGGACAAATGACTGAGGTTTTGGAATGTGGCGATGTATTTCTTTGGGAATCCTTGAAGCAGATGAAGTGATAGACAGAAATGTTTCACTGTAGTTTCAGCCTGGAGAACTTGTCATTTCAGAGCAGCTGGAGCATTGGCACAAGCTCCCATGTTATGTTTTTCCTTTAATCCGTTCATGATTCCCCCCCAAATTATTCCGTTCTTTGGCTTAAAATGAAAATAAGCAAATCCACTATGCACCTAGAAAAATATAAAGCTCTGGTCCTTGCCTTATGCAAGCCTGTATTCACATTCATAAAACTAATTTGCTCCAACTAAAAATGTAGCCTTTAATCTGTTTTCGAACTACTAAAATGGAATAATCAAGAATTATTTATTGTCTAAGGTTCAGATGGATTTAAGTGCAAAGGTACCATAAATCCCTTCTCTCTTTCTCTCTTCCTTTTTTTTTTTTTTTTTTTTTTTTTTTAAATCCAGCCAGAATTCTCTATCCTTCCAAGGTTTAAACTCATCTTGTCTTTGGGGATTAAGGTTGACAAAGAAGTAGCTTTGAGGCTTGCTCCATGTTCTCTTCCTAAATGTTTTCCATGTTTTTTGGTATGTGCTTTATACTCATTTTGTCCAAGTAAAAATAGCATGAAATAGTGTAGTCATGCAACCTGTCCGAGGTAAGATTAGTTTCAAGGATTTTTTGCCCAAACTATGTACTGCAGGTGAGAATCTCTTCTCCCAAATGAAGGACCAATATTAATTTCAATATTTTGCTCTTCATAGCTGCATGTTCCCCACTGCCGGCTGAGGATCCAGTAGAAAGCCATGACTTTGGAGGAGACTAGAAGCCTGCTTAAAACAATGAGGACCGGGCCGCTGTTCCTCTAAAGTCTGGATCATTTTGCGGGCTAGAGTTTAAACAACACACATGAATACAGCTGATGCACTGGAATTAAAGCAGAAAAGCATGAAACCATGCTCGCCATGGTTAACCATTATTAATGATCATGTCTGTGTTGGTGGTGTTTTGCACCTCTGCCAGCTAGCTTTTGAAGATGAACATGCCTAATTGGCTTATTTGCAGGAGGAAAGATGACAATGAGGTATCAGAGAGAGCAGATCCATGGAAAAATAACGATGATGGAAAACATGGTGAGTGGAAGGAAAGCAATTCGTAAGAGAAAGGTATTAGAGACCTTTCCTTCCTTTTCTCTTTTTCCCTCCTGAGGGTGGGGGAGTGTGTCCTTCCAATTTTCTCTGCACCACAGTTTTTTTCCATTTCAAGGTCAAAAAGGACCATTGCAGTAAATCAGTCTGATTTCCTTTGTAGCACTAGCTACAAAACTTCCCCAAATTAAGCCTCGATCAAAACCATGTGTGGAAGAGAGGGCAAAAGGAGCCACACCATGAAAAATCAGCTGTTCGTTCTAGGCGAAATGTGCGTGCTTCGTGTAGTTGGCACATCCTAATGCTTGAATTTGGTGCAACTGCAGAACCCTGGCAGAGGAGCTGCCACTTGGTCAGGACAGTGGCTATGTGCTGAGGCAGCGAGACAGGAGGTGGCAAGGTAAGGCATGGGTGGCTGGGGTGCAGCCACCTGAGGCAAGGCTGTCCCTTCTTCTGTTTGTGTGTGTATAGGTCTGTTTACTTCCTGTTAACAAAAGGAAGACATAAAGTTATGTCATTGTATAGATAAAGCCATGCTGTGCTTAGAACTTGGCAGCTGCATGCAATTCTGGGCCAACCCAACCCAAATAGGCAGCAGAACTGGAATAAATATGGACAAGTGTGTCCTGGTTTCAGCTGGAATAAAGTTAATTTTCTTCCAAGTAGCTGTATAGTGCTGTGTTTTGGATTTAGGAATGTTGATAACACACTGATGTTTTTAGTTGTTGTTAAGCAGTGTTTATACTAAGTCAAGGATTTTTCAGCTTCTTATGCCCAGCCAGCAGAGGCTGGAGGGGCACAAGAAATTGGGAGGGGACACAGCAAGGACAGCTGACCCAAACTGGCCAAAGAGGTATTCCATACCGTGTGACGTCATGCCCAGTATATAAACTGAGCAGAGTTGGCCAGGGGTCACAACAGCTCGGGGAGTGGCTGGGTATTGGTCAGTGGGTGGTGAGCAACTGCATTGTGCATCACTTGTTTTGTATATTCTAGTAGTAGTAGTAGTATTTTTAGTATTATTTTCCTTTCCTTTTCTGTCCTATTAAACTGCCTTTGTCTCAACCCATGAGTTTTACTTGTTTTGTTTTGGTTTTTGGGTTTTTTTTTTACGATTCTCTCCCCCATCCCACCAGGGGGGAGTGAGTGAGTGGCTGCATGGTGCTTAGATGCCGTCTGGGCTTAAACCATGACAAAGTGTAACACGGGTTATCCCAGGTATGAGATGTCTTCAGTACAAGGAAGAGTAAATAGAGTAGGACTTTTAAGGTTTGGTAAAAGAGATGATGTGGGGAAGCAGGTCTGTGAATTCGTGTATGGTTCAGAGAAAATGAATGGTGGATTCCTTAACCATTTTCATAGTTTAATATTTCTGTATTAAGCTAAAAAGCTTGTAGTGAAATTATGGTGCAGCAGCTTTAGACAAAAGTGAAGAATGTCTTTTTTTTTTTTTTTTTTTTCTTCCACAAGACTTGTGATAGTATTCTCATAACTCATTGCTGCAGGATGTATTGAAGTCCAGAACTATAAACAATTTTTTTTTTAAATTATTTTACAAGTCCATGAAAGGTAGGCCTATTAGTGATTACCAAATGCTGTGGACCAGGATGCAATCTACACATGCCCCCCTGAAGCACTAATTTGCTAGTAGCTAAGAGGGCATTGTGATCACAATTACTTTGTGACAAATACTTTATATAAATATCTGTTATATTTCATGGGTCTTTTACCCTGAGCTTCCACTGTTTGTACTTTTAAAACAGGACAGTAGGCTAGCCGGATCTTTCGGCTGAGGCAGTATGTCAGATCTTAAGTTCCAGGATCTAGGGGAATTACTCCATATACATTTAAGAGCCTTTCCACTGCTTTTCCCCTAAGAAATAGGTGAATTTTACTAGTTTTATGAAAATAAGGCTGGCAGTCTTCTGGTTTTTCTTCCATGTTTTCATTTTCTTTCAGTGAATTAATCTGTACAATGTCCTTTATTAAAAAAACAGTACTGAGACTCAGAGACTTGATTCTAAGTAATTGTATGAAACCTGCCAGTCCCCAAGGCTTGTTAAATACTTGTTCAAAGTAGATTTTACAAACTTAGGAGCAAATTGAGAACTTGCTTTCAAAGATGGGACATTTCAGCTTTCATAGGAAAGCTTCATGAATCTTTCTTTGTGCTTCCCTTGGTGGCCTGAAGGATTAAAGTTAAGAGGGGCCAGGTTTCAGTTCTGGAAAAGCACTGTGAACTGTTGAATTTGCAGGGTATTTTGAGATAGCAATGTGCAAATAAATTTTAAGTGAGGAGAAAAATATGGACTACCTGAGTAGATGAACTACGTATTTTTGGTTGCAGGCATAAAGCGTATCTTGGCTTAGACACCAGCAACGCTGTTGAACCCTCTTATTATATCTATCTGAATAAATCCAAAGCAATACCATAAAAATTCACCTGTGAGTCATTCTGATGTAATGAGCCACTCTGAATTTAAGGAGAATTTGGCCCACCAGGTGAAGGTCTCCTTTCAGCACTCAGCAGCCTGTCCAGTTCTGCTTCTCCCATTTGAGATTAAAAAGTATTTCCCCTACACTTGTTGTAGTTCTTCTTTTAAAGTTCATGAAATGCATGTCTGGGAAGTACACAAAAATTGCAGGCATGGACTCACGTATCACTTCGTAGGAACAAAATCCACATTGAGGTCACAGTTTCTCTAGCGATACTGACAGAGCATGCAGAGTGAGAAAATGTGATGCGGAGGTGTGTGCAGTGCCAGCAGCTCATGCAAATTAAATATTCAGTCCCTTTTATTTCACTTGTGTCAGTGATTTCCTCAGCCAGGCTTCAGTGGTTTTAAAAGTGCAGACCTGCTGCTTTCTTCATCACTTGCAGGGCCACTGGGACCTGCACTCAGCGTGCTCTATGGGAGTCAGCAGCTGCTTAAATCAGAGAAGGCATGTGGCTGATTGAATCACCTGTCATACTGATTTATGGAACTCGAAGGTCATTTCTTCGTGGCTTGTAAGTGATTTTCTTTGGATGAAAAATATAAAAGAAGAAATTGTAGATGACCTCTTTATTAAGAAAAATGTAAAAATAATGAATAAAGACAGATTATATTTTTGGGGGTAATTCCAGTGGAGGAAAAAACCTTTCTCCCATAATGGCATCCATAGTTTAAAAAAAAAAAAAAAAAGGAAATAGAAAGCCCCATTCACCGCTGACAATATCTTTACAATGTACTGATCTATCTAGTGGTTTCTGACTTGGTGGTTAAGTACATTGCCACTCCTCTTCAGACTGAATTTAGGTACTTGCTCTGCAAGCTCTTGCCATAGGTTAAAAAAAGACTGCTTACAATGCATATGTAGTTACCTGAGCTTTTTGTTCTAGTTCTGGTGTTGCCATGCACCCAGCTAGCATCCAGCCCTTCATATCATGCCCGTTTTCAGTGCATAGTTTGTAGAGTAAAATGCTGTACAAGAAAAAGAAAGAGGAATCTGTTCTGTAAGAATACAGCAGACATACCTCAGGTACTACTGCAAGAGATCTATTGCATTTTAATGAGGAATAATTTCTTTGTCTGGAAGAATTTATCTTTTTAAGCTTTTAATTGAAAAAAACCCAAAGATGAAAGGCTAAATAAAACATATTTTCATTTATCTTCATTACACTAGTCTGAGTATGTCTGGAGAAGAGTTTTTTTTCTGGCATGCTAGAAGTCATGTGTAAGAGCAAAACTTGGCCTATTTATTTTATTCTTTATAAAGACTTTTCCTCATGCCTTTCATTCCTTTCACCCATCACTCCTGAGTAGGAATGTTGTTGATCGCATGGATAAGACTGAGAGCAAAACTCCATGAAGACCCACGAGTGCCAAGTTTCACCCTTGGTCTCCAGGTATCACATGCATCAAATACTGCTTCTATTTTTGTGGAAGCAAAAAGCTTTTCAATAGTGAGGCTCCTGGTCACTGAGTAATATAGAAACCAGGGCAATGCAAAGGCTGTTACCCATCAGGAATCCTCAAAATAACCAGAAATGCCCCCATGGGAGACTCGGAGCTAAAATAAGTTAAAGCTCAAACTATGCAGAACAGATTTCAGAAATCCAAATCGCAGTTTGCAGAACTGCAGTTCTGGTGCAAAGTCTGGTTTTTTTCTGCTTTTTCACCTCACTAATGAATCAAACATTGTTTTCTTGTCACACACCAGAAAATTTTGTTCCACAGACCTATGCAGTTGCTGCCTTAGCAGCTGAGCTTCGTTTCAGTTCTGGCAAAGGAACTAGGTGGATCCACAGGGAAGAACTGCAGAAATACAGAATTTATAGAACTGCTTACAGCTCTGCCACAAAACTCTGACAGCTCAAATTAAAAGTAAGGGATGGATTAACTGTACCAGCATATGCCGTTAATATAGATTTATTTCTTTACCACTTTGCAATGATAAGTCAAAGCTGATCAAAAAAATGCATCCTTTCGAAAGGGCTGATTGTGAAGCCTTAGTGATTGCTCTGAATGACAGTCTCTGGGACCGCAAAGTCAGGCAAGGTGGATGAACTGATTTTAAATGCATAGTAATTTTTACCTTTAGAGTCAACTCAAATCAATGTTTTCCTTTTTTACTTTCCAGAAATGTTCATCATAACTTTTCCATTATTTTATGTCCTTTTGAAATTCTAGGTTCCAGACAGGATGAGAAACAGAAGTGCAGTAATTCTGTGAAAGAAATGGTTGTTCCAGCATTTCTGGCTTCTCGGGGAGGAAATAAGTAGTATTATATTTTCCATATAAAAGAATAAACATATGCTTCCAGTTGCAGTGACCTTTCAGATTAAGTGAACAAGACAAAAGCAAAAAGCAACATCTTCGTGAGAGGGTGGATGGTGTTGGCCTGATTGCTGCTGTCTGGAACCCTGCTAAATAATTTATGCTTGTTCAAAGTGGATGTACAGTGCTACCAGACTGCAGGGGCACATTTACGCTCACTGCACAGGAGTTCAAACGTCAACATAAGGCACCAAACTGAGGGGAGAAAAAAAAGTGGAAGAAGGAGGGAAAAAAGGGAGAGGCAGCCTTTTTTTTCTTTTTTAAGGCAGGCAGTGCACCAAATGAACTTCCACCTGCCTCCTGAACTTCTACGTATGTAGGGATTCAGGAAAAACAACTTTGGGCTGCTTCTTACACTCACTGCAATTGTCTCGGAAAGTTCACAGCCCATTTGCTACAAACCCAAGAGATCTGGATAGTTTGGATAGACATAGACATCCAGGTGCTTACCTGAAGCAAGGTTGCACTTCAGACTTGAGTTATGTTTTTAAGACTTGTTTCCTTTTTTCCTCTTCCGTGCCAGATGTTGCAAGCGACTTGTAGGAGGGCGGGAAGGCACCTCTCTCCCCATCTGCCCGTGGGAGGAGCTCACAAGGCCCTGCTGTGGTGGAAGAGCCACCAGCTGGACCTGCCATTAGGAGCACGTGCCTCCTGGCAGTGCTTTGCCCTAGGAGGAGCCTTGCTCAAAGGGACGTGCCACTCTGTTACGGGCAGTTCCATGCCCTCGCTGGAGGTCGCCATGTGCCAGGGGTGTCTGGTCGACCGGCAGCTGCTCAGCCAGACCTGACGTGTGGGATCTCAAAGCTGAAGAGAGACCATGGTATTTTTATGACAAGGGGAAGTACCACTGCAGAAGAAGATGAAATGTCAAAGGGATGAGGCTCTTGCTCAGCATGCAGCAGATTCTCAGTTTTACCTGTTCTTTTCCAAAATAAGCATGTCTTTAGAGGGGGAAAAACAATGAAATGAAGTTTTCCTCATTTCCTGAGCAAAATCCAAACATCAAGTAATTACAATTTGCTTTTGTTTAAATTAAAAATAAAAAAAAAGTCATGCATACATATTATATTCATATTGCTATATATACTTTTAGTTCTTACAGTTATTTTTGGCTTTTCTCACAGTGTAGTTTTGCTTTATTGTCAGTAGCCAGCAATAGCTGTTCAGCAGCCTGTGATAATGTCTGTATAGCACTGCAGGTCTCCTTGTTGACCTTTAGACATTTTACAACGATAAGAAGTTACTATTTTCTTTATCTTGCAGATGAAATACAGACGGTGGGACAAGAAGTGTCTTTTTTTGTTCTTGTTTTGTTGTTTCTTTTTTTTGCTCAGGGTTGCTCAAGGAGCTGGTGCAGGGCTGAGAATGACGGTCATACAAACCATGCCCAGGAGCTTGGTTCTCCCCAAACGTGGCTGTTGCATTTCAGCAGTGGATTAAAGCAGAGGAGATTTGCTGCCTCTCTGAGGAAAGTCCTGCAGAGACATCCTTCTGCAGCAATCTGTGTTAGGGAGAAAAAGGTAATTAAGACATTTAAGGTATCAGCACAGAAAGCTTCCTTACTGGTTACTACTTTGTAGTTTATATGAGCCTTTAACAGATATAATTTGGCTATGATATTTGCTGTTTTGAAGTATGGCTTTGTGATCAGTGACCTTAGTAGAGAGCAATACTCTTTTTCTCTGTGTGGTAGGGTTTGAGGAGAAATGGTTGCTCTGGTTTTTGTCCTGGGAGAGCAGGCATGTCGGCAGCAGACCCAGAAGCATTTTGGAATAAGAGCCTAAAGCCCTTATGGATGACAAGTGCTACGTAAATCAAAGGTAGTGAAGATATGATAAGATAGGAAGTAATAAATTCTGGAAGTAAGCTGGTCCAGTTGTATACGAAGTTTGGTTTAGATTTATTGTAGGATTTATATTGTGGTGTAAAAGACCGGTGCACAAAATCACTTGACAAGCAGTTCTCCAGAGAAGTGGTTTCAGTCTACGTTTGGCAGAGCCCTCATGGCCTGTGAGCTACTTCTGAGGGGATCAATGACAGGTAAATAAGAAAGCAAGGTACTGTCAATAAAGTGAAATTTCAATCATCAGAAGGCTAAACCACCACTAAAAAAAATGTTAGGAGGCTGCAAATCAATTTAGTTGCAAATCTTTAACCTTGTGTATTCAGTGCTAACGTAGGTTTGTAGGAGAGGAACCAATCTTATGAAGCACTTATCCCACAGAGAGTGGGAAGCATTCATAGCTCTCTTAAATATTCCGTATATTATTGGTAATGGTGACTGACAATTCTTCATGATCCATGTTGTCATTCCAGGAGCTGATATAGTAGCTGAGGCTGAGATAGCAAATCAAATCAGCAGAAATGAATTAACATTTTGTCAGAGCCACATCTGACATAATGTTTGCAAGTTTAGCTTCCCATTGCATGACCACTTTCCTGCAATGTTTTGGAAAGGCAACAGTAGCCTTGAGAATGAGCGCTTCCATAGTGGAGCCGTAATTTCTATTTCTATAGTCATGTAACATTCTCTGAAACTAAGTAAAGCCCTGCTATGGTGTTAAGTGTACTTGATTCTGATCAGAAGGGGAACACTTGTTTGTGTTTGAGGAGAAGAGTCTCAAGAAAATCCATTTAGCTTTGATTGGAAAGAACAGTAATGTGCGTTTGGACTATCGTGTATGAATTTATTTTTTAATTACTATTCCTTGTCTTTATTTTTATTACATTTCTTCCCTTTTCTTTTTCATGCAGTTCTGCCATTAAGTGTTCAGACTAATTCATGGAACTTGTACCACAACATATACCACCAAACTGCCTGGTGGAGCAGTAAACAGCTCATGAGGGAGTTATCTACAGTAGCTGCGGAAACCATACGTCTTTCCCTGTGTAATTTGGCTATTTGGACTACATAAATAGGGATGGGACAGGGCAGACTGGAAGGCACTGTTCTCCTCTTGACAGTCAGATTAGCTGAGCCAGAACCAGTTTCATAATAAATCATTAATTTCATATTGCAAGAAAGAAGGAACGTTGAGTTGCAAGTGTCTCTGCATTGCTGCTTTCTTCCAGGATTTCTTTACAGTCACAATGAATTCCATGTGAAAAATAAAATAGTTGTTTTCTATGGATAAAAAACTAGTCTGCATTTCAATGGATGTTCTATGCATAGGAAAAAAAAGCATGAAAGGGTTAAATAAGTCATTATTACCATGTACACTGTAAGGAACTTAAGTAGGAAGAAGTGTCAGGTAGTTCTCAATGCAGTGTTTTGCCAGAAAAATTTAAGTGGATTATGGATGCAATTACAAATTCTTTGATGGCACTGGCAGCAGCAAAGTCTGACCTGTGAGATGCAATGCATCCTTTAAGCTGCAGCCAAAGATCTAATTAATAATATACCCAGCTGCTGCAACCACAATCTGCCCTTCTGGGCCATGTAGCTTTATAAGAAGTAACCTGTTAACATAAAAAGTCAATATGTGTTTTCTTTCATACTAATATGCATTTCTCTCAGTCACAGAGCCAAGTACCAGGACAACTGGGTATGTAGGATTCTTCCTCAATGCAGGAGGAAATGCAGAAATCTTGCTGAGGCCCCTTCATAACTGACTTTTCCATGATTTCCTCTGTCTATATATGACTTCGGAAGCAAGAATAATGTTTTTGCATAAATAATTGCCCTGAATTCACCTTTGGGAGGTATCTACAGGACTAGAACTTGGCAACCGATAAGGTCACCAGTATCTTCTGCATAATGATCTGCTTGCCAATGTTTAGGTGGTGCTTTGGTCATCTGTAGACTTGACTCTGGATTTCTATCCCTGAAGTAGGAAGCCCATGTCCTAATGTGGCATGGACTAAACATTTTACACCTAATTTAAGGAAACAGGTGATCTCTTTGAGGATGTAGTAGGCAGGAGTTGGTTTTTATGTCAGTGACTGACAAAATGCTGCTGCCATTATAGTCTTACCTATTTAAATTGCTTTCCATGGCCTGGAATGAGGGATTTCCATACCGTAGTGTAGATTATCAGTTTTGATCCTGAAAAATGGACAATAATGCTGTAGCAAGCCTACTAATAATAAATCCAACACAGTCTACAGTACATAACCAAGCTCCAGAACAACTTGGACAATTTTAGAATGAATTCTGATAGATGTCATGTCCTCATTGCACCTACTCTGATATTAATACTGTTGCTTAATACAACAGCAGGGAGCAGAAAGTCTGTCCTCATCTGAGCTGCTCTAGCTCAGGCTATCCAAGGGGATCCTCCTCTGCCAGCTATGCTACAGGACTGTAGACTTGGGCAGAGGGGGTGAAACTGGAGAAAAATCCCAATGTTGCAGTCTAAGACATTGCTCCTGCCAGCTGTTTTACAGGCTGGGCACCCCTGGCAAGGGCTTCAGCAGCTGGTGTGGCAGAGACAGGGCTGCAGGATCCCACGTTAACAGTGTACCTTTCCCAAGGTAATCAAGTTGTTCAGTGATTGACTGAGAGGATGCTGCCGCTTTCAGAGCGTGTTTGGTTTGTAACGCCTCAGGGATTTCTATGTAGCACCCCATCACCTTGCAGGGACGCAGTTTTGTGCGGTCAGTGCTCAGCACTCTGGGGTCCCAACTCCCACTGGGCTCCCAGGAGCTTTGGTGAATATTGATAATTAATCACACTTCTGTGATATTTTTTGCCTGCACGTGCATCATGCCCCTCCTTTGTTGGCTTCTGTAGGCATAACCTCAGCCTCTCCATCTCCAGCTTCCACGCAACGGGTCTCTGACACTGCAGAAGACTTGTTCCAGCTGTAAGTAAGGATGAGACTGGGCTAAACATGCTTTTCCATGCAGCACAGAGGTTCGTAGGGAGAGTTTTCCAGAGGAAGTGTGTCTGTTTATAAGGACCTGGAGTACACTTCAGTTTCAAAACAGTAATTCTAGACTTACTGTTAAGGTTGCAGTGCTATCCTGGACCTGCTGAAGTCTTTTGATAATTGACTGATCTACTGTGAGAGGTTGGGATTTAACCCTGGAGACATCTGGGATGATTTTACAAACTGTGTTACTTGGAGAGAGGAGTAACTGTGATAGGGGGAGCCTATTGCAATGCCTTTGGCTGGCAGCAAAAGGAAAAGGCTGGATTTGGTTTCTACAAACCTCCAGCAAAGTATTGCCCTGGGCTGTTGCCCAGAAAACTGGCTATTTTTAAATAGTAAGTCCTCCTTTTGGAGCAAAGATTACTGATTACATGAGACCCTGGCTGTTTCTCTCGCACTGCCTCCCTCATCCCATGCACACGATGTGTTGATGTCAAGTCTTGTAGCTCCATCATGGTGTAGCCCAGATTCGGCTGCGTGGAGGGAGCCCTCACCAAGTGACTGTTATGCCTGCGGTGTGAGGCTGCTCCCCTCTGCTCGCTGCACCCGTGAGGTGCTTCAGCTAGCTGCTCCCCACTGCTGTCATCATCAGGTGCTTTTATTCACTGCCTACTCCCATGAGTTGTTTCCCAGTTGCCTTTAGTGTGAAGTGGGTGTCCCGTAGCCCTGGGGACCCATAGATGCTCCTTGCTCTAGCTGGAAGACCAGTGTCTTGCTGCTTATCCCTTGTTCTGGGGTTTCTGTTCCTGCAGGCTATAAGCCTTGGAACCGTGCAGGAGCACGATTCGGCACATTCAGGAATGGCTGGCTGTTTCACGTGTTATTTTGCTGACTACAGTTTGCTCAGTTTTATGGCGTGGCTCCAAGACCTTCCAGACCCCACTGGTTTCTCCTCATCCTCTCCCTTCCTCTCTACCAGTGGTCCCACCCATCTTGGTGCCCACTACTCTGCAGCTTTCAGGAGGAGGACATCCTTGCTCACTAAGCCTCAGCCACATTCTGCTATTTTTCAGATGGCTTTCCCTGAGATATTCCCTTTTTACTTCTTGGCTGCTCTTCCTTCCCCTACGCTTCATCTCTGTGTGCTGGGGAGTCCTCTGCATACAGAGTAACTTTTGCAGGCTGGGTCCAAACTGTGTCAGTGAAAGCACTGAGGCAATTTTCCCATGTAATAAATACACCTCACGTGATGCTTAAATCAGATTAGAATGGTGCCCAAGGTGTGTTTTTTAATAAACAGGAGAAGAAAATCCTATCCCACCCTACCACCTCTCCCTCCGGTTATAGAGTATTTCTTTTAAGTTTGTCTTTCAAGACAGTTTAAAAATGGTCTTTTGGCCTGCTGATTCCCTTTCATCAAGCAGCAAGAAAACCACTCTGGTCCTTTCAATCCTGGAGAGCCTCAGTGTATCTACTTGCAAATAAAGAATTCTCCTTTTTAAAAATTGAATCTGACATCGACATCCAAGGGTTAAATTCAGCCACAATTCAAAGCAAGGAAGATTCTTATTTAATTTATTGGTTAAACTGTGCTGTGGGAATGGTACACTATTTGCTGTTAGTATTAGCTGCATGGTATCCCTGGAAGTGTAAAACGGGTGTGTGGTAGAGTAAAAATCGCAGTAAGTGTCTAAAAGACCTCCAGCTGAGAACTTGTATCAGATAACTCTCTGTTTTTGTTTTATTTTCCTTCTTCCACGTTAAAACTCATCTGTTGTAAACTGGCATAATTCTATTTGGGTCATGGCGAGGATTAAAGGAAATATTCTACTTTTTTTCTTACCTACGCAGAGGAGGAGTTTCAAAGCCTCGGCCGTGCTTGGCATCCCTGTGTTTTGGGTCTGCCTGAAGGACTTGGAAGGGAAGGCAGAGAGCGGACCCCGGGAGAGCGGGGCAGGGGTAACTTGCTGGCTGGGCTGGCAGCAGGGCAGCGGGAGAACTGAGTCACAGCCCTGCATCCTCTGCCTCCCAGCCAAAAGCACCTCCCTCTCCCTCTCTTTAACATTAATACAGGGATTTTTTCTGATCCCTCAGTCAGCACGGTGGAACAGCAGTCTAGCCTCGGAGGGAACGTGATGTGGAGCACTTAGGCATTTCTTGCTTGCTATATTCTTCTATATTACTTTTTTATGAAGTGCTTTTAGTTTCAAGGAGTGGCTGACAAAACAGAGGGTAGCTTTGCTGAGAGGAAGCCTTTGCTACAGGAGCAAAGCCCATGCTTACTACAGTCTCAGCTTAAACACGTTTGGTTTTGTGAGCTGTCCCACGGAGTGCTGCTTGGGGAGCGACCCTTTGGGGAGGTGATGCTGGTGGCCCTATGCCGGAGGCAGACGTGATGCACCACCGTGCCAGCGTGAGGATTTTGGCAGCAGGCAGCATGCCCTTCGCCTGCCTGGCCTAGCCCTGCAACGTAGGGCAGGGCTGTGACCCTGCCCTCTCTCCAGGGGAGTTTTGCTGGGTGCTAACATACCCAGGAGGTGCATGCCAGCCCCCCAAGGACAGCCTGGCTGGCTCCTGCAAAAAACGGGAAGAGGGAGAGGGGGCAGGCTGGTGAGCCATCCCATCTCCTGCCTTTACCTGCTCTCAGTACCTGTCTTGGAAAAGGTGCCACACAGTCGTTGAACATTTTATTTCCCCATTGTGCGTGTGTAGCTCCAAAACAATGTGTGGTTTGTGGAGTCTGATGGTCAGGAAAGGAGGATTTGGAAGGTAAATAGGAACTTAAAAGAACTTTTCCTATTGCGAAGTGCTGAGGGTGACTGGGGGTGCCCCATGAAGATGTCCCATGGTGGCACCGACACCCCTGTGCCCACATGTCCCCGCACCGTTGGGCAGCAGAGAGCCTCCACAGCACCTCCCCATCCCCACCCCAGGCTTCTCGCTCATCCCCGTGCCCCAGCCCTGGCTGCAAGAGACCCTTTTCATCCACACCCCCGCAATGCTCTGCTCCGGCTGCCCAAGCAGACCTGTCTCCTCTGCTAAGCTGGGGGAAGAAGGCAGAGCCTGTGGCATCCCTTTCATGTTGCCATGAAGTAAGATTTAGGTGAGATACGTGCAGTAGCATAACGCAGGCAAGGAAAACACTCTTAATGAGTGCAGGGGAAAGCCCATGCGTGATGGGAAGGCAGAAGGGATGGGAGGAGGGATGAGTTTGGGGCAGGCGCTTAAGCTAAGGATTTCTTGGCTATTTTTATGCTTTAATTCCTACACTTAAAAATGACTCAGTTGTTCTTCCTCATATATAATGGGCCCCATGAGAAATTTCCTAGGTTAACAAAACATTGTGCTTGCATAACATCACTTTTGCAATATGTGCTTCTCCCCAGTGAGCAACCTGGGGAGCAGAAATGTTAAATGCCGCTATTGTCAAAGGACTTGCCTTGATCAAGGAACCCAAAGAAAACAGACTTTCTTGTGTAAAACTCCAGGAGCGCGGCTCAAGACGATACAGAAAGTCGAAGGCTGACTCCATGTTTTACAATGCTAAAAGCAAGGGTTGGCTCACGTGGGGCGCGGGGAGTGCTTTGCCATGTGCCAGACACTCTTACATCGGAGGAGGGCCTCATCCATGGAAGTCTTTGGGGTTTCAATAGGCTGGAGTGTAAACCCACTGGTGGAATCATGCTGGGTTGTATGTGGACTCTCAGGAGCGTGGTATCCTGTGCCACGGTCCTGGGTGAGACGAACAGCCTTGTCTTGAGCTCCCTGTCCTGGCCACCAAATATATTTTCCCACTGAAATACCATCAAATAGGGACTACGTGTCTGCACGTAGCAGTGATAGTGATCTGCTGCTTTCTCTTGTGGATGGAGACATGGCCTTTCAGTGCACTAAATAATATGGGAATTACAAAGGTACTGCAGGGCTAAGCAAGAATGTTTTGTTCAAGAAAAAAAAAAAAAAAAAGGAATAAAAGGGATAGTCAGTGCTGGCAAAATTGCAGTGTGGGAAGGATGGGAGACAGAATTCAAAGAGCTTTTGGTTCATTAGCAGGCAAACATGCTGTGACAGCTCATTGTGAAACAAATGCTTTTCTCCATATGAAAATGCAGGTGTTTATTTAAAACAAAGGCTCAGGCTGAAATTACTTTCTGTGGCTGGCTGCCTGGGTATATGTGGCGTCCTTGGTAATCACTGCTTTACCTGTTCACTCAGGAGCAAGGAAATCTAATGCCCTATAAATAAATAAATGTATGATCACTCTGCATTTGTGCAGCACGTGGCACAATGGGGACCTAGGGTTTCTAGGGACTACTGCAGCATAAATAATAACAGTAGGATGAGTACCTTGCTGTGAGAAGGCCTGGTTTGTTTTAAATTAGGTCTTTTATGGTAGTTAGGTGAATCATATTTTTTTAGTATATAATTTTGAGCCCATATGATTCCCCAACTCAAACAGTGCATCTTTTCATTGCTTTTCTCTGCAAAGGGCTGATATATTTCAAGTATTCAGTTACTCCCAAAATGATATGCAGTATTTCTAGGCATGGTTTCACCTGGACTCCAATATAAAAGATACCCAGCCACTGATTCATAACCTGGAGCCATGAAATGTGCATCCCAGGCTCTAGTTATTGTGTAAAGAAACACACAGATCAACTTCTGTGGAATAGAAACTCAGTGGGAATGCTGAAGGTAGGATAGATATCAAGGTTTGTTTTGCATGATTAAACCTCCAAATAATACTGGCTGGTTGGTTTAAAAAAAGCTCAAGAAAAAATGAGATTGGAATCTGTACTTTTTTGAAACTGAAAGTGTTTGTGGGCATTATCTTGATTTTACAGTGTTGAGAAGAGAAAATGTTTAAATGGGGAATTATTTATTTTTTTTTACTTGGATGGCATCAATATATTTTGTTCTGGTTTTTCCATTTCTATTGGCCTTACAGGGATGAATTTTAATTTACATATTGCTATTTTATAATGGTTTATCTGTCAAATCTCTTTGAAATTTATAGCTTTGGCTATAACAATTAATTCTGGAGTGTTCATTTTGCAAAATGCTTTCATCTTTTTGCCCCACTTCAAACTAGAAAAATGTCAAATTATCAGTATTTTCTGGGAAGTAGAAGTGTGCCATTTTTGACCTCTCAAGTCCCAGGCCCATTATGCAAAGCCCTTAAACATATTTTGAAGTTCAATTCAGGTTATTGGGGATTTATGCATGTGTTTAATAACTTTGTTACAGAGTTATAAAGAGAAAAGAATAGCTTCACACTGTGTCAAAACTGTTACCATGGCCCCTTTTCAAGCCCGTATATTATTATTGTAATTACAATTTAGAAAATTATTGCAACTGTACATTAATTATTTTCTTGGCACCAAGAGCAGGCCCATATAGACTGGCACTTTCTCAAATGTTATTCAGTGCTACATACATATACATACATGCATGTGCATATATATATATATGTATGAATATGTATATATCTGTGAATACATTTAACATGTAAATTAGAAGGTATTTTCTTGCACAGGCTTCCAATAGTTAGAACAAACACATTCGTAACAGGGCCAGATAATTTTATAAACAAGATTATACTATACTATTTTACAGTAACATGAATTTGCCTCTGACCCATGGAGTGTCCTTTTATTATAGACTTCAGATCCACTGAATCACTGAATATATTTACATTCAAGTGAAAATCAATACTATGATATTACCTGCATGATGCATACTTATAAATTGGTGGGTTTAGGCCTTTGAAAAGCTTTAACATAGGTTCAATAAAAATTCAAGATTGTGTTTCAGCGTTAAAAAGAGTGGAGACCTGCCATGTGGAAAAGTATGATGCCTGAAAATCTGCAAGCTGATTTAATTGATTAAATTTCCCATTGCAAATACTGTCATAAAAATAAAATCTCAGAATAAAAAAGAAGTATGATATTCACCAGAAGTATTTTAAAAATCACATACTGGAAATAAGGCAAAGCTTCAATTTTGATTTATAAGTTGTTCATCTGTGAACAGGAAAAGTAAATGTTATGACCGAATTAACTTTGCATAAATAGATGTAGCCCATTTTGTGGAGGTCATTCAGCAAGAAAATGCACTTGTTATTACTTTGGTAGGAAAGAAGAATGTCCTGTTTACAAATGTGTCTACTGAATTAGATATTTTCACTTTGTTTGGGATTGCTGCATTAATTTATAAGGCTCCAAACTTGAAGCTGGCAATAGGGTTTTCATATATTTCTCTGAAGACAGCCAAACTGCAGGTGATAGCTCATAAAACATTGCCTCTGAGAGAAACATTAAAGGCACTGGGAGAAATTTATATGATAACTGCAATCAAAATTTTCAGTCCTACCAAGTCCTGACAGACTGCCACGGACCTAAGCCTATGAAGGAAGATCTCCTGATAGAAGGCCTTCTGGACGTGTGCAATGATGTATCTGAATAACCAAAACAAGGCAATACCTTCAATACGTCTGTATTACAGCTCCAGATACATTAGGTCACCACGGGGAGCTATGTAAAACACTGAAATTGTTTTTAAACCTTTGTTGCAAGAACAACATTGCTTCAGTTTAGAGCTATGAAGTAGAAATAATGACTGCATCAAAATGAATGCCTCTATTGGTTAATGAGGGGCATAATTTAGAGAATCTTTATTGTCATGCTCTACTTAATTAAAAAAAAAAAAAAAAAAAAGAAGAAGAAGAAAGTGAGGCTCTTCTTTTGGCCAGCGCTCTTGAGCCAGTGAGTAAGAGCATACCCAGGCCCCAGGAAAGTACTCGCACATGTTCATTGAAGATAATGGGGCTACTCAAGTGTTCGAAGTTATATTAAAGATACACATGTGCTTTCAGGTGTATTACTGACTTCAGGCCATAGTAATGAAAGAAACAGAATTTCAGGATAACCACAATCAAATGAATTAAAATCTTGTGCATGAATTTGAGGGGTCATGTCAGGTGGCCTAAATCTCCCCACCAATCCCTCAGCCTGACATTTCCAGCTATTGACCTGCTGTCAGCCTCCAAGACTGAATATTAAGACTATTTCAGGCCAGCTCCTGCAGACACTTAGCACAAGATGGGTCTGCATGCTTTTTATGCCTCACAGTCTTTCTGTCGATACTTGAGCTACCTGTGGTAGAGTTTAGACAAGGTCCCCCCTTTCTCTTCCTTCTTCACATTCTCTTTTCAATAGTTTAAGTTTTGTCATTCATTATTTAGAATTTTGTTTCAGGAAAGATGCAAAATTTTGGATTGAAACATGAGGATTTGGTATCTCTTTCTTACATTGCTTGTTTTTGCACTGTAGCACTGGAATGTGAGATCTTGAGTGCTGACCACGGTAAATATGTTAAAGCTTGTCAGAGGTGACGGGGGAAAGTTACTTCTATGTGACGCTAATTGGCCTAAAAATGAGCTTTCTGGTTATACCCTTGGCATAAGGGTATCTATATATAGGATACCCTATATCAGAAATAGCCCGCTCTGACTTGAATGAGCACCAGCTGATAGTCTTGCCCTGTGTGCTGACAGAACTGTTTCCAGTTCTGGAGGAAACCAAGACATTTGATACTGACAGTGCCACACACCAGGCAGAGCCTTGCAGGATAATTTCTTATTTTAATTCAGCTTGTTTGGATTCTGATGAGAATCCAACTTTTATTTAATTTTCTGCAATCAAGCTGGAAGCTCTCCTGGCTTCGCCTGTATTCAAAAACGTTAATTTCTCGGGGTGGTTGCAAGCAGCTTCCAGAGCCCCCTTTCCTAAGGCAGAGCTGTTGAGTGCATGAGCCTTGGAGCCAGGAGCACTCATGTTTTAGCAGCTCTGGCAGCGGGATAGTAACCCTCAGGCTTGTCTGCTCTGGGGCTGGGGATGCGGCTGCGGAGCAGATGCACATGGGATCTGCTTTGAGGCCAAGGGCTTCCAGGCTCTGAGGACCACTGGCCTCAGACAAACTCTCCAAGGACCCATGTGCGGCCCAAAGTCTTGGATTTGGTAAAAGTTCAGTAAAAACAAAGTCTTTAAAAGCAGTGTTTTTATCAAGGAAACTTTGTTTCCTTGTAAGATTTCCAACCTGCACCACCGAAAATCCCATTTATGCCCTGATTTGTTATAAATTCTTGGAACACACATCAAAAGTCTTCATGGATGGAGCTACCATTTACTTTGAGGAGAATCTGTGTTTTGTAACTGATTATATAACTAAATGTAATTACTTCTTCCAAAGTATACACAACAAAATCTCAGCATTTTTTGCCTATCGGTAGATCTTGGTTATTAGAGTTTACATATGAATTTTCATCCATGCCAAGCGTGATGTGACCAGGCCAGATGTTTTCAGACCTACCCCTATTTGAAGAATATATAATAGCACAATTGCAGGTCTGTGTTCTGCATAGTGAAAATCAAGCAACAGGAGCATGGGAAAATTTTTTTTTTTCCTCTCTGATGTTTCTCTGCATGAATCCAAGCGTATATGGATTCTTTTATGCCCCTTCAGCTGGGGGAAACTATAAGAAACAGTAGCATTAATTTCGAGACTGGGAAACATTTCTTCTGTCACCCCGCCCCCTATGATGTGGAAAGGTTAGAGGTACGATACAGAATCTTTGTGGTTCTGCTTTGAAACGTGAGTTAGTAACGATAACTCCATCTTTGTCAACAGATCTACACTCTGACCTTTTAGATTCATGCTTGGATTGCTCTGATGATAAATATGTATTTCTCTTTAACAGGCTTGTCTGTTCAGGAAGAGGCAAGAGGTGTGGGCTACGAAAATATGACCCTTTTAGTGATTCTGCATCACCTGGGGAAGGAACAATGCTCCAGACACAGGACCATGTCATCCTCCCAAGTGCCTGCTTGGGGCCACACAACCTGGTCTGTCCAGTGCTCTTCCTCCTGCATGCCAAGTGCTTGGAGGTAACGCCAGGTTTAGGCTGTTACCTGTAGCACAGGAGAGGCAGCTCACCCTGATGTGATAAGGATTGGGCTCTCAGGACCACAGACAAGTGAGTTGTCTTATTTTTTTAAGGAATAATTTATGATTCAGCTTCCTAATCTGGTCTGAGCCTGCACTGTTGAAGGCCAGTTTTGGAAATGTAGGAGCTGGCTGGCTGCATGTTATTTCATTGGCCTGAAAGAAACATCTGACTAGGTGTTTGGTGAGAGCTTAGCTTTAGAATACCTAGCAGTGAAACATTTAGCTTCTTTAAATGACAACCTTTGAATTAGTCTTTCCAAACTTAGCCCAAAATTTGTTTGAAGGTAACTGGTATGTCACGCAAAGCGAGTATGCTGGAATGCAGTAATGCAAGCTGAAGCTGGGGAGGCATGTTCATATTTGGAAGGCTGCAAAAACCAGACAGAGAGCAGATGCACTTAGAGAGAATTCATTATAAACCCGGTGAACAAGGAGTGAACAGCACCATGTTGCTCATACAGTCACTCAGGGCTTTCGTTGATATTCATTATTCACTCCTGTGACTCAGAAGGCAGGAAGATGCAGTGTCCGATAGAGGCAATGCCCCAAAGTGGATGTGAACTTCTGGTCGCTTCCAGGTTATTTATCAACTTACCCCTTGTCCTCCTGTTCTTGAACACACCACGCTTCTAGATTTTCACTTTCATATCCTATGTACAAGTGAAAAACAAAGTATGTCTAACATAAATATCTATTTCATCTAAAGCATAGCAACATTAAGGCTGAAGAGCTAAGATGTACTTTTTCAGCAAATGCAGATGTTAAAGACAAAGCCCAAACCCTAATCCAGGCCCCATGCTGAAGCAGAGGTGTTCAGACCACCCAAATTTAGCCACCCAACTTGGCTGGTTAAGCTAGCCAGCTAGGCTCTCCAGGTTCCCTCTGGAGTCAATGGAAAAACAGAGGGGGAGAGAGAGAGACTCGCTTCCAGGAGCAATTCAGCAAGCCTGTGTCAGGCTCCTGTTCTGAATTGCCTCTAGGAGAGCTTCTCTATTAAGGGAGTTTAAGGAGGCAAGCCAGGTAACTTAACCAGCTAGGCTGGGTGTCTAAATTCAGTGCTCTGAAAATATCTCTTGTTGTGCTGTAGAAAACAGTATCACGTACCTTTACATCTGTACATGGTATCCTGTTAAGCCGCAAAAAAGTTCATTTTCCTGCTTTCCTCTAGTTTGTGTGTGTGCTCCCCATCTTTCCAGAATTCTTTGTCCGTTTTCCCTCACACCCCAAGAGACCCACAAGTCATCTGCTTAGGAGCCTGGAGGTATCGTTCACACACAGCATATGTGCCATCTAGTAGCAGGGGACATTGGCCTTTATTCTGTTCCTTTTCTCTATGTCTTTCTACAGAACAGTATCGTGGTATCCCATAATAAAAACATTTATAGCTGTAATTGTCTGGCATCACAGGGCCGTTTGGAAATCTCCCGATCAGACAGGAGTCTGCTGGAAGATGGTGAGTTCGTAGAAGTGAAATGCTGTGTTGAAATAGGTCAGTTTTGTTGGTGTTTTTAAAGGAAGCCAGGCAAAGCGACTAGCTGCCTGGCTTGTTGGCAGGTCAGCCAGCAGGCAGGCAGGTCCTGAAAGACTGTCTGTTTTGCCAGAACCACCACGATGCCAGTTTGTCACTGTGACACTGAACATAGAGTTAGCAACTCCTCGGCATATATCACAAAGTGAAAAATCTTTTTCTGGTCAGTTCTGAGCTACCTAAAGTTGCGGGTTTTTTCCTCTTCCCCCTCCTCCCCCTTCCCTATTACTAGGGAAAACCAGTTCATCTGAGGATCCGTTGTTATGGTTTGTTTTGTTGTCCCTCCTCCTTGTTCTAGTGCCTCAATTATTTCCGATCCGCGTGTTTATTGTTTGGAAGGGAACTCACTTTCCTGCTCTTTCACCCCATACTTCCTTCCAGAAAGTCTATCTTTCTGGCACTTGGAGAATGTGATTTCAGCTCCAGCCTTGCCAACAGATGAGCTGCAGGCAGCTGCTGCTAACTCCACTGCTCTCAGCTTTGCAGTATGTACTCAGACACAGCAGGGAAGGAAGGAATCAAGCGTAGACCTTGGATATCTTTTCATACTTCAAGGATAATTTTTAAGGGACTTTATATAAGGCTCAATCAGGTAAGGGAACGGAGGGGACAGGGACGGGGTGGTGGAGCAACTGAAGTAGTCGGCTCTGGAGCCAGAGAACCAAGTCTCTGCAGGAACATCGCACTGGAAAGGGGTACCTGGTCATCCGGGCTGGGGAATCGGAGTCAGCCCAGGGTGATAATAACATTCCTGTCCTCTCTGCTGCTGGCTGTGGAGTTGGTGTGCCTTGGCCACAGTAGCACGATGGAGCTGTAGGGCTCAAGTAGGGCTTTCTCCTGGGCCGGTGTGACTCTGTTGACAACCAAGGCAAGCCATTATGTATTGAGTTACAGCTTTCCGTGTAGCCTGAGAGAGGGAAAGCTGGCCAGGATGCCTGTATTTGTCTTGAAATCTCCACAAAATGCGTCACTTGGACATTAAGAACTCTCCAGAGATGAGAGCAGGAGATGTGGTGCCACGTTGAGGCCAAAATACACAAAAGCCCATATTAGATACCATTTCACTGGAATGTAATCAGTGTTCCTTATCTGAAGGAAGGCAAACTATTTGCCTACCCTTCTGCCAGGGAGCCCATCTCTCTGGCTGTTGTAAAGTATGAGAAGAACCACCTTTATTAGGAGGATCCCAAATGTGTTTTGAGGGGCCAAATGGCAAACACCCTGCCCCTGTTCCATCTCTCATCCTGGCCTTGCTCATCTCATAATGAAACGATGTAAATGTGTGCAAGAAAAGCGCTGAGAGCTGTGTATCTGTTATGCCTAGCTTGACATGCAACTTCATTATCTGCAAGCCATTATTTTTTGATTTTTTTCTCTCTGCCAGGAATTCAAGGCAAGAAAATCCATTTTAATCTGAGTAAAACGACAGGCTACCCCAATTTAGTGGAGATCTCATCAGTTCACCCAGGCGGGCAGTGTTAGAAAATTATACAGGGACAGGTGCCCATAATAAATCAGCTTAGGCTTCTGTGCCTTCGATGCATTTACAATGATGATGGCAATATTATATACGTGCAGAGTACCTTTCATCCGAAAGGCTCCCACACTTTGCAAACTACATACAACACATAATGTTATATCTGTGCAATGTTGAAATACTTGCATTTTTTTATAGCAGCTTTGATCTAGAAGCCTCAAAAACACCAATGGATTCTTGTTTAAACAGGAGACCTTCCAGAAAAAAAATCCTCTCTGACGTGAGATAAATTAATTGTAATCACATGCTTTCAGAGTTGCGAACCAAGTGTATTTCAGCCTCCACCCCAGAAAGCACTTAAGTACACACTAAACTTGGCAAACGTGCACCACCCAGTTGACTGCAATGCATTAGCTGATGATAAGCGTGTGCTTAAAGGCTTCCCGGACTAAGACTAGGAAGCTGTTTCTTGAAGATTCAAACCATCAGCAAAGAGGGAGGAGAGGCAGGGAGTCTGTTCATTGGTTCTCAAATTTAAACCTATTGGCTGCTGCTGTAATTAAAGAAAAATGCTACAAATCTTGGCAGGCAAACCCGAGTTTGCTGTGCTGGCTGGAAATACTTACACTTTCATCCTGAAAAGAAATATTCTGAATGCATTAACGCTTTTGTGTGTCACCCTGCTTAAGTGATGTGAAATGGAGAGCGTGCGCAGAGCCTGGGCTGGCATCAGGTAGCTTGGTTTGAAATCTTGTCCCATTTCCCTGCCGTTTCTCCATCCTCTGTGTTTTGGCACAATCTGATGCATTCCAAAATCAGACTGATGTTGAGCTCTGAAGGTAAATCATCTCAGGTAGGAATGAGTTAGCAGAAGTGAATTTTAGTGGCCCCACCATCCTCCACAGCTTTGCATCCATTACAAACGGGAAAGCGGTCAGGTCTCCTGAAGGAGCTGCATCGTCCCACCATAAGAGAGAGCCTGTCAGCAAGGTGACAGGCTCTTTGGGAAGGGGCACTGCCTTGTCCTCACGGCACGGGGCAGGAGTGCCTCGGTGGAGTGAAAATACAGCCTAATTTACCATATACGTGGTAAGAAAGGAGATGTCTTCTTAGCCTATGTCTGCACCCATACCCACGGTGTGATTGCAGCTTGCGCAGCCACGCAGAAGCCATTTGAGGTGGGTTAGGCAATGGTAATGGTGAAAGGTTGGCGGTGAAGGTGCCTGTCCACTCCCGCTGCCTGCACCAGTGCTCTTGCTGCTTCCACTGATGAGAAAAACCAATTAGCGCTGGCACGCAGCACCGCAAGCCGTGCAGGTTAACCTGTGTAGGGTGGTGGAGCCACTGAGGAGATGCCAATAAAGTGAATTTAGCCACTGTTCATTTGAGCAGCTACATGCTTGCTCACTTCTTGTAAACAGGAACCAGAGGATTTCATTCCCATTTTTGAAGGACAAACCAACCCCCAGACCTTTTCACCTCTGGGAGCAGGAGAGAGGAATATGTCACTGAACTGAAACTGCAAGAAATTTTCAGTAAGCAATATGCAATCCCAGTCCGGGGCTTGGCTGGAGCCTCGGCCTGATGCCTCCGCTCCCACTGAAGCTGTCGTGATCCTGGAGGACACTCCTTGGCAAGGCGCTCGCATTGCGCGACACCCGTCGTGCGCTGGAAGACCGATTCAGCCAACTTAGCACAGCTACTTCTAATGAGAAACTCCCCTCTTTGCAGCTTTCCCATGTGAAACCTAGCGTGTGGCCAGACTCTCCCCTCGCCGGTTAGTCTTCAGGTATGCCTTCCTTTAAAAAACTTTGGCCCTGTGGTTTAACATTTCTGAGCATAGGAATGGATGTAACTTCACAGCTGCACATTTTTAATAGGTTTGGATTTACAGCAAGTAGTTTTATTTGGAGAGAAATACAAAAGTAATTGGAGTTTGGCTGAGGATAGACGCGGTCTAAAGCGACTTGGATTTTCCTGTAGCACAAAGCTACCCAGCGTAAACAGATCTAAAAAAAGCCCACAAGGATCATGGACATTTTCTCTCTGAAGGATTCTTCAGCACCAAACTTGTAATTAAACAACAAAGGTGCGCTGATCAGCTTTTTACCCGCTTGACACACACTGATAAGTCAGACTCACCCAAACACTAATACACACAGATGTAGGAGGCTAAATTTGGAATAGCCTGAGTAGAGTTTTTTAGAGTGCTTCACCAGTGCATGTCAAATAAACACTGTTGCCAGGATGTGAGTCAAGCATCATTTTTAGCAGGCAAGCTGGACTGATCAAATGTCTGAAAAAATCAAACTTGCACAGAATTATTTTATGAGGCCGCATAAGATTAAAACATTAAAGCAAATAATTGGCAAACAGTTAAATCACAAGCAGCGTTTCCTTGGTTCTCAGTGAGTTTGCAACTTTTGTGGCCAAACACATGGTAATATTAAAGGCATTGGTTTTACAGAAACGTTTGTAGAAAAAGAAAAAAGGAGGGGAAAATGAAAAAAAGAATCACAGAGCCTGGACTTGAACCTAGAACATAATGTAGCATCCTTCACTTACCTATACAAAGTGTTAAATGATGTGTGAGAGCCCCTTAGGCCTCGTTTGCGAAAGGCAAGCACTCTCAGAAGCAGGAGGCATCCAAATACCATTGAAAAATGGAGCCTGTGACAGGACTGGATGTGCTCCACCTCGCAGGTAACATTGCCATGGAGGATGGACATGTGCCTTTACACTGGGAACTGACCTTTCTTCTCCCCTTTTGGGTAAGGGCTGCTTCACCTTTTTCAGAAACAAGAAATGGGGTAAAATAAGTCCAAAAAACTGTAATTCTCACTAAAGATGTGTAAGATTAACCCTCACATGCTAATAAATGTACATACAGAAGCAGTTATGATAGTCTGGGACCCGAGCTTTGTTGGCTTCATCTAGGCAATGAAAAAGCTAACTCTGAAGTTACTGACTAGCGGCAAAAATGCATGTGTAAAAATGCATATACGCCGATGTATAGAAGTGTTCACTGATTGGTCACAGATCTACTACTGAATTTGATTTAGTATTAATCTAAATCTAACTAGATGGCTTTGAAGAAAAAAATAATTAAAACCTAAAGGATTTATCTTTTTGGTGAATCCATTTCTCCAGGATACAGTTTAAATTTGTTGTTCTAACTACTTACATATTCCCATTGCTGAGCCAAGACAAACTCACAGAATTAAATCAGTGTATTTTTAATGTTCTGTTCACAAGAATGAGGACTGTAGAAAGTTGGCTTTTCTTGGGACTGGTACCAGCACAAAACATTATGGCATCATTCTGATTTCATGAGTATCTTTGTATTAAATTGTGAGCATCACATCTTCACTGCCAGCAAAATATCCCAAAACATCTGAAAACTTGTTCTGGAGAGAATTCTTCAGAAATTGATGGCTTGTACAGATATTTCATCACTATTTTTCCTCTTCTCTTTCAAAAGCATTTACAGTTCTCTGGAAGAAGTATGTAGCGAGATGGGGGAAAAAAAAGTGAATCCTTTCTATGATGGACGGGAGCCCTGTCTTCAGCCCAGGGAATTTTAATCCAACTTGTTATATTATCTACAATTAGATCAACATCTGCAAGTTTCAGAATGGTTCTGGAGACGGAGGATTACCTGAGAAGTCAGATGAGGCTTCAAACGGTGTCATCCACATTGCAAAGGCATGGGGTAACCCTGCCCATTCAGGACGTCCTTCCTCATTTTCTGCACGGAAAGCAGCACTTGGCAATAGGGCTGCACAGCCTACAGACCGCTAAGTGCCTCCTCTAGTATTTGCAGCAGCATGATCTCCTGCTGAACTGTTATGCCATCTGGAGAACTTGTGGTATGTACGTGGTATCCCTTCCCTGAGAGTTATCTTGCTTTGCTCTCAGGACATGGGAAGATTTTGTAGTCATTTATGGGCTTTATCTTTACCACTAAACACAGATGGTATCTTTTACGTTATTTAAATCTTTTATTTATCACTTTGCAGCATGTGCAAAATATGTATTCTCTTGTCTCTCCCTTTCTGGGGCAATACAGAATATTTCCCCAAAAGCTATGCAGCCCTGAACCACCTGCCAGATTCCCATGTATTATAGTCTTTTCGGCCAGCTGCTGTGGTAGCTGTTCATGCCAAGGGCAAGAATTCCCCTGCTCCAGTTTTAGCTTTCGTGCAGTCTGGAGCCTGCTTTCAGCGGGTGCCGAACAGTGAGCATAAGGCCTGAGTCAGCAAGAGTTAAAATAAAAGGTCAAACTTCTCAGAGCCCATAACCAGCTGGTGGAGCCCAGGTATCATGCCCAGTGCCGGGTGTCAAGGCGATGCATCCCCTTCCTCTCCTCTCTAGTGCTCTATCCCAGTTCTTTACTGGGGGCCTTCTAGGCAGAATAGCAAATATATAGGCATAGTGATCCCACAGGAAGTTTTTGGCAGCAAATACTGATGTGGCTGATTGCTGGGAGCTGGTGTTGTACCTCTGGCTGGGCCACTCTTAACCCCAGCTCTGCCATGGACATGCCGCTGAACTGGGTGAGTTGGAAGTTTTTCCTGTTCTGAGAGCTAATACTGGCCTTGTCATGCTTTCTTTTCTTTTCTCTTTCCTCTTTTCTCTTCTTTTCTTTTCTTTTCTTTTCTTTTCTTTTCTCTTTTCTTTATTTTTTTACTTTACAGTTGTATGTCAGATAGGCTTTTATTAATGTTCTTTTCTGATGCCTAGCATTTCTAAATAGTTTGCAGTTTTCTGGTGGACACATCACTTCCTTGTCAGAGTATTCAGAGATATTTGGGAGTGTTCAGAAAACAGTAGCCTACTTCCAAGTGACCATTTGTTTTGGGTGCCCAGTTCAAAACATATGCTGGGTATGGGGTTTTGATTCTTTGGAAATTCCTGACATTCCCCTCTGGAAGTCATATCTCTCAGATGGGACATCCAAGATCATTGGCTGCTTTTCTGAAAAAAAGTCAGTCCACAGTGCTCCAGGAATATATTTAATCACACTCATGTCCACAACACAGGAGAAATACCATCACTGCCTGAAGAGCTTGTTTCTGCAGACTGCTGATACAAAGGAAGATCATAATTACTGACTCTGTAGGCACTGTCAGAAAACATCGTAAACATGCACACAGAGAAACTTCCTTCTCAAAACTGGTTTGGATCTGAGCAAAGTCATCTTTTGTGCTGAGCTAACGCAGCTCAGTGATTATTTCCATTTGGGTTCTGAACTCAGAAAAGGTACAACAGTCCAGAAAAGGAGAAATCCAAGTGGAAGAGGGAGATGAACAACTCTGTGACGAAAAAAACACTCTGATGAAAAATATGCTGTTGAAATAGCTGGGAAGAACCTCTCTGGATCCCTGCTCAGGAGGTGAAAAGCCTTATCTCTCGCTGCAGGAGAGCCAGAAGAAAAGGTTGTGCTCAGCCATTGAAAAAGTCCAAGTGGAGAAGAGGATATCTGGGAACAAGAGACTTACTGCCACTTGTAGCTGGTAGCTGGAGAGGCTCTGGTGCTGTAGAGCTGGGCTCCCTCCAACACAGCTGGGAGCTGTGGAGAAGAAATGTTAGAGAGGTAAAGCATTCTGGCAGAGTTTTAAATACAATTTCTTTACCATCTCTGAATTTTGCAGGGTGTGGAAGGTCTGAATGAAGCCTGTGTGGAATTTCTATACGTGATGTTGTGAGGAAAAAATGGCATACCTTATACTTACTGAAAAAAACATTTCTGACTGCAGAATTAGAAGATTCATGGTAATAATGCTTCAGTCTTTGATACCATATGTTGAGATATTCATGGGTAGCTCCTGAAGAATTATAGATTTGATAATGAATTACAATTGCATTCCCTCAGATAGCCTTAACTTTTGAGCAGAGGCCTATGCCGCTCTTCAGTTGACCTGAAAGCAGATAGAAAGATACCACCCACAGCTTCACTTGCTTTCTAGGATCTGTAAAACAAGCACCTGAGTGGTCAATGCCCACTGGGGCTGCTCAGCAGCACCTGGCCAGCCTTATCTGCTCCGGACAGACGATGGGAGTTGTGGGGCAGAGTTGATCCAAGGGCATGTCCAGCAGTTCATTTATCTTGATTTTTTTCAAAGCCTGAATGGCCAAGTTTCACATAATGCAGTGCTGCGCAACTGCTGCCTATTGAGGGTCTTCTCAGGTAGCATAGATTGGGCTTTTTGCACGACAGAAAAATTTTAAATTCATTTTGACTGTGGTGAGCAACAGATTACAGCAGTGTGTGTAGTCACGGCAAGACTACACAAAAGGAAAGGATGCCTCAAGTAAACGGTTAACGGCCTGTCGCTTTTTAAAGGGGTCGTTGAAATGGGCAACTTCCTGCTTGCTGTTTCAAATTGTTCTGGTGGCTGTTTGACTCAGAGGCTGACCTTGGGCGCTCTACTGCTGGGCAGAGGAAATTGGGGCATGTGGCTGTGAGAGCAGGACAGGACCCCCGCATCATTCTCCCATTCTTGTTTTTTAGGCCTTTCCATCTCAGTACATCTCCCTCAACATTCTGCAGATTGAGCTCTTTGCCACATCTACAGTAGCTGTGGAGACATCCTTTCTCAGGATGGAGTGCAGGGCTAAGGAAGGTTGAGCATTTGGACTGCAAACACAAATAGTGTCTTTTTCTTCCTGGTGGGTATGTTAATCAAAACAACCTATTAAAGAGCTGAGCCAGTTCTCACATATTTAATTGTGTGTCTTATTTAGGTTTTGGTTTGGGTTTTTTTGCTCTGCAAGTCTGAACAACTAGTCCTGCTCATTCTCACCTTTTTCCTGTTCGTGCTGGTCCTGGCTTTTTCCTGTGGTGCTGGTCCTGGCTTTTTTCTGTGAAGCATCTCTCCCTTGTGAAGTAAGTGGTGCTTTAAAGGGAATTCTTCAGCAGAAGTGCAAGGGCAAAACTGGTGTGATCATTGGTCTTCATATGCAAAAAGAAATTCCAATGGCAATTCTGAAGAAATTCTTCATTTCTGACCACTTCTTCCATCTGGTATTTCCTTCTGTCCTTCCCTTCATACCTCCACCACCTGAGCTATGATTTATTAAATAAATGCCAAAGCATTGTAGTCTTCTTGTACAGCCAAAAAAGCAGTGCATGTCCTAATGATTATCTGCCTCAAGTGTGATACTTCAGAATATTATTCATACTACGCAGGAGCAGACAACTCTCTCAGAACACCTTTGGAAGTGGGTAAATTTTTCCATCAATTTCCACAGGCTTTGGATCAAACCCAAAAGACGTGTCTCTGCTGCAGTCATGGCTAACAGTCATAACAAACTCATGGCAAACTGGGCTGGCTTCTTTGGGGGAATGTGTTTAGTCACAGGGTATATCTGAAAAGTAACACATCTATTTTCATCTTGCCAACCTCCAAACACAGAGCATGGAGTGGTGCACAAATATGCATAACTGCATTTTAACAACATAAAGCAAATTTTGGATTCTGCAGTACCCTTGCTCACCTTGAGTAGGATTTCACTCTGTCAACAGCCTTGCTAGTTTTGATAGAGCTTTTTGGGTGAGGTGCTAAAGGCTGATAGAGCTTTTTGGGTGAGGTGCTAAAGGCTGAAGAAGGTTTCTTCATCTGTGTTGTTGAATGTGTATGGCAGAACCCAGACCTCATGGAAGAAATCATTAGCACAGAATTATTTAAATTAGAACAGACCTCTGGAGGTCATCTAGTCCAAAAAAAATGACTGCGTAGCATTTTGTTGTTCAGTTTTAACTTTGACTTCATATTATTTTCCCAATTCCTGGAAAAACTCAGGTATCCCATTATTGGGATATACCATGGAAACTATTAAATGAAGGCATTTACAAACAGATTAATCAGAGCTTATTCCCACCTGTGTTTGATGATAATTCACAGAGCCCACTCATGAGGCATCTTAGGTTGGGAACACAAAAAAAACCCCAGTTTCTGTCCTGATGAACTGCATCAAAATATACCTAAGTGGACTGACTGTAATTCCTGTCCACCAGAAAGTAAGTTGAGAGTTGGGGTCCTCTAAGAAATTCCAGGTAAAATGATAATATTGTAATTGCAAAAATCAGTAGTGGTTCTGTTATTGTGTCCCATGTGGTGACAACACAGAAAGCCCATCTCGTTTGGAAACAGACTTTTTAATTAGTATTCTCTAAGTTTTAGTAAGGACAAGCGAAGCCTTTTGTTGCACTACTTAACATGTATAATTAGAAGGCTGTTCTTGGTTACATTGGTGCAACCCAGGGCTGTCAGTGGAGTTATACTGGTATACCTGAGAGATGTTTGACCTCCGTTTCTTCTCAGACATACTTAAAACCACTAAACTCTTCAAATGACAAGTGTAGCCCCACATCTCAGATTTCTATTTGAGTGCTAACTTTTGCTTGCCCACTGCCAGGATTTACTCCTCTGCAGCCCAAACATTCCTGGGCAGGAAGCTTCATGTCTGCCCAGCCTGTGGTTTTTCTGATTTGTATATGAAGTACTAGAGGGACTAACTGGTTTGATGGATGAGAGATGTCAAAGTTAGACCATATGGCCTGCTTGGTCTCTGCCTGTGTCTGCAAATGCAAGCAAAAATATGCTGGAATTTTTCTCCGTTTGGAGTTCTTTCAGGGATCCCATTACAGAGTGTGCTTTTGCAGAGCCTATAATAACGGAGAGGCAGTTAAAATAAATCCTTGGGGTTTAAAGTTGGCAGCTAGAGCACGCCTATACAAAGGGTCGTATGTGAACTAGGCTTTCTTCTCAGGCTCTATGACATGACATCAGCTGAGGACACAGCTCTTGTAGCCTTCCTCTCACCCCAGACTTCTTCTGACACTCCAGTCCAACACTCCAGTCTTAGTTCAATCAACGATGTCTTTGATGCCTTAGGTCAGATTTTTTTATCATAGTTAGATCTGTCTGTCTCATGTGGATAGTGCAAGACAGCCAAAGAGTATGTAAAGAAGCTTATAACTAGCTGTCCAACTTCCAATGCTGATTAACTAATTTGTATCTTTTTAAGACAGAAGGAGCCTTCCTGAAATACAGCAATGAGCAGGCCTGCCCCTAGACCTTACGAAAGCTGTGGTGGTAGCAAGCGTGGAGGCACATCCTCAAAGATGAGAGGACAGGCTTTCTGGTAGCATACACCTTCTGCAAGAGACTGAAATCTGTGGATCTAGAAGATGAATGTACACAAACCCTGATGTGTTTGTTAATATAGTTTTAAGGCTTGGAAGCAATAGAGTAATTTATGTATCAGAAACTGCCAAACTCTGGCTCACAATGATCTGACAGTTGCCATGTGATAGTGGCACTTTTTTCTCTGTTCTGATAGTTGTACTACAGTGAAAGAAGGGAAAATATGTATGTATATATTATTTACTTAAAGTGTTAATTTAGCAGAGACTTAAATGTTTTGATTCTTACGACAAGAACATGTAGTCTTCAAAGGCTGAGGAGATGTTCAGTGCTGATACAAGGAAGGGCCCAAGGACTGAGGTACGAGATGCCTGTTGCGAGACTGAACTGAGGAGTGCTCTGCCTACTCCAGAGGAAGACAGGATATAAAGTATCTGCAAGAACACAGGGAAAATTCATCCAAGGCTGTGCCAAGCCTCTCCTGCTGTCCCCTGAGGTTGCCTTTGCTCAGACCAGAGGTGAGGGGCACTGCCAGAAGCAGCAGCTGGAGCTGTAGGGCACACCACTGGGTTGGTGTGTGCTGCCAGCAGGCAGGGAGAACTGCGGGGTCTGCTCCACTTCATGCTGTGAGAGGGAAGTGTTGGGAGGCAAGTTGTGCCTTATCACAGGTGTTTGAATGTCATCTTTGCTGTGTTCCCCTGCCTTGTGCTCACATAGGTGTGCCGCACCTATGACAGTCTCTTCCCAGTGAAGTAAGTGCTCATGCACAGGAGGCATCTCTGGACATCTTCATGAGTTAACATAGAAAAACAGATTATTTTATGCAACAGAAATTCAGTAAGAATATATTTGCACTGGCTATTATCTTCATTAGCCCTACCCGCCTACAACCTGCAAGCCATCTTCATAGAGGATTGAATTCCAAGGGAGAAAAGGGATATGAAAGAGAATTGCATGTGTGTATATTAATAAGAACTGGTCAAAGTATAGAATAGTTTAGGAGAGAATATCTAATGTTTAACAAGCATTTCATGCAAAATAATCCATGTTTCATGGGCTTTCCCGCACATCCTCAGCCGTGGCTATGAAGTGGCCGTTAAAAACATACCACCTTAGTATAATGAACACTGTCCCACGGGATTTTGCTTATGTGGGAGCAGGCATCATGCTGGGACAGAAGGATTAATTGAGCTCTTTAGCATTCCCTTTGATCTGCACCAGAAATACCCAATATAATACCTCTGACCTGATTATATTTTAAACCTCAGTTCCTCAAGCATTTGGACTCTGCACTGTCCTCCCAAAAGGCAAATGCAAGCTCAGTACTTTGGGGGTTTTGCTTGTATCAGCTCCTTTATTTTAACACCACTTAACTATTACCTGGCCAATTTGGTGCTGCTTAGTGTACCAAAAAGATGGTGTTTTCACTTGGAGAGAATGTCATTTGTGATAACTCTATCCATCACTTTGGCACTTACCCAAAAGATACAATTAAATCTCTATTAAAGCATTGGGACTCTGGAACACTGATCTTTCACAGATCATTTCATCAAAAGGCTCAAATAACTAATGGCTTGTAAAGAGGATGAGCCAAAGCTTAATGTGGCTATATATGCATGTATATAAAATTGAAGTGTATGGGATTCTCATGCTTTCACGAGAAGAATTTTATGACTCTTCTTTTGCAAAGGGTTAAACATATAGTTAAGTTCATGTGTGTTTACATGCTCTTAGCTGTTCCACTAAAGGAAAAAGGCAAAAAAAAAAGGCTCAATGGAATATTTTCAGTCAGGTCTAATAATTTAAAAGAAAAAGAAAAAAAAAAAAACAAAACTCTGGCTTTTCAGCTCTTCAAGGTTTCCAAGCAGATGTATTCAAATCAGTCAGCTTCTGCTACAGGGAAACTATGCACAGATTTGGGTAAAATAATTCAAAAAATGTATATATGAGGAGAAAAGACCTCAACAAGTAAAAAAAGGTATCTTCATTTAAACTTTAGAGAAATTAAGGAATTGTCCATAAAACATCATTCTTTACCTGTGTTCAAATTTATGTATTTAGGAGCACATCTTCAGTGTTTCTTGCATAAATAATAGAAAGATCTAAAATGTGTTACTCTCCATCCCACTGGGTAGAGATTCCTTTGGTAGTCTTTGCTACTTTATAAATGTACTTTACTAGTTAGAGTCCAAAGGCAACAAGTGGCCCTAATGATTCTTACTTTTCTATATAAATGAGAAGAGAGATTTCCTCTGTACTTACATGTATGTACTCATGTAACGGATATGTTCCCTTTCAAAGTGCTTGCTTACATAGGACATGCTCTCTGTGCGTAAACACATATTCGAGCAGCAGTGCACAAAAGGTGGAAGCAAACACATGTAGAGGGTGGTTTTGAGACACCAGCTGTTAGAGCTACAGCCTTTTGGGAGCCTGGCAACCCTACACAACAACTGACTGATCTGTTTTTGTGATGGAAGTTCTGTCCCGGTGCTTGAATGTGAGACTGGTGTTTGCTTTGCATAGGCAGCTTGATTATGATCACAAAAACAATGCAACATATTTACGTGTGTGAGTATGTGCATAATAATGCAATTCAGAACACATACACTGCAATCTTTTTGTAGAGCTCTTGCCACATAACTGGGAGTTGATATACCTGTCACAGGAATGCACTAGGCATCACAACATATAGTTTCTAAGAGCTGCGCTCAGTGACAAATAAATTAAGAAAGAACTAGTCCTGGTCCCATTGTGGCCATCATTAAAGAAATGGTTCTTCCTACTCAGAACAGGAAAATTGCCAGTATCTCCTGTGACTTGTTGCTATTCAAAGGTCTTGTACTCAATGTGGGGCATCAGGAAAGCAGAAAAGAAGGCAAACTTTGGAAACAATTCCTTTAAATTATTTTTAGAAAACACGGGGCTGAACTGCCAAATTTGATGTCTCTTTATAAGGGAGGAATCTCTGAAGTTGCAGGAAATGCATCTGCCCTCTGAGAGGAAAGGGAGTCAGAATTGATGGAGACTTGTACCACCTCCATGCAACTTTGCATGTCTTCTTTCCAAAGGGCCTTGTAACTCTGCCTGTTTAAGGGCAAGCCTGCAGGTGCAGATGTAAAGAGACATCCACACTCCTAGTCAGCAGAGCATAAGCCATTCAATGCCCTTCTGACTGCAAGCTGCCATTTTTTGTCTTCAGAATGAATGAACTAATGTGAGGACTGCATTGTGTTGTACCGGAGCATGTAGTCCATCTGAGGGCATTTGTTTCATCCCCTGATAAATGGCATGAGGACTTGTCAAAATGTTTAATGGTACAAGACCAGCTGGGACAGTTTGGGAGTGCAATGCAGGGTGAAAGGAACCAAAATTAGTGCAGCCTCATTCATATTGGCTTGTGGGAGAGACCCCTACCCCAAACCTTGTGGACGATTGATTGCCATAGACCGAAACAGGGCAAGGACATGACTTAACAAGCCATGACTACGGGTCTACTGGTCAGGTTTGCTCCTGGACCTTCTTATACTTGTTTCTTAGGAAACATATCTATAGCATCCTCATCAGACCTTGTCCAAGCCACTGTGTCTTAGGCATGACACAAGCCAGGGTAATACATCACTGTCCGCACCTCAGTGCTGGTGTATTAAAACAGACAAATCTATCTGAATAGAGTTTCATGGCTCAGAGTTACATGTGCAAAAGTCATGAAAATGAAAGTTATTCCCACAATTGTTTAACATGGTTCAGTGACTTTCTCACACAAAGGGTAACTTTTCCTCTCCTTCAGCTAGTGCTATATGAACTGTATGCGCACATGTATATATAAGTGATGATATGCAATTCTGTAGACTTTATAGTGAAGATTATTAAAGTGTGGAGATTAAAAGAGTAGAGATACACCTTCCATCAGCCAGATGCAAAGGCATTCGAGACACAGCATTGTCTGTTCTTTGTCCCTCCATGAGGATGCGCTATGCTTGAGTGTGTGGTCTCCTTGTTCAGGTTACTCTTGTGTCTGGTGTTCTCAATCCTGCGCCTTGGTTCAATACCCAAATCAAGCTTCGAACTAATTCCTGAGCATACTCATACCTCTCTACACTGAGTATGTGCACTGGCTACGTCTTTGAGGACATCTCCGAGACAAGTTAAAGACTTATTTTGAAAGCTTTCCCTTCACACATGGAAGATTATCCACCTTTAAAGCATTTCATGGTGGGCCACCCCATGGGTAACAGTTCTCTCTTACATTCTTCAGGTCTCACCGTAAGTCAGGCAAACTTTAAAATTACTTTAAGACTACTTAAACCCTTCTTTTTTGAGAGTCTTGAGTTATTCAGCTTTGCTGAATTTCAGACTCATTAAGACCTGTCAAACCCAAACCCTTCCTCTGCAAGTCTTTCAGATGTTTTGTTGTTACAGGATTTCTGGTTCATAGAATCATAGAATCATAGCACAGTTTGGGTTGGAAGGAACCTTTAAAGGTCATCTAGTCCAACCCCTCGGGGGGGGGAACAGGGATGTCTTCAACTAGATCAGGTTGCTCAGAGCCCCATTTAACCTGACTTTGAATATTTCCAGGGATGGAGCATCTACCACTTCTCTGGGCAACCTGTTCTGCTGTTTCACCACCCTCATAGTAAAAAATTTCTTCCTTATATCTAGTCTGAATCTACACTCTTTTAGTTTAAAACCATTACCCCTTGTCCTATTGCAACAGGCCCTACTAAAAAGTCTGTCCCCCTCTTTCTTATAAGCTCCCCTTAAGTACTAAAAAGCTGCAATAAGGTCTCCCCAGAGCATTCTCTTCTCCAGGCTGAACAACCCCATCTCTCTCAGCCTTTCCTCACAGAAGAGGTGTTCCAGCCCTCTGATCGCTTTTGTGGCCCTCCTCTGGATCCACTCCAACACGTCCATGTCTTTCCTTTACTGAGGACTCCAGAGCTCCAGGTGGGGTCTCACCAGAGCAGAGTAGAGTGGCAGAACCACCTCCCTCGACCTGCTGGCCACGCTTCTTTTGATGCAGCCCAGGATACGGTTGGCTTTCTGGGCTGCGAGCGCACATTGTCAGTTGTTTACTTCCAAACTGGAGAGTTTTCAGTCTCACTGCTGACCTTGGCATCTGAGGTGAGATTTCATCCTTTGTCTTCTCTTGGCCTCTTCCCTGGAGCCACAAATCCTCTCTGCTTAAAAGCTTCATGTACCTTCCCTTCCTGATGTTATGGTAGCCAGTAGCAGCCAGCCTGGAGTCCTGCTCCCAAGAGCTATTCTTGCAGTCCCTTTGACTTAGGTGTGGTGCAGTGGTCCCACAGCACAGAGCTCCCTCTACAGCCATCTCCAGTCTGTCTACCCCTTTGCTCCCATTAAGGCCAGCCAATTTCCCTCCTGCAGTATGTTTTTTCTGCAAGATGTTCTGACTCCCTCCCTAATGTGTCTGGTAACTGGTACAAGCTACCTGATCCCCCAAACTACCAAGATCACTTGTAAGGGTATGGGGGAGGATGCTGCTAATCTGTTTCAGCAAAGCCTGAGTTTGACTCCCCTTACCCTAACCTTACCCCATACCCTAAGCAGCCTATTTGGGGGGGGGGGGGTGGGTTGTATTTTTCTGCATTCCAGTTCAAGGAGAGCGAAGAGGCAATGTTGTTCTTTGAAAAGGTTGACAATCAGTCTCACAGGCATAGTCCAAAAGCACTTTCTACACCAGCAGTTCTATTATATATACTTGATGATTGCACAAAGGTTACATGGTTTCAGATTTCCTAGCCATAACCCTTTCTGGGAATATGGACCCAAATTTTTGTCCTTGGCAGATCACTAAACCCCCACAGAAGTCACTGAAGGTGTGAATGAGACCAGCATTTGACCTACTTCCTATGATTGTTTTTTATTAAGAAAGTAACTTCTCAGGTATTAGGTTCATGTGAATTTCTGTGTTTAAATACACATCTAAAGAGCAGAATACAAAAGTAACTTCAGGAAAAACTACTCTTTCTATGCTGCTGCAGATCTGAAGAAACACTGGATACGTGCCCAGAGATAACTTCAGACTCTTAATCAAAATTGGGTCCTCGAGCTTATGATGTTACTCAAGCTTCCCTAATGAATGATGATTTGCTTACGTGTTCCTTGGCAGTGAGCTAACAAGGCTGCATTAAACAAAATGTATATTAATACTGTCCTGTCTAAGTAGTGGTCTTTACTTATGTCATTATGCTGAATTAGCTCTGCAGAGACAACTTGAGGAAACACATGTTCGACAGAGTATAATGCGTGCATCTTTGGGCAACATATGTATGGTAGATACCTGAAGCGAGAATCTGTCAGTTCAGTAACATACCCTCGAATAAGAACAGGATAGTTCTTGGATCTCTAGGGCTCCTATACTGTCATTTATTTTCCATCAGTGGTACGTATCAGTGTAGATCCTGACACTATGTGTGTGTAAATGACTGTGTGTGTGTCTCAAAGAGAACAAAGTAAAAAAAGGGGGAATATGAATCTCCCCCAAAAAAAACAGGTTTAGAAGGGGCAAATAACTGGTGGTGTGTTTTTGAGTGACCCTTGGGATCTGTCATGGGCCACCCTTCAGGACATGTATTTCCAGTTATTTCTGATCACCCTGTTTGGTAGCTTTCATGTTCTTTCATGCTTTGCCTAAAGGAAAAAGATTATTCAACTATTAGGTCATCTTGTACAACTGCTTTTCTTTCTCAGGAGTCCTGTTTTCCAGAAAGGTACTTCAACCAAAATTGTAGCAGAGATTCCTAAAGGATGAGATAATGTTGATAAGATTACAGGCAAAGCCAGCATGACCCAACAGTGTGTCACACCATAACAAGAAAAAAAAGGCAAATTTGTTGTGCAGTTGCTCTATGTAGCATCTTTATAGACATTTCCTAACAGATTAAATGGCAAAGTTTTTTCTCTGCCTTTCCAGCGCTTGCATTCACACAAATATTTTTGTACCATTAGCCACCGTGGCAGCAAAGCTCCAACAAAGATGGTAATTCTGAAAAAAAAAGGTGTCTATTTAGATATATGGTTTTGCCAAACACAGGTCTGAGATAGCAATCAAGCAAACATGATCTTGCCAAAAAGTTAATTCCTGCTCTGCCTTTTAATTTCATAACAATACCACTTTACCTTATGATAGCTTCAAAGTTCAAACACTAAGAAGAATCTTGTGGTCATACTTCAGGATGCAGGAGGTATTCAGTAGGTGTCATTCCTCACTCTGTGTTGATATGGTATCAAAGAGCAACATGTAAACTCATTTTCATGAGAATTTTCTTGCCCTCCTGTTGACTTTGGAGATCGGAGTAACTGGGCATGTTGTGGTTGGGACATCCATGGTTTCGGAGGCAATACTGGCAATCAAATTTGGTTTATTTCTTGCTGGTTGCTCCACACTGGCTGTGCTATCTGTTATGGAATAAGCTGGCACTGTGTGGACTGCAGGTCCTGGGAGCACTGCCTATCCTCCTGGTGTGGCAGGAGCCCTGGACAGGTCCTGACACTGAGACCCAGCTAGACATGAGTGTCCATACATTCTTCCCCCAACTCCCCCTTTCATCCCACCTACACACTGCTGTCCACTGCAAGATAACCTGGGTGTGCAGGCTGGGTTGTCTTTGAACTAAAAAGCTGATCAATTAGCAGTTACTTTTTGCAGTAAACCTGCTTTGCTGACTCAGAAACCAAAAAGTGTTTCATTTATCAGCTACGATTTTGCCTTTCTCCTGCAGGTGGTTTACTAGCGCCGGGTGGTGATCCATCACCTTTGAATCATTCTTTCCTAACTGGCGTCACTGTCTGTGGCTCCACCCATTGTAGCCCTGTGGCTTTTTCCTTGGTGCAGGTGCACACTATGATTCCTCCCTCACATACTGTTAGGCTTGGACCATGGAAGGTTGTGTGTAGAAGCTACTTCTGGGGGGGATAGATAGATGGACAGACAGAGAAAACTGTGTAAGCAGCAATAGATGTTGTCCTGATACCTGACTAGGGGCAAATTTTCAAGCTCTTTTCAGTGCCCTTAGGGCACTAACAGACCTTAATAGCCCAGACCAGCCACACCTGGACCCCCGCACCCTGCCTCTGCCAATGGGCCGGGACCCCTATTTAAGCACAGTCCTGGACCTTTAGTTCTTGCCTGAACTATGTTGTGGGTGTGTTTGCACTCAGTTCTGTCTCTGACCTGGTCTCCTGGGTGGATCTCCAGCTCTGCCTCCTGCTGCTCATGACTGGACCCTGGAATGTCCCATGGACCTGATCCATCAGCTTGCCCTGTAGGGGATTGTTACTGGAGCATGTTATCCCCACCCTGTTTCTGCCCTGTGGGATGGCACCCTGGTTGGTAAGGACACTACTTGCACCGGGGTCACCCTTGGTTTCTGGCTTAACATTTCTTGTGAAGCAACCCTGATCTCACTGTTCTCTGACATTCTTATAGGTCTTAGCAGGAAGGCTCATTTGAAATTTTGGTAAGGGATTATCTTGTGTGCTCTTTGGTTATCTAATTTTAGTGTATCTTGTTCAAAAAATGCAAGTTGTGCTTATCATAAAGCAATATTTAATCTCTACTCTTGCCTTGCACTATAGGTATGAAACTCTGGAAATGGAAGGAAACAATGATGAGGATGATGGTCCATCTACATTGGAGGTGTTGCCAAGGTTAAGTCAGCCTATGCCCTGCATCAAAACCACTTCTATGAAGAAAAGAAGATGGCTTATTTTCATAGGTGACTCTCTTCTAAGGGCAACAGAAGGCCCAATATGCCAACCAGACCCACTTCTTAGGGAAGTCTGCTGCCTCTCTGGGGTCTGGATTAAAAAAGTTACAAGGAAACTTCCTACCCTGGTACAGCCCTTGGATATTATCCATTATTGCTTTTTCATGCAGGCAGCAACGAAGTTGCAATATGAAGTCCAATGGCAATCAAAAGAGACTTCAGGGCCTTGGGACAACTGGTTAAGGGTTCAGGAGCACAAGTAGTGTTTTCATCTATCCTTCCAGTTGCAGGGAATGATGTTGGAAGAAACAGGCAGACCCAGCTGATCAGTACCTGGCTCTGTGACTGGTGTCATTCGCAGAATCTTTGGGGTTTTGATCACGGGATAGTCTACAAGACACCAGGTCTGCTAGGGACAGATGAAGTACACCTGTCTCAAAGTGGGAAAAGGATCTTCACGCAAGAGTTAGTGGGGCTCATTGAAAGAACTTTAAACTAGATTTGAAGGGGGAAAGGGATAAAACCAGGCTTGCCAGTGATAAGTCACAGGATGGCATGCCAGTGTTTCAGGGACAGTGTGCTAGCGAGGTCCTTCAGCCTGTTTCACTATGTGCTGAGTACAGTGGAGCACATCTGAAATGTCTCTATACTAATGAGCGCAGCATGAGGAATAAACAAGAGGAGCTAGAAGCTTTGGCCCATTCCCAAAGCTACAACATCATGGCATAAGTGAAACCTGGTGGGATGAGTCCTGTGACTAGGGTGCTGTGATGGACAGTTACAGGCCCTTCAGGAGGGATAGGCTGGGCAGGTGAGGCGGGGGGGGTGGCAGCGGTGTATGTAAGGGAGGGGTTGGATTGTATGGCACTTGCAGTTCATGACAACATGGTTGACAGCCTCTGGGTAAGGATGAAGGGGAAAGCAAATAAAGCAGCTGTTGTTGTGGGAGTCTACTATCGACCACCCAGCCAGGACAACGATGACACCAATGAATTATTCTATAAGGAATTAAGGGATATCTCTAGATCAGCTGCCCTTGTCCTTATGGGTGAATTTAACTTCCCAGATGTCAGCTGGGAACAGCATACAGTGGACACAAACAGGTCCAGGAAATTTCTGAAGCATGTTGAAGATAACTTCTTGGTGCAGGTACTAGGAGAGCCGACTCAAAGTATCCTCCTAGATTTGTTGTTTGTAAACAGAAAGACTTGTGGGTGAAGTGGTGATTGATGGCTGTCTGGGTCACAGTGACCACCAAGTAGTTGAGTTTCAAATCATTGGCAACAGGAGAAAAACTGTCAGAAAATCTTTGACCCTGGATATGGGGAGAGCAGATTTCGGGTTGCGGAAGAAGCTAATTAGTAAGGTCCCCTGGGAATCTGCTTTTGAAGTTATTGGAGTCCCTGAATGCTGGTCACTTTTTAAGAGCCATCTTTTAAAAGCACAGGAGCAGGCAATTCCAAAGTGTGGGAAGTCAAGCTGGGGGGGGGGGGCAGAAGGCCTGCTTGGCTGAGCAAGGGTCTTCTAGAACTTAGGTGGAAAAGAGAAGTGTACGGATGTTGGAAGCAAGGACAGGCAACACAGGAGGACTACGGAGATGCTGTTGACCACTGTAGGGTGAAAATTCATGTGACCAAAGCTCAATTAGAGTTCAAGCTGGCCAGTACTGTGAAGTACAAAAAGGGCTTTTTAAAATATGTTAACAGCAAAAGGAGGATGAGAGATAACATTGTTCTGTTACTTGAGGTCAGTTCTCTCTGATGAGGTGGGATCTCGCTCCATTATTTTCAACCATCTTGAGGATATGGAGAGGACCCAGTTGACTGGAAGCTGGCAAATGTTGTCCAAATTTTCAAGAAGGGTAAGAAGAAAGATCCTGGTAATTACAGGCCTGTCAGTCTCACTTCAGTGGATGGTAAAATTATGGAGAAGGTTATTCTAGGAGTTATTGAAAAACACTTGAGAGAATGCAGTCATTGGTCATAGCCAACACGGGTTCATGAGGGGAAAGTCCTGTTTAACTGGCTTAATTTACTTTTATGACAAGGACACCCATCTAGTTGACCAAGGGAAGTCAGTAGATGTGGTGCTTTTGGATTTTAGCAAAGCTTTTGATACTGTCTCTCACTGTATCCTTCTGGGCAAAATGTCCAGTACACAGTTAGACAAGTCCATAATAATAAGTTGGGTGAACAGTTGACTTACAGATTGGGCTCAGAGTTACAGTAAACAGGGTTACATCAGGCTGGTGGCCAGTCACCAGTGGGCTTCCACAAGGCTTAATTTTAGGGCCAGTGTTCTTTAATGTTTTTATAAACTGCCTGGATGTGGGAATTGAATGTACATTAAGTTTGCTGATGATACGAAACTAGAAGGATCTGTGGATGCCCTTGAGGGCAGAGAGGCCTTATAGAGACATCTGGATAGATTAGAGAGCTGGGCAATAACCAACCGCATGAAATTTAACAAGAGCAAGTGCAGAATTCTCCACCTGGGATGGGGTAATCCTGGTTATACGTACAAATCGGGGGATGAGAGGCTGGAGAGCAGCCCCACGGAAAGAGATCTGGGGGTTTGGGTTGATGGCAAGTTGAATATGAGTCAATAGTGTGCCCTGGTAGCCAAAAGGGCCAGCCATGTCCTGGGGTGCATAAAGCACAGCATAGCTATCTGGTTGAGGGAGGTGATTGTCCCACTCTATGCTGCGCTGTTGCAGCCCCACCTCGAGTACTGTGTGCAGTTTTGGGCACCTCAATGTAAGAAGGACATCAAACTGTAAGTGTCCAGAGGAGGGCGACCAAGATGGTGAAAGGCCTCGAGGGCAAGACTTAAGAGGAGCAGCTGAGGTCACTTGGCTTCTTCAGCTTAGAGAGAAGACCTAAGGGAGGGGTGACCTCTTCGCAGTCTACACCTTCTTCAAGGGGGGGCAGCGGAGGGGGAGGTGCTGATCTCTCTCTGGTGACCAGCGATAGGACACGAAGAAATGGAATGAAGCTGTGTCAGGGGAAGTTCAGATTGGACATTAGGAAAAGGTTCCTCACTGAGAGGGTGGCTGGTCACTGGAACAGTCTCCCCAGGGAAGCGGTCACAGCACCAAGCCTGTCAGAGTTCAAGGAGTGTCTGGACAATGCTTTTAGTCATATGGTTTAGTGTTAGGTAGTCCTGTGAGGAACAGGGAGTTGGATTCAATGATCCTTATGGGTCCCTTCCAACTCAAGATATTCTATGATCTGCAAAGCCCAGGAGACGTCCTGCTGTCTGTATGGAGGCAATGCTGTTATAAGAAAAGGCATTTCCATTGGGAAGATAAATGGTGTATGGAAGGCCATGTTTGCTGATCTAAGTCTAGTCATCATTTTAGAAAGAGCAATTCACAGCCAGTTGGGTAAGAGGAAGCAATGCTGCTTGATGAGTTGGCAGGACTACTTGTGTGGTTTTTTTCCCAGCTTTGGCTGCCTGCAGATGGGTTGGCTGTGCTGCTTAATGCCCAGCGTGGTCTCTGACTGTGGATGGAGCAGCCCAATAGCACAAGAGAAAGTGCACCATTGCTTACTGGTCAGGAAATTGCGAAAAGGGCATTTCAACATGCCTGTTTACACATAGGGCCTCTGTAGCCTTGATGATGTTGCCAATGTCCTGGATGGCAAGACAAAGCGGGGTGAAAGGAGGAGTTCATTATCCTGTGTGAGCTAGCCGTAGACCTAAGCTAATAGTAGCCATCAGCAGCTAAAGCAGACAGGGGTCAATGAGCTTTGCTCTCTCCTCCCCCACCACTGAATCCAGAACCACAGCTTGGAACACATTGTAATTCTCAGTCATTGTACAAGTAGCAAATTACTGAGCACCTTAAATAAAGAGGAAAGAAAAGGGCACGTACCATCAGAGGTTAATTTGCAAAGCATGATGGCCCTTGGGCCTACAGAAGGGCTCCACAGCTTTGTTAATACAGGTTATTTTGGGGTAAGTTGCTCTGCAAGGAATTTTCCTTGAACATTCAGTAGGCTTCAGTGATGTAAAAATTGGGTTAGGTGTCCCCTGAGCAAGGACCACAGCAATGGCCATGTCTCAAGGGGCAACCTAAATCTTAACCCATATCTAGGTGATACCCAGCTCATCCAAGAGCTGTGGAGGTGATGTAGTCTGGTTTCCTATGGTTTTGTCTTGCAGAGGTGTTCTCTGCTGTCTAATTAGATACAAACTCCTGTTGTTTCCCCAGGGCTACACAGTTCAGGACATTTGACTCTCTGCATTCAGCCAGGGCATCCATACTGTAGCTTTCTCAGTGGGAGAGTTCATGGGGATTTTCTCCTCGCTATCATCTGCTTGCCTATTTGCCTAGCTGGAGGAACTTAAAATATCTGAGGCTGCCATGTCTTTGTTAAATTGAACTGGTTGGCCAGCAGGATCAAAGTTTACTGGGAGGTGACTGACTCAAGTTATGCATGCGCATAAACATACACACAGAGTGCATGATTACATTAACCTCATTGCCTTAGGAAACTAGGCTACAAAGAGCATGAGATTAGTAGGATTATGTGAAAAACTATATTTTCCTCACATAGCAAGACACTCAAGTTCGTTTGGATAACCACTGGTTCAGTGATATCTGAGCATATACATACAGAGGGAGAAAATTAGCAGGAGAACAAAAGGGGACAAAAAAAACCCACCTTGAAAATATATACAAGTGACTACCATATTTCTGAAGTGTGGGTGTGCTTGTAATACAATACACACACACAGGTATACTGACCAGTGGGTATAATTTAAGGTATGTTACTTAAAGCAAGTAGAATCGCTTTTATTATTCTTGCAGAAATAAAGAACAACGTATTCAAGATTTGTGGTGGATTTACATTTTTAAACCCACCGAGTGGAGCACTGTCCTGGCTACAGTGGACAGCAAGTCCATCCACAATATTTTCTTTTGAAAGAAAAGAAAACCATTTCAAACATCCAAAACGCAACCATCTCACCATGGCCAAGTCAATTTGTCCTAAGCATCCCCTCATGAATGATTATAGGCTACGTTTGGCTCTGCTCCTTGTTTCACATGGAACAAGATGCTGCGGCTGCTCCTCTAACCTATACGCTGTCGTAGTGGTCACGACGTGGTTACAGAATTTCCCACTGCTCCAGAGCTGTTGTGTGGATATTAGATTAGGACAAGATGCTGTTCCCAGTGCTCAAGTTTTGCCTCATGCCAAGGCTATTTTTGGGTGAGTTGCTCCACACATAATTCCTCCCAGCATTTGATAGGCTTCAATGTTGTAGGAATTAGGTTAGGTGTCACCTGAAATCTGCAATCCTCTCTGGTGTAACTGTAAACTACTGAGGTTAAATTGCAGAAGGCAAGAATTACCTACTTAAATTCATCTTGACTTGTACAATACTTGGTAGGCATATAATAATTCATAAAAGCAAGGATGGCAGCATTTAGTTCCAAATGATATCTATGAAGCTATTTCCTTTCTTTGAGTATCGAAAGCACTAAGTCCTTGTGCACAGCTGAGTTCGCTGCAGACATTTCTGAAAGCAGCTATGAATATATTAACCTCTCCAAACTTGAGTAAGCCTCGGGTAAGCGCAAAATATTGTCAAATCTGTTTTGCATTCTCTCAGTTAATGTTCTGATGTCTGTCTTCAGCTTTATACTACCACAGAGTTGGCAAGGCACAGGCAAAGCATTTTTTCCCAGCTCCCAACCATATTATAAACTCCACAGGCTTGTAAGCAGCATTTATTCTGGTGGCATTCTCTAATACAGTGAGAGAAAAATGCCTTAACAGAAAGGAGAGCTGCATCTCTCAATGATAAATTTAGTACAAATAATTGCTAATAGAAGAAAAGATTTTACTATATTGTGGAAGAAAAATTTCAAAGGCTAACTGCCCACAGATTGCAATTGTAATTGTATAAAAGCTGCTTTGACCTGTGCATGGCAAACTGACTCCCTGCTTGGGACTGCAGGAACTGAGCAATGATCCAGCAATATTCCTCAGGGAACCTTTCTCAACATGCCCTGCTCTCGGCCTCCTCTAAACCTGACCTTCACAGAGATGCAGTGACAGGAACGGCATAGGGACATCTCCTACAACTCATTCTTGTAGTAGTCCTACAACTACATTGAACTTTATGCAGAAGGCGAAAAAGCCTCTGTGTGGAAGATGACCAGGAGCATCCCCAGGTCCCAGGGATGAGGGACCACACTACCTTTCCCTCCTCCCCTTTCTCCCTGTACAGATAAATCTATATCTGGTATTGCAAGCCACAGACTTTCAAAACTCTGTCACACAGAAATAGTCTGATTGATTTTAGGACTGATGTCCTCTTAATATGTATGGGCTCTGCTTCTTCGCCTTTTGGTGGTGCATCTACAGGTGAGCTTTTCAGGCTTTTTAGGTTTTTTTATGTCGAGGGAAAAGGGATTTACTTCTCTCTCTCTCTTCTTTCTTTCTTTATTTGCCAGTCATTTCAATACCAGTTATTAAAGTTTTCCTGCAGCAACAATGAGCATGGCATTTTCTTTAAAAATACATGGAATGGAATTCTCTTTTAAACCAAGGTAGAGGAATTAAGAAAGATACTAAATATCACAGGTTTCACACTAGAACAAGTGTGGTCCAAACCATTATTTATAAACATGGAATAAATTAAATACAATGAGTCCAACGAATAGCAAAAGCACAACCTTCATAACATCCATCAGAATCAGACAGGCTTCACAGAAGGACGCCAGACAGCAAGATAGAAATCAAATAATTCCCTTATCAGATGATAAAGGATCATAAGAATGCCCTCACAGAAGAGTTTCAGGGCCCTGGAGTACTGAACATCTTTGAAAAACTTCAAGGTTGCAAGAAACCTAAGGAAGTATTGAAAGCAATCAGAGCATGTGTAACCAAGGAGGTGGTAGTTAGGGGATGCTCTAGAGGTCAAAACACCTTAAAGGACACCTGGCATAGCCAACCTGCAAAAGCTTGATCAGGAGAATTCTGTCTTCATATGCTACAGGCTTAGCAAACAGAACATAATTTGTACCCTCTGAGAGTCACTTATCTCCTTTGAATCGCAGCTTTGGATTGAACACAGAAGTTTGTACCATTTGAATGAAGTTTTCTGAATACCCATACAGCTGGCAGGTACTTCTGCAGGGTTCGAATCCTGCCATGGAGAAGAAAGACTCTTGAGTCTCATGGGCTCTGGTTCAGTCCCCAAAACAACTGGGCACCTCATTTTTCTGCCATCCTTTCTCAACTTGGACTTCCAGAAGAAGCCATGATAGGCAAGTATCTCTGTCCTCCCAGAGCTATGCAGTTCAGGGCAAGGCCACCAACACTCAACAGATGTGTCCGCCTCACCACAACCTTTTTAGCAAGAAGCCAGGTAAGGACTAATTTTCCCCAATGGGGTGAGCAGGGTTACTGGCAGGTCCTGCGCAAGAGCCATAAGCGTACTTTATTCTTAATTCATATGGCTTGCCTTCTGGGAAGCAAATTATTGGTCTGTGCTGGTATGAAATCACCTTTTAATCAAGTGACCAAGGCTTCTTTTTTGTTATTTAAAAATTCAAGCCTGGTAATGAACTATAATGATTCACTGAGAGCACTTTTCAGGTAAAGGTCTCAAGTAGCATCCTTAAAATTTCAAAACTCTTGTGAGGTAAGAATTAATGACTGGCTTTACAGATGTGTACATTTTGCTCTGGGAAGGCAAGAGGCCAATTTCATATAGGCAATTAGGTCTCTAACCCCATGGTACCCATACACTTTGGCAAACATGGGCCACGACGTTTTGGCCACAGTGGGAACACAGGGTGGCTGGTGCTCAGCTGCACACATGTTTTGCCTGCTAGCCATCTTCTTTAGCCACTGGCTTCTTCTGCCTGGAGTGACTGAGTCCTGCGGTCAAGGTGTACTGCAGGCTACTGCATGTTTTGTGTAACAGACAGGCTCTGCCTACAAGGCAGCCCGGCTTTTGTTTGCTTTCTTCTTCAGACTGCTTTTTCCCTGGTCTCTAGCTAATACCTAGGAGGTTACAACAACCTAGGCAGTGAACAGAGCAAAATGCAGAACTCCTAATAATAGTCACATTGGACTGAAAAATACTAGCTTTAATCCTTTTTGTGTTTGTGTCTGCATTTTCCAGCATCTATAAAACCTTATTACTTAAGTACTAAAATACAGCAGATGTCGGTCAAGGATTTCTACAGACTTAAAGCCATGCTTCCGTAACCGTCTATTCCTCCTGGAGTGAGAGACTGGGGAATGGTAAAGCTTTCTTGTGTGTTTTATAAAGGCAGTAACCCTCCTGTCAGCTGGTTTGAGTGTGAGCTGAGTTCTCTGTTGAGATGCTTAGCGGGGAAGGCCTCTGCACAGATGCCTGTGCTCTCCTGCGGTCACCCCATCTCTTGGAGTTTGTGGGCTTAGTATTGGATCTGCGATCTGGTGTCATTTGGGAAGGTTTTTTTGTTTTCGGCAAGCATGTTTGCTAAGTCCATGTCACCTGACTTCTCGTGAGTTAGTGCATGTGGATTGTCTACTTGCGTTCTTTGTACCATGTTCACCATCTGATTTCTTCTAATAGTACGTTAAGCAACTCAACTAGTTATCACATCTGCACACAGGAGTGTTTGAGGGGAGCTTTATTTCTCCAGATGCAAGTACTAATCCATTAATTAAATGCATTTACAAAAAAAACCAGGAAATTATTTTGTGTTAAGAAGGTGTGAGTATAAGAATTGTTGGTGAATTTCATCACTACTTCTTTTTTTTCTTAAAATCACAGACTCTTTATATTCCTATGTCAATAAAGTCAATAATATTTCCAGAGCATGTTTAATATTTCTGAAGCAGACTTAACTCTTAGAGGATTGTCCTTTCCTTATCTTTTCCTACGTGCAACGTGATGTGCTCTCTTCGAGCACTGTTCTCGTACGTACAGATTGAGTCATCCATTCAGGGAATAGAAACCACGTTCCCGCGCTGAGTCACACTGGCCAAATACAGAGTGCCAAACATCAAAAAATGCAGAGGAGCCTTCGCTTCAGAGAGCTTTTGGAAATGGAACGTTTCTTAACTATTACAAACATTTGTTGAGCAATTCTGACAAATCTGTAAAATTCATTACTATATTGAGTATAGGAAAAGGAGTAGTTCCAAGAACAGATGAACTAATGAAACCTAATTTCCTATAAATTTCTATTTCATTAAAGAAATATGTAGAAATCCTGTAAGAGTTAAAACTATTTAATTATTCTAGTCTTTAGTGTTTGAAGAGGATGAGAAGTTCAGTGGAAGTCTGTTTCATTACAGAACATTTCTATCTCTGTGAGGGCACTTGCTAGTCTCTAACCATAACAGCTAGTCTCTGTTTCTTCTCAGAAACCAGATTAAAATGACCTTTTATTTTTGGTAACTAGCAGTCACCAAACTAGAAGCAGTGCCTGAAGGGTCAGTAGTAGCAGGGAGGGAGGTGCTGCTAGAAGAGAAACTTAGGAAGATCCCATAATGTCTAACATGTTGAAAGACGAAACAAGAAAGTCAGATGGTGATAAAGCTATTTGCCTGCATATGAAATAAACTTTAAGTCTCCTATAAGTCTGCTTAGGATTGCATTACCTGGTAAAGCAGCAGTTTTATTCAGGGTCAAATGCAACCTGGTAGCTTGCAGAGTAGCTTCCTGTTTGAATACACACAATGAGAAATTAGACTGATTTGTCTGGTTATGGAATAGCCAAAAGCATGCTGAGGTGCGTGAGTTTAGGTACCAATGATTGTTTGGGTGCTTTGGGGTTTGGTTTGATTTTACAGAACTGCTATAAACAGTTCTGAATACCTTCAGAACTTGAGCCCTGGTTATGAGGTAGGATAGGTCCAAAGTTAAACAACACTTTCTGTTCACAAACAGCACTGTTCACGTGTGACCGAACTCATACCTGGGCAAAAGTACAGACCAGGCAGACTAAGGGGAGCAAAGTATTGTAAGCCTCTTCCTTCTGGGATGGAGTAACATTCAGCTTATGACTCTAAGCAGAACACTGCAGATGCAGTAATTTGACCAGTGCTGTTCAGTCTGTACTAACTGGCTTGGCAAGGACAATTTGAAACAACCTGCATCAGATTGGACAGGAACCCGGCACGAAGTTTGGAGGAAGGGCTTAGTTCACAGAGAGCAGGAGTATCACTAGAGCTATTTCTTTTAAAGAAAAACAGTTTAACTTCACAAGTTTATAAGTGATCTAGCAAGCAATACATGAAACAAGACTCAGTTGTGTACCACACATGAGCTGCTGTAAGACTTGAAGCTGTGAGGTGTCTGTCAGACAGTGTAAAGGGGTTATTGTTTTGGTAGAGCTCTCAGCAGAGCTAGCTGCAGTGCCATGTACTCAGGATATGATATACCTGTGAGATTTGTTTCTGATAAAATAATATTAAGAACCTGATATCCTGTGGGAGGACTCTGGAAGTGCGAAAATTATGAAGCGTGAGCCCATCTGGAATGAACTATTTTCAGATTGCTTCTAAAATTGCACTTAAAATCAGGGAAATCGATATTCTTCACAACCGTTTTTCCTTTTGTTTCCTTTCTGCTCCCAAAGCTTTTCATTTCTATGTTTCCAAACATAGCAATTTAAAACTACGTGGAAGAAGTAAGGCCATTCGCCGCTGTGGAAAGTGTTAACAAGACACACTTCTGGAGCCTGGCCACCAGCCCCGCTGCATTTAGTCTAGCAAGGCTCCTGCTAATTATGTAAGGGCTTTAAAGGAGATAGCAGCTATGATAAATAAGTAAATAAAAATCTCAGCTCTCTAGAAAGCAGGAACTGGTTTCCCTTTTTCTCCACTGTGACTATAAACCCTCCCCTCTGAGGCTAGAGAAGAGCTAGCAGCACTGCCCGCCCGGCAGCATCCCAGCAGCTGCCAGCTACCCCAAACGGCTCAGCATGCCCCGGAACATCCACGCTAGCCAACGTCGTGCAAAAGGGCTCGCTGGCTGCCTGCGCAGACCTGCACAGCTATTCGAGCGTGTGCTCTCTGAATACCGGCAGTACCACCCAGACTTCAGTCATTAGCCTAAGGTCATCAGTACATTTCTGTGCATGGGAGTGTCTGCATTTTATGTATCACTATGGCTTGTCTGGGTGTGTATATATTTGTTTGTGTGCTTGCCCTGTAATGATCCAACCTATCTTACATGTATATTTTAAAATATTTTATAAAGTGAGGGTAGATATCATTATCTAAAGAAAAGTGAAGCGCAGGGTCAGAGGTTATGCCCTTTGCTGAAGGATACAGAGCAATTCACTGGCAGAGACGTGACCGGGACACCGGGCTGCTGACATAAAGCCTGCAGTCTCCACCAAGCCATGTTACTTTTTTGCCTCTTCTGTGTAGGAAGCATTATGAATTGTATATTATCTAACATGCATTCATGCTGTTGTGCTTCAGAAAGCCCCGTGGCAATGGAGAGAGGAGACTCTATTTCTTCACCTAAGGACCTTTGCCACTACTGCTCCTACTGACAGCAAGACTTAAGCTCAGCAACAATTTACACTGACTAAAACCTGAACAGCAAATAACAGCTAACAGGAGCGCTCACGTGCATCCTTTAGCAAATGTTTGACAGAGTGACTGGCCGAGTCCAGCTGCATTCATTTCCAGTGGCCAAAGCAGGTGGTCACGGACCCAATTACCACCTGGAATGCTAAATCGGAGTCCTGCAGATGACCCGATCTGACAATTAGTCCAGTCCTCTGCTTTGCTGCGGGTTTGTTTACAATGATCACTCTTTCTTGAAATGATTAGTTTTCGTTAGTATGGCAAAGCTTACTGAAGAGCAGGTTGTTTGGCAGCTTTCAGGTTTTGAATTTTTTCCTTCAGAATAGTTTTTTTCCCCAGAATTTTCCAGTAAAAAAAAATGTAGAAAGAATCACTTCTGGGAGTGACACATTTTGTCCGTAAGACGGTTTCTTTAGGAACCATATTAAAGGAAGTCTAGAAATAAAAATAATTCTTAACCAACAAATTAAAGCATTTCAAGTTCAGAATTTCTGAACAGACTAGAAAGAATATTTTGGATTTTTTTTTAAACAAAACACAATTTCTGGAAAAATTGAAACAGCATGCATTATCAGCACAGCCTGTTCTGTGCTTCTCACAGAAAGCTAAAATTTACATGACAAATGTGCCCACCTCCAAAGTAGACTATAAACTCAGAGAACCAACCAAATAAATCACTTTTGCAAGAGAGAAATACTTTCCTTTGGTCTTTTTTTATACTGCAAGCCCCTTAGGGCAGGGATAGTCTTTATTTTATATTATCTATCAGGCCAACCCACTGCTGAAACTTAAGAAGTGATAGTTTCAACCAGACTTGATTCGCATCATAAAAATCAGCTTCTGCCCTCTTGTTGACATCTCTGTGTAGGACAAGAACTGAGCAGATATTCAGCCTGGATGTTGCTTCATTTCAAGTGGAGTTAGTGAGATAATATGGTGTAGACTGCAGAATTTGCTCATTAAAATAACATCATTTTTTAAATTCATTTCTCAGCTGTCCTAATCACATTCTCACATCTCATTGTAGATTGTGAACTGCAAGCCACATATGAAATTAAAGCAGTCAAAGAGCCTAAGTGTGTTTTTGTGACATATTACATGAGTTAATTTCAACACTTACCTTTAGGCTGTGTAGTCATTGAACACAGTTCTGTTACAGCAAAAATAACTAAGAGGGGTTTTTTCCCTCTTTTTTTTTAATGTGATGAGGACAGACAAGCTTGAAACAAATTCCATTCCTTCTCCTTCCCTCTGCCCCAAAATCGGTTACAAACATAATTCATGAGGTTATAATCTGATGAGTTTGATGTCTTCTTCTGTAGTGGTAGCAGCAGACAGGCTGGACCACTGGGCATAGCCAACAGCGCAGAGCAGAAAATGTGCTTTCTGTCTTACTGTATGCTCTGCTTTTCTACAGCAAAATAGTACGTGTCCAGAAGTCTTCAAAGATAAAATGCTGTTGCCTTTCTTTATCTGTCATGGTAAATTGTTTTGGGGAATCTGCTGCTTGGCATGAAGGAAGGTCAGGTAACAAGTGTTAATGGTCCTGAGTATCCTTGTCTTTTGTGAGACTCTGCTAGGATCTGTGGAAGCCGTATGTGGACCTATGGAGGCTGGTCTCTTTTCTTAGTGCTGTTCAAAATTGCAATGCCTCTGCATGTGCATGGACATACAGACAGGTTCAATAAGCTCTTAGAGGAGCACATTCCTTAAATAACTTGTCAGCATCTTGTTCCTGCAGTTTGTTGGAAAATAAGATCAAGACCTTGTCCTACAGCTGTGTAAATCAACAGGGCTGTGTTAACTTGGGCAAGCTTGAATGTAGAGTGAAGTGCTCGGCACCACTTTCCTTGTTTTGCTTTTTGTTATGCAGTGTTTTCCTAATATCATGTATACATGGTACAAAGCAGAGATTTACATATTCAGTATTGCTAAGATAGTGCTCCACATTAAAGGCCAGATTCCAAAGCTTTTACTCATGGTGAGTAGGTCACTCCTCCATGAGTAATGCCTTGGAGAGGAGAGAAGCTCCTAGTGAAATGAAGCCTTACTTAACACGGGGTCAAGTTTTAGAGCCTTCGCCCGTAAGATTAGGGACAAATATTGTCTCTTCCCCTCCTGTACTTCTGGGTCAATCTGATTGCACACATACAGATCCTGGGTAGGTTTGTGTCACGTGGGAGTGATTTACGCAGCCAGCAGCCAGAAACACGTGGGCGACAGCCTGGTATCAGAGCTGAATCAGGGGAACTCAACCCAAATTATCGCCCACCTCTAATGGATATCTCAGAGATCTGGCAGTCCCTAGACCCCTGTCACTGCACAAGTATTTTCTGTAGCTGGACAGAGCGTGTGTCGCAGTCCATGAGCTCAGGGAGAGAGCAGCTCCTGAGCTGACACCAGGGAAAATCCCTCTCTGCTCTTCAAAAGTAGCTCTGGTGGTGGCGAGTGAGGGTCGTTCCCTCCCCAGAGGAAGAAGAGCTGTTCTGTGTACGTAAACACCTAAAAAGCTGGGTAACAGTGCCGAAGGACTTCCACTTTTGCTTGCCAGTATTAATTCAGTGCAGCAGGAGAGCAGCTGGACTGTGTCCAACTAAAATCAATGCTTTCGTGACACTTCTCCTTCCCCGTCCCACCCAACCCCAATGGCTGCTGTGGTGGTCTCAGCTGGGTGCTGAGACCTTTCCTGAGACAATGATTGCACTTGTGTCGCTGTATTTAACAGCCCTCAATGAACTTGAACTCTTTCATTAATCGCTCACGTACATCACAACATCCTGCGGCGATGAGCTCCACAGCAAAGCTGGGCACCGAGGGGTAAAGCACAGCTTTGGTAAAGTAATGTTGTTGTCAAGTGTGGGCTACAGGGCCTGCAGGAGATGGCCAGTGACCTCTGCTCTTCTTGGGCAAGTTTCGGCAGCACAATTTTCCCAATGTCCTGGCCCTGTCCCCAGCAAAGCTTGTGCCTGTAGCAATGCTGTTGCTATTTGGGTGGGAGGTAGTTATCTGTGTTAGACCCAGATTTATGAAGACATTGCAGTATTTAATTCTTAAACTTAAAGAAAAGATTTGTGCTGTGTTGAATATGAAGTCTAATCTGCCAGCTTTGAGTAGAGGCATATTGGTGAAACATTGGAAGAGAGCTTGCAGGACTTGTTATACTTGTTCTGTGAATAAGACAAGGCTTTCTATTTCCCAGACTGCCGTTCTGACAAATTTTACGGGCACTAAAATAAACAAATGCCTTTCCTAGAGAAATGTTACTATTAAAAATGCTCAGGCTGGATTTTTGTTTTGAAATGGAAAGAAAGCAAATACATCATTCCACTCTGATTACCAACAGCAGTGAATTATTCATCTGCTTCGGACCTGCCTATAGGCACATATGTAACCATTATGAAGCAAAACCCATCAGAGTTCATTGCCCTCTTTCACACTGGGCTCTGAGTAAGCGTTAAGTGGGCTCCACATTATGGGCTAAAGGGGAGGGTTGAAGCATCTATACCAGCTGAAACCATGGAGTTTCCTGCTTGCAGCCTCTGTTCCCCCCACCCGCCCCACGCATATAAATGAATGGCCTCCCCCAAGCTTTTACCCTGGTTTTAATCCCTCCTAGAAAATGAAGCGTCAGATGTTCATATTAATGTAGTGGTTAACCAGCCCGTGGCAAGAACTCTTTACTGGACTGGCTTGATTTATACAGCTCTCGTCACCACACCAGTAATTAAGAGTGAACAGAGCAGCAATGCCAATGCTGTATCTCATTGACTTTGCCATCTTTCTATTTCAGGGATGAAACTTCACTTAAGAAGTGAGAGTGCAGCTGTTCTCTCAAACAGCAAACACCCTCTCAGATATACCAATCCAAAATCATGGTGAAAGGTCAAGATTTTAAGAATATTTAGCATTCCTAAAGCCTGCCCTGGCTGTAAGGCACCACGTAGTTATTAAGTTGTTATTCTTAAAAATTATTAGCTATTTGTGCTACTTGTTATCCCCATTTTACAGAGGGAAGGTTGGGCTCAGACAGACTTACAGCTTACAAAGCTCTGGCTCCAACTTCAGCACCTAATTTTTCAGGCCACGCAGAGAAGTTTACCTCCTTCGAGAAAGACTTATTTTCCTTTTTGCACTCATCAGCTGCGCAGGTCTCCCAGAAAGGCAGTGACGTGCTCCCACTTGTGTTTTTGAGACTTTTTCATTGTAATTCTTATTTTCGCTTGCCGCCTCCTCTCTACTTGGATAAGCATGGTCAATCTTCTGGTTCTTGAGAAACTGCAAATTAAATGCGACCTCCTTGGTTTCCTTTCCTGAGGGAAGACCGTGCGAGCCAGTGGCCAACTCTGCAGGGAAGCCCTCTGACTTCTGTGTGGGCTTGTTCAAGTAGGTCTGGCTTCTGTTGCACTTTATGTTAGCTTCAGGGGTGAGATGCAGAGATAAAACCAAAAGTCACGAGCAGATCTGTGAATGACAAACATTGGGATCATGGAGCACGTATGCCTCTCCCATTAGCTGTAACAACTTTGGTAACCTTGGACCACACTGATGTCCTGATATAGTCTCTTTAAACTTTAAAAAAAAAGCCTTGAGAGAGTGTTCAGACATACTGCAGTGTGCTCCAATTCAAATAAGGTCATGGAGTTGCACTCTCTAAACCTGTCATTATTCCTGAGGCGCTAGCAAGGACATCAAGGGCACATTTCAACTGTTTCAAGTCAGGCAATCGCAGCTTCTTGCCAGCTCCCGATTTTTTAGCCTGGAAGCAAGATTCATGCAGTCACTCCATCTATTGGTCCCCATCCCTGTTAACTAATTTTAACCAAATTCCAGGGAAGAGCAAGGACCTTGCAAGCCTTGTGAAACCTGGCGGTAGGTAGAGACAAGAGGTTGCAGCCTCAGCAGCTCTCTGTTCTGTCGCCATCAGCCCACATGGCCAATTGACACGCATACATCTCCATACCGGCTACCTCTAATCCAGCTGGGCTTGGAGGGCCCAGGAGGGCATTGCAGATGACAGGCAACAAAGGGAGAAAGCAAACTCATTGTAGAAAGTAGTTCTACTGCTGAGAGGCCCAGGTATTTGTTTTCCTTCTGCTGCAACCATATAGAAAACAGGCAAGATTTTAAACCACTCATCCATTTGCAGACTCCTATGCAATTCCCCCAAGACCCTCCTCTCAAATTAATAGATTGGGCAAGGCGCATAATGAAAAAACACTTGCTCACCCAAATAAACCAGAAAAGCCAAAGTATCGGTTTGCATGAGCAAGCGCTTGCTGGGTGAGCGAGGACTAGGCAATGTAGCATGAGTACATGAAGGAAGAAGATTATTGAAGTTTAAATTGATAAAACCTTGAGGAGGTTTGAGTCATTGGTGATAAATTTCTGTCTTCAGAGGAAATTAGGTTTAAAGGAAAAGGAGCTGGTTTACAATATATTTAAAGTATCAAATTGCATGTATTTATGCCAAAGTCACTTTCCCACTCCCACAGATTTGGAATAGAAATTGTGGTCCTCGCTTGCCTCTTTGAAAACTGCAGCATCAGTTCTTTTACAGTCAAATAAGCAGTGGGGTCAGGAAGGAAGCAGATCTGGAGAAGTTAATGCTCTTGCACTAGGTCTTATTTTTTAAATGACTGGGTCTCTAGTTCTGCAGAAGTGGCTGGGAAAGGAAGTAATGCATAAAATCAAATGACAAGGAGCTTGTAGTTTGGGGAGCTGCTTATGAAGGTGGGGTGATGGAGAATGTGAAGTAGCCTACCCAATCTGACCCATTTCAGAAAAAAAAATGGCAGGAGACGGGTCACTTTATCCTCATATATCCCTGGGCTATTTTATGGTATGCTTTCTATTATACCAGGATATTGTGTTCTTACCAGTGGTGCAGGATATCACATGCTGGTAGCTGGGGGTTCTGATGGAGGTGGGAGTGTGCATACGGAATTGATTAGAGGTTCGCATCCTCTCGGCGGCAAGTCATGTGGGGATTTTAAGGGCTGAACCTGACTTTGGAGAAGAGGAAGCTGCAGAGACAGCTATATCTTAATTACCTCTGGAAGGTTTACTGAAATGCTCAGAGAATTGCTCATCTGTCTGAACAGAAAGGGAGTACTGCCATCAAAGCTGCTGGGAGCTCAAGAAGTAAATACCAGGGAGTTGAGATCAAACAGATATCCTGAGGTGTGCTGGGGACCATGTTATAAATAGGAAGAAAAAGCTCAGAGCATTCAGGTGACCCCTCTCAACCCCTTTTTGTAGCCATTTTTTGACAACACCTAAAATGTGATGTCGGCCCTTGATTACCTGGTTTGTGAATTAACTAACTTTCCCTTGATCCAGTAGTGGCACTGGATTCCTGAGGATGCAATGGCCAGCCCTGGCTCCTGCCCTGCCTGCCCGCTGCTGTGTGCCGCTGGACCGGCTCTCTGCAGAGCTGCCTGTTTTTAGCCTGTTCTTTTCATTACAGGTCTTATGTACGTTTTGTATTATCCATGGGTTTACTTTATCTAGCTTATCTTGCAGTATCGCTGGGTAATAGGAAGTGCTTGGCATTCTCGTCCCACTGCCATTTTCATATTGAGAGGTTTTCTAGGTAACCTGTGAAAGACTGGGTTTGTTTATGTTCTGGGTTTGGGGTCAGCCCAGTCTGGAAACCTCAAAGACTGAAGTTGGGATCCAGGGCCCATCTTGTCTTCTAAAGATTAAAACTTCTGTAGGAACTCAAATATTTTTTTTGTTGTTTCTTTTTTCTAGAAACAGCAGGTTGTGGTCAAGGGTATTGGCAAAGGGAAATAAGGAAGAGTGTAAACAAGCCCCATTTGTAAAAGCATTTTGCTACGGATCAGGAGTGTGCTTTTGAAGGTGATTCTCTTCATGCTGTGGTCTTGGGGTGCACAACCTGTGTTTCTTCCAGGTGGAGCTGAAGGATGCGCTCCAGGGGCACATGTAGCATACCCCAACCAGTAATGGACATTCAGTCCATAGGATCGCACGAGAGGCAGTCTGAACTAAAATGCCCAGAAACACATGTGGTGAGGATGTCAGGGCCTCTGTACCAGCTGTTTTGCTTTACAGATCCAATCCTCCAGTGTCACATTACTTGCCCAAATCTCAGTTTTCAATGTTGTATATTGCTACATTGGCCAAACTGCTGTAAGGCCTTCCTCAGGGGCATTTGCATTAGGTCCTCCCCATTAGAAAGTAAAGATGCCATTGCTGGGAAGTCAGGCATGGCATGACCTCTCTGGTGTCCAGAACCTGCTCTTCTGCTCAGACACATTTAGTGATGGTCTCCAACACGCTGCAGAAAATATCTATTTGGGAAGGATTTTGGAAGTTAAAGGTATGATGAAGGGAAAAAGGCAACTGGCTGCCTGGCTATGTCCTGTGGGATTTGTTTCAGCACAGTTGCAATATCTCTGGGATACAGGTTAGATGATTAATCATATTGAATTGCCCAGCCTTTGCCACATATGTCTTTATTATTTAGCTATGCAGTGCTGAACAAAATGTGATAGAATTTCATATTTAAGCATTATGACTCATTTTGCTTTAAATAAAAATGACCATCTACTCTGTGGTTAAAATGCTTTGGGGACACAACCTAAAAGTGCATGACAGAAAAATCCTTTTCCCATTCTCTTCAGTGACAGCTTTGCTATTGGGCCAAGTTTTCATGTGGAAAATGCAAGGTAATGATTTCAATGGCATATCGCTGGAGTCATAGAAAAGCAACAAGCAATGAAGTATCTATAATTGTTAGGGTACTTATTGTCTTACAGGGCTAGGAGAAAAGAACTGATGATCATCTTTGCTTTTTTTGGCTAGAAAGGGAAATTTGCCTACTGAGATACTCTAGTTATTGAATATGTGCATGATGACATGAGTAAGAAACAGAACTGCTGACTTTGAAATACTGAGAAGTAGGTATGACCATGTCCATGTTGGTCAATTATGCAGGGAGTGTTGCCTGCACATTGTGCTAGATCATCTGCGCTATGCATTTATACAAACAGTCCCAGGCTGGGCCGGCTAGTGTTCTCCCAAACACGGCTTGAGAGGTAGCAGAGGCCAAGGATTGCTCCTGGTAGGTAGTTTGGATGCAACCACACCCATCTGGAGGCTAAGCAAGTTTAGCCTTCTGATGGACACAAGCTACTCTGTGGCAATCCATTTACATGCTGGAGAATGGTCCTGAAAATGTTGAATTTACTTGTATAGTCAGCCTCGGTGTGTCTTTGTTTTAATTTCAGTAATACATAGGAATTCATGTAGAAAAGTGACTTAAGGCAGAGATACCTCCATAATGCAAAATAAGGGATGGATATAAGGGAAGGCTGACTTCTTTCATATTTGCTAGCCCAAATAAGGACTGGTAGCTGCAGTTGTTTAGGAGAATCATGGTGTTGCAATCTCTTATCATTCCTATCTCTGACCGCTTTGGATGCAAACAGCAGGAGATGGCTGAATCTGAAGAAACCCCCGTTAGCCGCACCCTTGATGCAACTCACATTCTTTGTGCGTTGACTCAGGGCTATCAGCTTTCCTCACTCTCTTTTTACCATAGATCTCACAGCACAACAAACACCTAAGGAGACAGTATTTTGAGCAGCTGATTGCTGTATTTGCATGTGGTATTGAACTTCGGGTGGGAGCTGGGCAGGGGTAGAGCAAAGGACTTTACTGGGAAGAGAAGGGATGGGGCAGGATAAGCACAACCAGCCCCAGCCAACCACCACACCTGAGCTCCCTTCATGGCGCTTTTACTCTTCTCCGAAGTTCAGGGCACCGGCTTGTGCCTTGTTGTCCCCCTTTCTTTGTCACTGTGGACATACGTGGGCTATGACAGCCTATGCAGCGGGTCAGGAATTTGGTGAGCAAGGTTATAAAGCTCCTTCTTCGCTTGTGCAGAATGGACAGTGAGAGTAATGCAATTAGCAGTTTTAGTGTTCATAATCAGACACGTACCATTACTAGTCACCCGTCTTGAATAACCATACGGTGTCATCTGGTGACGTTAGCTCTGCTTCTACTGACATCCGATTTATTGTATTTGCTGCAGGCATACAAATATGTGTGATTTCTGATTGAGCGAAAGAGTATATGTAGTACAGTAATATCAGCGTAAGTCACCCTAACAAAATACAGAAATAAGGCAGAAGCTTGTTTCTATGTAGGAAGCTAATGCACTGTTTGGTAACAAAGATTTTGGATATAACATATGTCATTCCATCGTGGTATCAGTCCTTATGTCCTTGCACATACAAACGGTAAAACTTACTTAGGTAAGAAGATAGCAAGTAATGCCTAGCTTCAGGATTTGTTAAAGTATGTGAAAAACCACAGTAGTCCCTGCATGATGTTACAAACACCAAAGCGATGGATGCTTTTAAGCAGGAAGTTTATTCTACCCTTTGAAATGATCTATTAGATGGCAATGGAGATGCCATATTCCCCAGCAGTTCAGTAGAGATTTTGCAAGAGGGGAAATAATAACTATATGGGAATTAAAACTACATACTTTTGTCAATATAGTGTAATTATTCCCATGATACCCTGATAACTTTGTTCAGTTTATGTTATGAATTGTAATGTTTATCTTCAATACTGAAAGAATTTGCTATAACCTTTTTGTGTTTCTTGTAATTATTTTAGATGTTAATCAAAACGTACAAAGCATTATTTTTTTTTATTATTTTCTGCTTTATACTGGACAAAAATTGGGGGTCTTTTCAAAGAGAAGCCATAATTCAGAGAATAGATAGCTAGCACTTTCTCCTGTGCAATGGGTGGCAATAAGATCCTTGGGTACTAAAACCCACTGCAGCCACACAGTTTTTATTTTTATATTTCCTTTTTTGTTGCCTACTTTCATTAGTGAATAAGCTGATGCTGCAAATCCCTATCAGAGCTTAAAACATTTTAAAAGTCTGTTTCTGAGTTAAGTGCAACTTCCCTGGAAAATATGAAATGGAACTTGGTGACTGAGATGACAGATAAAACCTGGACGTGAAAAAAATAAAGAACATGTAGGAACCCTCCTGAGATAACACCATGGTCATGTGTTGAAATACTGGCTGTGCAATTTACTATAATTAAGGTTTAATTCCAGCACCCGTGTGTGTTGGTTTTGCCCTTTCTACGTGCTGTTATACAAACAAACAGCGTTAAGAGAAGGGAAAGAGAATCTGAGTGTGTAAGAATACGTACATTTTCATCAGGGACACTCTCTAGAAGCAGCATGATCTGAGGAGGTTTAAATACAATGTTTGGAGTAAACAGCTCTTGAGTGATAACCCTAGCTCTGCCACTAACACTCTGCCCAAGGCAAATTATTTTACATCTATAAAATGGAAATGATAGCTACTAACCTGCTTTACAGGAGATTTGCGAAGATAAATTAGTTAATGTTTGTGCAATGTTTTCAACATGCAAAGTGCCATAAAGCTCCGTGAATTATTACCTCAGTCCTTGCCTTAAAACGTCAGCGAGGAGTCATAGAATACAAACTACACTGCAAACTACAATGTCCACAATCTCAAACACCATGCAGATGATATCTGAGCAAGCGGGACTGTAAAACTCAGCTAATTCAGCGCTACTTAATTTATTCTCTTCCAGTAAAAAGCCTGCCCTATAAAATCACTTTTGCAACACGCAGAGAAGACCTGTGTTGCCATCGAGGAACAGTTGCTGATGGATTTTTTTGGAGGGGCAAACGCTGACCCACTTCTCAGTGGATAACGAAAACCAACACATTTTTTTGTTTCATTCAAGGAAAGGACCCAGCAGCAGGGATTTCTTTACTCTTGAAGGGATTTTGAGATTCTATTCTGTTTTGAGGGAATGTGGAAGAGAGAGGATAATTAATCCTGCTTTTTCCACTGATAGGGAAATCAGTTATTCATCCTCTTATAGTTACTTCTCTCCATGTGTGGCAAAGTAATCAGCTCAGCGGTGCAGGCAAGTGGCGGTGAGCAATCGCAGTTCAGTTCTGCAATCCGGCAGTATCTTCACGTGAAGGAACTACCAGCTTACATGGACTTTATTTCACAGGTCAGCATGTTTATGCTTAATATATAGAAGACAGGTGATATATACATACTATAAAGCAAGCCAGTCAAAAGAAAGCTGAAGCAAGTTGTTGCATTTAGTGTGATATTCTCACTGTGCACTATCAACTTAAAAATTGGTGGTCAAAAGGTTGGCCTTTGTCCCATAACCTTTGATCCATGCACACATGCAGCTGGTAATAAAAGTTTTGCAATATGAATATTGCATGCCCTTGGTAAAATTCACGTAGTTACATTAGCTTCAAAGGAGTTATACCAAAGGCAGTCACTGGGTATGTGACCAGCTGTTTAGGGAAAATGTCATGTTTGAATTCAAACTGTTTCAGAAATTGTTCTGTTGTATAAAAAAGGCCTGAAAGCCCTGCCTGTGATCATAAGCGTTTCAAACCTCAGTCTTAGAGTCTCTTTATGTATCTCATGACCTTGGCAAGTAGAGCACAGATGCCATGAAAGTAACACATTTGTGCTCAAAAAGGTGGGAGGACGGAATTCATGGCAGCTTGCTGCGCAGACCCTTCAGCGGTACTGCACTGCCAGCAGCAGATGAGAGTCTCCTGTAGTGGATATCTGCAGTGTGGGAAAGAAAATTTAAAGAGGAATTTGCCTAGTCTTCCCTTGCCCATCATGTCAGGAATGAAGGAGGTGTTTAGTTAGGATCAAATTCTTGGGTTTATGTGCATTTATGGAAGGACAGTATGTGATGGGAGGTGAAGCAACTATGAAATGTTCCTGCTCAGTATAGCAGGTAGAATCACAGTTGCACAAAAAATTCTGCAAAGCAAGTATTTGTTCTTTAGCGTGTTAGGACAGGACTTGGACAAGTTTCTCCACTGAATTCATATGCAAAAGATGTTTTCTTTTTTTTTTCTTAAGTTTAGTTTGTTTTTCAATTGTCACTTTGAATTCTATCTTTTTCTAGATTTTAAAAACTCCATTGCCTTCCATAGTAGTAGCTTGATGCTCAACATGCATGTCTAGGGGCACAAGTCTTTTATTTAGCATTTATCTACAGAACTGATTTGAGGTTCCTTTCTTGGTTGTCTTAATTGCATTTCCTTTCTCATAATGCAAGCTGCAATCATTAGTGTGTTCTGAGGATGCTCTTCAAATCCTCCCTCCCCAGAATTTGATCGTTTTTTCCTGCTCCTCTCATTTTTAAAGATCCTGCTATTTGTATAAATAAATGAAAATGCATCATATACATGAATGTTTATGAAGTTGCACTGTGTGAGCATCTCTGAAGCAAATTGCATTAATGTTGTATTGTAAGCCCAGATTCTGCCCTCAGTTACAGCCTTGAAACAAATCGTATGAGTTCCTGTTACTAATGTCTGAGTTTACTTCAAAGTACATCTTTCACATTATTTACAAAATATAATCAAACCAGAATGTCAGCTACAGCATACAAAAGCTGACTTGTAACCCAATTCCTCTTAATAAATGATTACAGGCATGGAGGGATGATACCTAGTTAAAGGCATGTGGTCAGGCATTGGTTTTTGTGCTAGGAAAAGTAAATGGGATGGTGGTTTTCTCTGCCTAGTTAGGACAGTAACTAGTTAAACTATCAGAAAAAGATTGTACAGAGGAAGTTGACTGGTAGGAGAAAAGTAATGCCTGTCTCAGAGGAACATGCATCACAGAGGAAAGTCAAGATACACTCAGAGGCTATTTTGCAATCTATTGTGTTCCAGTACCCTGTGATAGACACAGGCATTTAGCATGTCATCTCCCAAAACTCCTGTCACTCTGGACTTCAGTTCTGGAGTTCCCAGTTAATCATAACAGTTCTAAGGCTTCATACCCTACTGACTGCGTGACCCAAGTCTTCACAAGAGCTTTGCAAAGAAATTGCCACCAGCATTTAACAAGTTTGTATGTTGAATCATGATTTACTCAGAGAGATCCCAGCCCAGACAAGTGACACTTCTATGTCCTATTTACGTGCCTGAGTGACAAGACGGTGCTTCCTCCCACTTTCCAGAGGAGCAGCCTGTTAAAAAAAAAAAGAGACTGTAACCATAAGCATATTTTACTGAATACTGAAGAGCTTGGGTTTGCCTCTCGGAGAGGAAAGATGTCGGGGGGGGGGAAGGAGCACCATGCATGTACTCTTTTGCTTAACGTCTGTGGATGTCCCCGGAGCACCTCAAGAACACTTATATCATTGCACGTTTATTAAGTTGTTACGTGGAGCAAGGAGCCCCTTCTCACTGCCACTGCAGGGGAATAGAAACGGTATGCACAGATACGGACCCTCTTATCCTTGTGCTAAAACAAGCATAGAATCAGTGCGGTTTTATTTGACGCACACACCTGGCCTCGCAAGCATTCGGCGTAAAATGCCCAGAACGAGAACAGGACTGTTTGCAGGGACGCCCAGTGGGCTCCGCTGATTTGGGGGGGGGGGCAGAAAGGAGGGCCAGAGCCCCGGTAGATGCGCCCCTGAGGGAGCGGATTTAACCTCCGGAGCCGCTTCGTGGTTGCTGCTCCCCGCTAAAGCGCCTCAGCCCTTCCTTGCCCTCACTCCCCTCCCTGGGGGCTGCAGGGACCCGGCGTGGGGGGGACGGGACAGCGTTTCTGCTGCAAAACGCCCCGGGGAACCCGCGCTGCTGCACAGACGCTGTCCCCCCGCGGGGGCCCGGCCTCCCCCCGAGAGGCGACACGGGGCGGGGGGGGGAGAGGAGGGGCGGAGGCTGTGCCGGGGCCACGCCGCTTTTTCGCGAGCAGCGGCGCAAATGCAAGCTCATGCCTTTGGCAGCTGCCGGGCAGAAGCCACCGGGGAGCGGGGCATCCCCCCACCCTCTCGAGCGAGCAGTTAGACTGTCCCCTCCCCACTCACCCCCTCCTCTCGTCCTGTATCCCGGGACAGGTGACGGGTCCGTCGCTTCCCCACCTGGGCGGGGAAGGCGCCGCCGGTTCCTCCTCCCCCCTTCTCCTTGCTCCCGCCCCATCCTCCTCCTCCTCCTCCTCCTCCTCGGCGTCCCCAGAGGGAGCCCCTGCGCTCTGCGGCCGGGCGGAGAGCGCAGCCGGGCGCGCCCCGTCCCGCAGCCGGCTCCAGCCGCTCCGCAAGCCCCTGCGCACCCACCGCCGCCGCCGCCGCCTGCAGCGGGAGGAGCAGAGGGAGGAGGAGGAGGAGGAGGAGGAGGAGGGAGGAGGAGGAGGAGGAGGAGGAAGGCAGCAGCCCGCCCGCAGCAGGGCACGCACGTGTGCGCGCAAGCCCTCGACGGCCGCCCTCCAGCATGCTGCGCGGAGCCGCGCGGGGCAGAGCGGCGGCGCGGAGCTGATCGCGGCCGCGGGAGGAGAGCAGAGCGGAGCAGAGCGGAGCAGAGCGGAGCGGAGGAGCGGCTCCGCGGAAACCTCCGTGCGCCTCGTCTCGTCCGACCTCCCCCCCCCCCCCCCCGCCTCCGAGGGAGCGGCGGTCCCGCAGCATGGGCGGCCGCAGCCCCCTCGCTGCCGCCGGGCCCCGCGGGGCCGCTGTCCTGGTGCTGCTGCTGGGGCGCGTCGCCTTCTGCTCCGCCGTGGAGGAAAAGAAAGGTAAGAGGGGGCGCGGGCGGGGCGGGGGGGTCCCGCCGCCGCTTCGCCGGCGGCGCCCCGTGGGACCGCGGGAGCCGAGGCTGCGGGCGGCGTCGCGTCGCGGCCTCCCGTGGGGAGCGGCGGAGGGAAAGTCCCAACTACTTAAGAAAAAAAAAAAAAAGCAGAGACACAGAGGAGAAAGGGGAAAAAAACCCAAACCTATAGCAGCGATCACGCAGCTCTGACTTCCTGATTCTAGGTTTATTTTCTTTTGTGGGGGTGGAGGAAATAAAAGGGAATAAGCCTTGGCACATCTCGTCGGTCGTGCTTCTCTCCTGTCGTGTTTCTTTTTCTTCTTTCCCACTCTTCCCGCGTTGCCCAATCGCTCCCCGGAGCGTGGTGCCCGGCCGGGCGGCGGGCTCAGCCCCGCACCGCCCCGCACCGCCGCTGCCGGCACCCCCGCGGTGGCGGCGGGGAAAAGCCGCGCAGCCCCGGAGTAAGCACCGCTCCGGTAAGCCCCCGCCTGCTGCCCTGACCCGCACACCTCCGCTTGTCCTGTTAAAAAAAAAAAAGAGAGAAAAAAAAAGTATACACCTGGGAAGGCGGGGGGCTGGGGGTGGCGTGGAAAGAGGGGGAACTTCAGGTGGGTTCTGGCTCCCCAGTTATTAAAAGGCAGGGCGATTTATCCCTGCCTGACCCGGCGTGAAGAAGCCGTCCCGACTCTGCCGGCGCTGTCACCCCGCGCGGTGACCGCCCGGCCCGGCGGTGCGTGGGAACGGCGCGGAGCGGGCGCCTCCGGCTCGGGTTCGCTGGTGGGGCTGGTGGTTTGGGGTTTGGGTTTGGGTTTGGGTTGGTTCTTTTTTTTTTTGAGAAACTGGTTTAGAGGGTGAGAAAACGTTTCTGGCTGGTCGGATCCGTCGGTTTTTTTTTTTTTCTCTGTGTGTGGTGCTCTCTTTTGTGAGTTTGGAGAGCAGGCCCCGGCTGCTGTTCCAGGCAGAGTGCAGTCCTCTTTATCTTGGAAATCTGCCAGCCAGGGAAAAATGCAGATTTGGGTGGTGTGGATTGGGTTGCTTTTTTTTCCTTTCTTTCTTTTTAAAGAAAAAGTGGGAGAAGAGAATTAATAGTTTTTAGAAGGGCTGATGCAGGGCGTAAAGCAACCGAGTTAGTCTATTGTGACTGTGGACAGTAAAACCACCCTGAAAGGGAGAAACACCCCATCCAAAAGAACTAGTTGCACAACCTTTAAAAAGTGGAGAGATTCTCTTGTTCCAGGAATCAAGTTCATACCTGTTGTTGATGTAACATGGACAGTTTTTCTTTCCCGGTTTTCTTTTTCTTCTTTTTTTTTTCCCCTCATCCTTTGAAAATGATGAGAAGCAGGATGATTCCATCTGCTGTGCTTTTGTTAAAAGTCTTTTGAGATGCAGCCTCAGGTGCACATGCCCTGTAGCATATAGAAAGTGTGAGGAGAAATACCGTGTTATAGTGCTCAATTCTGTGTCTCATAAACTTAGGAGGGTGACAGTTATTTGAGGATTACTAAATAATCAACAGCTAAGTGATAAACCCAATAGAGATTACTCTCAGTATGTTCTGTCAGCAAGTAACTGTTCCTCTGCGGAGAGCTAGAGGCTCAGTGGCAGAGGTGAGGGCAGAAGAATTTCTTCAGGAAGCATTAATCAATTGATTGGTCATTGTTAGTTTCTCCCCACGCTTAAGGATAAGCAAGAAAATGAGTCAGGGGTACAAAATGAGGCGGCATTTGAGAATTGCGAGATACTGGTTTGAAGCAACAGGTCCAACAGGTAATAGAGCATCAGTGTATGTTGTGACCTGCCTCCTTGGTCAAGTGATAGGGCCTAGCATCAGAATTCAGAGTAATTCTGGAAGTAAATGTGCTGTAATAAATATATACAACACTCTTTTGAGTTTTAAGACCAAATTTTGTGGATTTTAAAGTTCAAATCACATATGAAATTACACTTTTAAAAATTTCAACCTGATTTGTTCTATTACCAAAAGAGGAGATGTCTCAAAAAAAAAAAAAAAGTACCTGGGCAAATGTTGTTTTTGTTAGAAGAATGTGAGAATCAACCTATAAAATCTGATCAACATAATGTTTGAATGGAAATTTAAATACAATTTTGTTTTTTCCCAAACTTTTAGAATGAGGTTTTTGAATGTGGATGAGAAAAAACTGGTTTAGTTATAACATGGTAGTCACTAAGATACAACCCCCTCGCCCCCCAATTGTGCATATTCCAGAACCAAACAGCATTGCTGGAAGCTGAAGTACACTCACAGGGATCGATACCTGCCTCTCTCTCTTATCTACCTGCTCTGATGTTGACCCACATTAACCACAGTGGAACTAATCCGGATTTTCAGTAATGTACCCGGGATGGCCTGCTCGGTGGTACCTGAGATAAATACCTGCGACAGCCGGCGTGCCTCTTACGCAGGATGCGTTTGACCCATGTCCGTTTTGTGTGGCAATGCTCGGTGACAGTGCTACAGTTAAGCGAACTGCTTTTTTGTTGCTATATATTGGTTTTATATCGCTAGTTTTGATCTGTAGCTGCAGCCGTTGTGGGATGGGAGCGTGCCGCTCCATGTTGGGAGCGTGCATGCAAGCATTCTGGGCAGCACGGGAGCTGCAGAAGTCAGCTGCGATGGCCTTCTGTACCAGATGTCTTACATTGCTCTCTGAAAAACAAAGGAAAACTCAAGTTCCTTGAGGATGTTGAAGTATTCATTTTCACGTGAAATGAAAAAGCTCCATCTAATATCCTGTGCAGTGTTTACGTGTGGGCTACATGTGTACTGCTCTTATGTATTGCTGCCCTTTACATTGTTTTGTAGTGTCTGCACTGTATATTATTCTGTACTTACTTGTGACACATGTATACAGGTAGACTAGTCTTTGTGAGTTGTGTAGGGCTTGATCGGGTTATGAGCAGGCATCCAGTGACTTTTCAGATGCCCTCCTGTGTAACCTGGCTGCTGCTCCGTGGGAGCAGAGATTGCTGCTACGCTCTTCTGTCATTCCTGTATTTGTATTATCCTGGTGCAGGTGGAGTTTCCTCTCTGGAGACAGGAGTGAATATATGCGCGCGCGTGTGTGTAGGTATTTGGTTATTATCTAAAGTCTTGTCTATGCACCCATTCATTTTTTTTGTTCTCCTTGGTAAATGACTGAACATTTTTGGATTTGGAAACTAAAATAAATCTGTGCAGCCTTGGCAGCAAATGCAGTTAGAGATATGGAAATTTAGATACTGATATGGTCCAATTTGGTGAGATAATATAATTAAATAAGTAGTCCTGAGTATAGACCTGCTCTTACTCCAGTGCCGCAGTGTGTGAATGATTAAGAACAAAACCCAAATCCCATCATTAAGGGCAATTTCTGACAAGCAGGGAAGGGAAGTTAAAGTGCCAGCAGTCATCTCCTTAATTTGAGCAATCTGCAAAATACAGTGGCTAGGTGAAAAAGTTACAAAAGAGATTGGCCTCTCAGCAAAGTGTGTGTGTATGGTGAGCAGACTACACACTGAAGTGACAGTAAATACAAATGTGTTATTTCTTGTGTCAAGAGTATATTAAGAGAGTTGCAGATAAATAAGAAATCAAGATCAATGCCCTGGAGACTTTACAATCAGAGTAGTCCATTGTAATTTATTTGTTAATTTATAGAGAGAGACTTTCAGGGAGTGTCACACAATGCCATTATGGTCCTCAGGGCTGACTTTTGCATTTGAGTATCCATGTATCACTGAAATCACTGGGATATGCTAGCTTTAGCAGCAAGATAGCTGACTAGCCAAACCAGTTCCTTCAGAAGGTGTCCTTATCTTCCTTGAGCACAAACTGCCTTTGCTTAATAGCTCTTCGGAAACAAGCCTAGTGAAAAGTTTACTTCATTTTAGGGAGGACGACAATACCTTCACGGAATGGTTTTGCATAGAAACTGTTGATATTGGTACAAACTCCTGGATTAGTCCAAGTTTCGGTAGTATGTGTGCATCAGAGGGTAAAGTCACCCTGCGTATGTGAGTGGAGTATCCCAGTAAGAACTAACATACATTCAAAATTAGCAGTCAGCATGTTATGTTATAAGCATTGGCGTTTACACGTATGAGAACTCGTGTCAAATCTCATCTTAGATGGATCTGTATTGCAAAAGGGCTTGTGTAATGCAAATGTGCTTGTACTGTCAGAGAAACGCTTTGACTTGTAGAACCTTAATTGGGGGAGCCAGAATTGGCTGTACCCACAAAAGCATCCTCTGGCCAGTCCACATTAGGAGCACTTGCTGGGGTGACCTGGCTGACAAACCTTTATAATTTAGACTGGTCGAAACAGGGGTGAGGTCTATCTAATTCTGTAAAAAGATGACCTGCTAGCTAGAGTAGCTGTTATTTTGGAAGTGTGTGTGAATTGCATTAGGCATCTTCTATTTGTGTTTATAATGTCTCAAAACCTGATTGTGCTGTAGTGCTCTCCTTGAGCATCTGCTAGGGAAAAATGCAGTTCTGTTGGTCGGGGCTCAGCTGGCACAGCAATCGCACTCAACCCAGCTAGGATTTTGCTAGTTTTAGCAAAAAGGGAAAGTTATAAGGAAAGGCAGCAGAGCTTTTATTTCCTGCTCAGTGGAAGGCATGTTCTCGCTTTTCGTTTCCTGGATTTGCTCCGTAGCAGTCATAGAAGGTGTGTAGCCTCCAATGAATACTCAAGCAGCAGTTATTGCTGTGATGGGGATAGTCACCTGCCTTGCTCTCGCCTCCAGGTGAGCTTGAGCAACACGTCTTGCCGTAAGTGCAGTTGGAGAAGTTAGTGTAGAATTTGCCTCTCTGGGTCCTAAGCAGCACTTCACCCAGCACCTGTGATGGGGGCGATGACCAGGAGCTGTGTGGCGCTGAGGTCTACAGCAGGAGAGTGGGAATAATGACGAGGGATTAGCCGATGGGCCCTCACGTCTGGGATGCACCCTTCAAATGAGGCTGATGCAATGCCACAAGTCCCCTGCTCCGGCTGACGAGGGTGGGATAAAAGCTGTGTTGGATGTGACTCATCAGAAGTCCTCTGTTCCTGAGGACCGCTGCCGTTCCTACCTGTTGCCTCTGGAGAGGTCGTGAGAGGCATGAGGACATGGGGAGCCAGCACTATGGATTTATCAGCAGTGTGTAGGTGTGGGTAGAAAGTGTTCAGGTGAATTTTTTTTGCCAGGAATTAACGGTACGCAGGGTGGAAATCCACTGCTTGATGTTTTGTGTGGACTCTGACATTTGTTGTTCAGCTTGGTACAGTACATGCTGACCCTGAAATACTTACTGATTTGACATTCTCCTATGCCCCTTCACTTCCAGGAACGCTTTATTAGTATGTGCAGTATGAGATCTAGTATTGTTTCTGCCCATTCTGGTTTTTGATGTGTTACCTCTTGGCTTCCAGCTACAGCAAACAGGACTGTAATACTTTTTTTAGGGCTGAATTCTGCTGACCTAACAGTATTGAGTAATAGTATATTTTTTTTTCTTTAGAAATAGTTACAGAACATTTGGCGTAAATATGGGCAGCAGAAGTCATTCCTAAAGGAAATGTGCAAAAAAAAGATGTACTTCTCTGTACAGAGAAGTTGTACCAAAATAAATGTCTATTCCTGCTGAAGCAAGGTTGTTATTTATTAAGAGCTGTGACATGCCTTCCTAGTTTGTTTTATAAGGAGGATGTGTAGGTGTGGGTCTTGTGCTCTCTGTGCTTAATAATGTTATTGAGGGTTGCTCACAAGGAGGAAGCGTGAGAAACCCACTTGTATCGTGTGTTTGAACAGGAGAACTTTCTGATGACCAGAGTAAAAAGATGAGGCCGTGTGGGTTGGCCATTGAGCTAAAAAGTACACATGCTACCATGCTGCACCTTTTAAATTCTTTTAAAGAACAGAAGGCATTGCTAGGAGAGAGCAGCACTGGATTTATGTAGCCCATGAAGGCGTGCGGCGTGCAAGCTTTCATTTTGAAGTTTTAATGCAAAGTGTGTTTTGCCTGTTGACAGATCCGTGCAAGGCAGATGCAAGGTTCCTCCTCCTGCCAGCATGCCTTCTCCTGCCCAACACATCTGCGTACATGAAAGTAAACATCTACGTGTTCGCATGCATGTCGTACTACTAGAGTGCATCAAATCATGGGTGGGTTTTGTTTGTTTCAGTGGTTGAAGAGAAAAAAAAAACAACAACTGGAAAAAAAGAACTTCCAGTCAAATGAAACAAATGCTAGGGTGGTTCTAGTGAAGTGAAGGGAAAAAAAAACCAAACCAACAACAAAACACCGACAAAAAAAACCTGTTTTAAGATAATTTGGAAGACTAAATTTGACCTGAGACCATTTCTTTTCTTTTTAAGTTGGGTAAGAAGGAAAATGAAATGCCATTTGAAATGAAAATTTGCAGGTTTATTTTGAAAATACCAGAACACCACTTCATTTTCTTATGCCTCCCTCCCACTCAGTTTTTTTGGCCAAGGCGTGTTTGCTGAGTTTGGCTCAAATTAATGAACTAACTTCAGTTTGCTTCTTCCCCCCCTGAAAAACTTAAGGTCTTGGGGCTGGGGTAAACTGTCATTTACATACACATAAATAGCTCCGCCCCAATCTGGGTGAACGTTAAGTGGAAAGATAAATGCAGTCCAAAATGTTTGTGATCGCTTTTTCCCATTTTCATCAAATGAAATAAAAATAATGCAATAATAGAAATAATGAAATATAATAAATAAATTTTTAAAAAAAGCTTCACCATACCTTGCTAACCTCTGGCCAGAGTTGGAGCTGGAGGCTTGCAGCCTCCTTTCTGGAGGTACACAAGCAGGCAGGCCAGGGCTTTGGGCAGGCGGCGTGAAAGCTGCCGAGCAGTAGCAATGCCGCAAGGGCTGGCCGTGCTTCTGTGTGCGTTAAAAGCCTTCTCCTCCGTCTAGCGGTTACCGCTCTGTGGTTCCTTTACCTTGCAAAGGTGCCACGTGAAGGGTGGGTGGCCTCCCCAGGTGTACCCTCCAGCTCCCTGGAAAAGTGGTGGGCTTGCCAGCCCCCTCCATCCCAAACCAAAGGAAAAAAAAGAATAAATAAAAATATGCAGGACCGGCAAAGGCGGTTTTGCCAGAACTGCTCTGCCAGAGTAGTCGGCTCCTCCTGGGGCGCGGGGGCCAGCGGGGCTGGGCAAGTCGGCAGGGACCATGTCAGGCAGGATGTTTTCCGAGGAAGATGTGGAAGGAAGGAGGAGAGGATATAAACCAGCTGTCTTGATGACAGGATAGTAGTGTTTTAGCTCTGGCTTTTATGAGAAGAAAATTATCAGTTTGTGGGAATGGGTTTTGTGCGCATTTGGTAATCAAAATGCGGTGGCATGATCCCTGCCTTCCCGTCACCAGATTCAGCGGTAAATATGAAGATAACCAGAAGAGCCCTGGAAATCAGCCCCTCTTAGCACTGGGGCACTGCGAGTTCATGCAGCACTTCTCCTAGGTAGGGAAAAGTATTATTTTACCTATCAGGAGCCACAGGACCGGAGCCACGGAGGCTTTGAATGGTTGCCTGAGGCAACACAGCTGGTCGCTGGCGAAGTTGCCTGCTAGGATTTTGGCCTCTCGCCCCACGCCCAAGCCAATGATAAACACTGCCTGGAGTTGAAGATAACCAACATCCTATTCGGGGCTTACTCGCAAGCTTTGAAATGATGTCTCATGCAGAGCATCGTTTCTGCTCTTTCCTGAAGACCCTTCTGCGTGTCCTTCCCTGGGGACATGTCCCTTGATGGAGCCTGGCCGGAGCCTGGGCTGAGGTGACCTACGGTGGCATGCATCTGGCTTGGCTCCTTGCGACCGAAGTGTGCTCATTCCCCGCTGGTGGTAGGGCTCAGCATGCCTGGCCCCTTGTTCCACCACCCCAGGGGAAGCCCCGGCACCTCCTGAAATAACAGCGGCGTGAGACAGCTGCAAATCAAGGTGGGGTGTAAACAGCTGTAAAGTCTGAATTGTTTCCTAAATTATGCTTTCTACATAGCTGCAGCACAGTTGTGATGGCATTTTTCATGTTTGCAAGGCCTAACTTAAAAAAAAAACAAAAAAACAAACAAAAGGAGACTATAGCTGCTTCTGTCTGGGGATATGTATACACTCCCCCCCCCATTAAGATCTGAGAGACATATGTGCACTTTGTGAATCAAATTCAGCTTTCAGGTCTGAGGGAGTGAACGTTTCTTCTTGAGAGCTGTGTACTTAAATTCTGCAAAGTGCAATTACGGCTGCACGTGCAGTTCCCGATTGCTAAGCAATTCTCTGATCTTGGAAATACCAATTTTTTCCATTGCATTAATTAATACATTGCATTGTAACTCATTGAGTCTTTTTTTTTTTTTTAATTCTTAAGTTCAAAATGCCTTTGTAGAACAATCGTGTTTTCTGAAGTTCACTCAGGAGGTAAGACTAAGGAAGGAGGCAGGGTTCAAGGAAGAAGCTTGTTTTAGCAGTTGGGTCAGTTATTTCAACAGTGCCTTTAGCAAAGAAGTAAGAGGCTGTTTGCACAAATCAGTAACTAGTTCCCATGATTCAAGTTCATTCAAGTCATTTGAATAAATAAATGACTTCTAGTAAATGAGACAACCTCTGCAATTAGGATGGCATGCTGCATATTTCATGTTATTTATTATGTGGTTTTCAATAGATATGATTAAGTTGGGTTACACTTGGAACGCTGGGTAGCATTTCAACACAAGCCACTTAACCAAAGCTTACATTAAAATGAGATACACATTTGTTTTGTACGGGTGGCATTGTGCTGTATCTTCAACGCTTATGTTTTCGTATTAATTTTCCACGAGCAGATACTTAACAGGGAAAAGGAGTCACCTTGCCAAGTGCACCTCTGTTTTCTTTAATTGCAGTGAGGAATTCTCAAGCAGGTGCTCACCAAACATTTACAGTTTGCTGCAGTCTTAGCTTTCCTTCATGTCTTCCTGGGCCATCAACTCCAATGGATGTGGCATAACCAGAGCTGCAGAAAACTGCTTTTCTCAGATGTGCTCATGGATTATGCGCTATCCCTGGTGTTTCCAAGGGGATGTGCTTCATGGTTCACTTGCAGCTTCTGCTGTTGGGTTTGGACTTGTGATGAGGCATAGTAATTCGTTGTAGACGACAAGGAAGAAAAGGTCTTCTTGTCCTTTGTTTCCTAATGTTGTTATTTTGTAGTTTGTCTTAATTTTAAGTAGCTGTATTATGCAATCAAAAAATCCCATGTGGTTTTGGCATTGTGAAAGTACTATTTAAAAAAAAATACGGTCACTTTACTGCTCTGTCATAACTGGTTATACCACATACAAAGCAATGTTGATTAATTTAAGAAAATACAACCTGAGCTATCAAAGGCAATAAGCAGCTCTGGCTGATGGTGCACTCTGGGGATATGGAGAATAGGTAAGATTTGGGGACCTGCTGGCCCGACAAGCGTCTGCTCTATTCAGGAGAAAATTTTGCAATCATGTTTCTTTCCAACTTTTTCACTTAATATAACATAAAAGATACATAAGACACTAGGGATACCTATTCGATAAAAAAAAGCCTTTCAAAATAGTGAAGATACCAGATCTTCAGTGCCAGATAAAAATAACATTTTGCATATGTGATCACTGTTTTTTCTTCTGCAAGTAGAAGTTACCAGTTCTTCTACCTGAAGGTGTTGGTGGTAAACTCTGCACAAACTATGGGTTTGGAAGCTGGAAAAAAAAATCCTTCTTCACTACCTTTAATCATTGGGAAGGGAAAGCTGTGGTAAGAGCAGATGTGACTAATGTTTGACAAGCTTGGTTCTCATGTGTTAAATCTGAAGGTACAGAGATCATCTACTGGGCATGTGAAGACAAGGAAACCTTCCCCACAAAAAAGTGGTGGGGAGATGTCCTCAAGTCCCTGAGTGCGAGCCCATCAGTGGTTGGCACGACATTCTTGGGAACTGCTGAACAGAAAGTGCCTTTAGTCAAAAGCTGTTAAACGTGTGGAGTGGTTTTTTCTCCTCCATTTTTATTGCAGCCTGCTTTTCATGAATGGAAACTTGACATTCTCACTTGTTGAACAGGATTCAATTTGTTTTGCTGCTCTTCAGACTAGTTTTGCACCAAGTCCATCCCTTCCCCCCTCCCTGTTAAAAACAAACAGAAAACCCCAAGTGAAAAACCGATGAAACCAGAACAAAACAAACCAATTTTTTGGAAAGAGAAGTGTTAGTTGGCAAAATCCTGTCTCTGGAAGCTGTTTTGTCACAGCTAGACCATAATTGAAGCTGTTGGGCCTCCGCATGAACACGGATTTTGCACCACAGAGCAGTGTGTAGGACACGGGGCCCTTGGTATTTGCTGAGAGTTGGGAAGTGGTGGAACTATGACTTCGTTTTCAGAGCCAGACTAAGGGAGGGAAGTCACTCCCTGAAAAACAAGCTGTCAGAAAACCTAGTAACAGCCCTATCTCCCCTTCCTCAGGTACTGATCCAGGTCTTTGCCAATGGAGACCTCCGGTATTGTGAACAGAAGATGAATTATGCCCAGGAAGAGTGTTTTTCCCTCTTCAGGTTCAATATTTGAATTCTGACTGGTATCTGATTGCTCACAGCAAGACTGTCCTTACCAAGGCACAATGGCTGGCAGGGCATTGAACGTCCATACAAGTGTTTGGCTTTCTAATGAAAAACTCTCTAGCTGGTCCTTGTGTACTCCTACATGTTGGGGACAGAGCACAGGCTTCTGTTTGAAGTTTCACTCGTAGAGCAGGGGAAAGTCAACGTTAGAATTGAGCTGGTGTCTTTGTGCAGCAGACTGAATGAAGTGCATGAGGCTTGCAAGGTGGTATCAGCTCCATGTTTTGCCTTTATTGTCGTGGTTGTAGCATCTAGGTAGATATTGATGCCGTTATCACTTCCCCAAAATTAATGGCAGAAGTTCAGTCTCTGAGAGTAGGAGCAGGATCAAGTATTTCTCAGCAGATCCAGAAAGGGAAACACGCAATTCATACTTATGTTGCATGCTCAGCTTCCACCTACCTGGAAAGGACGATACGTAGTTGAGTTGCAGCAGTTTTAATTCAGTATAAAAGGAAAACTGTGATCTCTTCCACTTGTAATTCCTAATCTGACCACTTGCAGTGAGGATGTCTGCAGTAGGAGGTGAAGTCAAAACTTGAGCATCTTCAGTTATCTGGTAGGATCTGATCATTTCTTAAAACATCTGTGTTAGGGTACATGCCCAATTAATGGATCAGTTTGATATTTGTCTTTTTGTTTGGGATTTGAAAGGATTATCATTGAAATGCTCTCTCATTTCCATCTGGTCTTCATAAAGTAATTAAGTGTTGAACAATGGTATTGTCAGTCTGTTTCCTACCTAATAAGATCTGTAAGGTGCTCTTGTTAATGATGTTATTATTTCAGAGCTGCTCTTGTTCTCTCTTCCCTCCTTAATGAGGCAGATCCCCTAGGCAGCATCACTTTATCACAGTTGTCTGTGGTAGATGAACTAATCCTGCACCATGGAAGTTTGTGTTCATCAGTGTGTAAGGTGCTCCCATCAGTATGTGTGGATAATTCTCCCTGACACTGAAAAGATTTGTCAAGCACAAAAAAGGAAGAACAGACCCTTTTTCTAAATGAAGATCGTCTTGATTTGAACAGCAGCAGTCTGGTTTGCATCAATGAGCACATGGTATTCAGTGAATTAAGAGTAAAAACAGCTAATTAACACCTTCTCTGTTTCTTTTGCATCTGGTCATTAGTACTATGAACCAAATTAATTCATGATAGTATAGGGCATGGAAGGTGCTAATGCCAAGGTCAGGTCAAGAACTTAATTCTTTGAGGTTCTGGAGAGAAATGTTCCCTTTTTTATTGTATTGCCTGTTTCCCAGAGCTGCCTCCGTGTATCATAGAATTTAATATGTGTATGCTTGTATGCTCAGCTAATGTCTGTATTTTGTATTTCATATGAAGAGAAAATCTGAATCGGTTATGGGTACTTGAAAGGGACTTGGGCTATTTTCTTCCGGTTTAGTATGGTACCGATTGGATCCTGTCTATGAACTAAACTCAAATACTGTTTCAAAGATTTGGATCATTTCAGAAATAGCAAACATACGACTTCTGAGTAAACAGACTAGTTATAATAGACAGGATCAGAAAATGGATTGTTCTGGGCCAACACTATACTATTGAGACTGATGATGTCGTATTGGTAATTGCACTGTTGGGCTTAATGGCCCATAAACTTTGATAAAAGCTTTTGTAAAATTGTCAGCAATAATTCCCTCCATTGTTAGATTGCCAATGAACGTCTTCAGCCCCTGGAATAAATTGCTACCATCAATTGTGTTTATGTAATTATATAAAATAAGACTTTCGTTCTGAAAGTGTAATAACTCAAATAAAAAAAAATAAAATAGCGTCAGCTGAAAATTAATGGGTCAGGTCCACAATTGCTGTAACTGCGCAGAACTCTCTCACCTGGGTTGGGCCGGGGTAGGTTTACACCTGAAGCTGTAGTCCCATGTGTGGAGAATAGGTGCCTTTTCATTACCTCTGCCAAGTGCTGGCTAGGTCAGCAGAAATGGGCAATGTCGCTGCAGGTTTTGTATGAAAACTGAAAAACAGTTGAAGTTTACTATAGTTCTATTCTGTCATTAGTTTTCTCTGTGGTTTTTTAGCATGACAGTTATTAGAATGTGAACATTAAAAAGGTGTAATTACTTTCACAGGCATTAATATGCCATTAAAAAAAAAATGCAGAAGCACTTAAATTTTGTCCATAGCTTACAAGCTGTGTCAATGTATGGACCCTTTCAAATTGTTCTCACAGCTACTAACTTCCTACCTTTCCTTTTTTTCCCCTTCATCCCTTCCACATGATTGGTTACATAACAAATTATCAGCCACAGTGTGATACAAAATGGGCTATAATCCAAAGCGGGAAGAGAAGGAAGTTCTCTTGCAAGAAAATAAATAGCACAGGGTATTTAACAGTGCATTAAGCAACATAGCTGTTAGACTGCACTGATAATACAGTGATGAGAGCAGGAAAATACTCTATATGTCATTAGTTTAGTCAAGCGGTGAATTGCTCTGGCTCTGATATTGTTGGTGATATTCAACATATCTAATGCAGATGCATTGATAATGCGAAGCATAGTGAAGAGTTGAACATGGACTTTCCACTTCTGCAGCATGGGATGCAAAGAAGGAGCTGCCTTACCTGCCTGCAGGTGGAGTTTCATTTTTATACTCTAGGGAGGAGGGGAACAGAAACGTTCCTATTGCTAAATGGGCACAGAGTCCGTCCTCCTAGAGTTATCGCTTGCCCGTGTTTATTTACTTAATTTTCTTTAGGGGGTGGCAGCAGAGGTAGGAACATATCCTGGGGCAATCTGTTCTCCAGTCTCCACCTATGCAGCTTCAGGAGCACTTTACCCCAGAAAAACATAATTCTTAAACTAATGATCTTGACTGGCCCACTGTCTGTGATAAAATTGCTTGCTCCATCTCCACCTTCCTGATGTATTTGGCAGCGAGTGGTAAAGTGGAATTCAAGGAGGGCCTCGAAGAGAGTCTGGCTCCCCAGCTTCAGAGCGTGCAGCTTTGAAGAAAACCACTGCAGCTACATGCAGGGGAGTTCATGGAAAAGGTAAAATCATGGAGAGCTGGAGGAGAAAGAAGAAAATCTGGAACTCTTGCTTCTCAATTATAGCAACACTGCAGCAGGGACACGCATCTTCTATTGAGGCTTGATCCAGCAAACCTTAGGCATAATATCCCTTTGAAGTCTATGGATATTTTGCCTGCCAGGACTGCAGGATCAGGTTTTTTTATTACTTTATTTGCCTAAGAAAACTCTTCTCATCTAGTTTAAAGGGAAAAACTGATACAGAACACCACACTGTGTTATATGAAGACTATGCCAAAAAGTAATTCTCCTGAAACAGAAGGTAAGATTAGAAATTATAATCACATCACAAGGTATTGTGGTGTCAGTGTTATAACTTGAAATGAGCCTTTTGCCTGGGTATGCTTAAAAGTAAGTCTAGTAAATACATATTCTGGTAATTGTCCTTCCACTTTCTTTTCCTAAAAAATTGTTTCCAGATATATTGTTGGATGGGATTAATATGGGTGAATTCTTTAGGTCCTGTAAAGTGGTGTGGCTTCAGCATTGCTTTCTGCCAGCCAAAGCAGTGATCTGATGGTTTAGCAAAAAGGCAACGTCTCTAAACTTGCTGGAATGAACTTGATGGAGTTGAGTGGCATTTCACTTGCGCACTGGATGTGTTGGAGCCAAAACTTTTACATGGGAGTTCTTACAAAGAAGCGTGTGTGTGCATGTGTATACATCTCTCTCTCTCTCTCTCAATTACTTACTATAGCCCTGAGATGATATGTTAATATGCAATTCTTAGTTTATAGAGGCCTCTGGCACTCTTGCTTTATACTTAAGGAAAAAAATGGTGTTACCACAGCAACTGCCATACCACCTGGTACTGAAGCAGCTCCTGTCTATGTAGCACTTAGAAAAGTACATTAGACAGATTTTTAAAGTGCACGTAACTAAAGTGAGAGTAGGAACTTAACACTTGCTGAATGCTACAGTAAAAGGAGAGCATGAATTTGTTCAGAAGTTGAGAAAAGTTCTTAATGGAAATAATAGCAATAGCTCTGATCCAGCAAGCTGCTTTGGCAGATGCATTATTTCCAGTCTATGTGTGATCCCTTTGAAATCAGAGGAGTTGCTTGTAGGCCTAGAGTTGGTACAGGTTCAGGAGCCTTGTTGTACAGGGGACAAAAATGACATTGTTTAAGGGAGCGATGGTTTTGAGAGGCTCAAGTGGTGACACTTTTGTAGGGCGTGACTGGCGAGGGCAGATACTTGGCATTTCTCAACAATGAGCCACTGAAGATGATTGAAATGGAAGTAATGGGTAACTGGAAGTATTGGAAGTTTTGATTTGTGGGCGTGAATTTTGGACAAGGTTTCATATCACATTTGTGCATCACCTGTATTTGATAGCAAGGAAATGGTGTTGGGGTGTGTGCATATAATGACGTTTTGCTGTCTCTTAAACCTTAATAAATAGACTTGCTGTCTATTCATAATGTGGTACATTATAAAAGTTTCTGTACAATAAAATGTAATTGTTGTAGTTGAGGCAAGAGACCTAGGAAAGACTAGGAAAGGTTTTAAGCTAGTCTGGACTCCGTAAGACTATACCTTATCATTGAAAACCTAGTAGTGTAAGGTCAATATCCTATTTAGGAATTTTCCTTTTAAGATGCTGTGGTATAGGAAGACTTTCTATGCTAATGAATTTACTACATTTCTTTGTATTCTTAATCCGTATCAACTCTTAGAAACTGAGCTGAGTATCTGTGCATTAATAAAACTATGTGCTTAGAAAAAGCATACTTGGGATTATGAGGAATTACTTATTACTCTCGGTAGCACTGTGTTCACATGATTATTATTGATTACTGTTCCCTTGTGGACTTCCCCCACAGCTACTGTTTTTATCAGATTGCATAAAACAAAAGCACAAATGCAGTTTTCTAATTCTTGAAATAAAAACCAGAAAAACGCTATGCACATATGCTGGTCCCTTTCCCTGTTGACAGAAATTTCTGGACGGCATCTTTAGTCTTTGAAAGTGTTTTGAAATCACCATATGGACAAAAATCTGCATAGGTGCTAATCCAAAACTGTGTAAAAATGAGTCCTGTGCTCTGCAGCCTGAATTTTAGTCTCACCTACTACTGTTCACCAGTGAGCTATTGTTAGTTGTGAGATAAATGACGTGGGGGCCTGGAGAGAGCAACTCTTCTAGTGGTGTGTCTGCTCCTGCAGGGTTACTGTGCTCTCCCCAGTATGTTCGAGGGCTAGTCCTGGCGATCCACCTAAGGACAGACAGTGCTGGGGATCTCGCATCCTTTCTCCCCCGTCAGGGTCCTTAGTTGGGTAACTTAGGAGGGAGCATTGCAGAAGTTTGTCTCATCTGCTATAGCTGGATGTTCAGAGCTGAACCTAAGCCCTGGTGAAGCCAGGGTGCCATTAAAATGCCTGTGAAAATTCACAAGTTTTGCGTGAAAGCCGTGTTGGCTTGGAAGGCAGCTGGCCCTTTCCCCTCCTAGACTGAGTCAGTTAGGTATGAACACTTAAAAGATCACTTTGGGATGATTCTGAACCTCTACTTTTTATGCTTTCACTGTGGTATAACCTCCAGTGCTTGAGGTGATATTCCTTCTCCGTAATTCCCATTCTGATCTTCTTCACAGATACTCTCCCTCGATAAGTATCTTTATTGTCACTTGTACTTTAGGATGGTGGAGCAGGCTTATACTCTGTAACCATCCTACAGCCTCAGTACATTTTGTTTGAACAAATGCCAAAAGCACTTTGAAGTTCACCAAGTTAAAGGCAGTGACAGTGGCTGTATCCTGGGACTGGAAACTTTGCATGCGGCATCTTTGTGGTGCTGCCCAAAGGATAAGGAACGCTAAGCGAGGTGGACCCCAAGAAGTCTCTTCAGTAACTCAATTTAGTTCTGGTACAAATATGCCAGGGGGCTCCAGCTCATGAAAGATTTTCCACGCGTATTGCAGTACTGTATTAAATGAATAGATTTTTAGTGAAGGTATTCAGACACGTAACATGTATGATAATTTGCCTGAAACATAACAAAAAGAAGTCAATTTGTAGTCAAAAGTAGAATTTTTTAACGACATATTTTGTTGTTTGTAGTCAGT